>NC_046207.1:0-338376 GCF_011004875.1 Balearica regulorum gibbericeps
CTTAAGTAATGGCTCTTAAATCACATTAGCTGTATCTGAAGGACGCAATTGGATTAGTTAAATTACAGCAGTACGCTACATACGTACAAGATTTTATTCAGTCATTCTAATTGTTTCATCTTTGAATTGTGTATTAATTTCCTAGTAATCTTGCTTTACTAGCATGAAAGACATTTGTGAAGAGCGTTTGTTTTTTCCACCACAATACCATTGTACCTTTACTGGCTGAAGTCAAAGATCTTAGAGACCTAACCAAACTCAGCTGGTCACATTTTCTGGACAGCATAGCGATAGAAACGGAGAAAAATAACTGACCCAACAGCAATCTCTTTTTGCAACTGTTGGCTTCTACATCTTCCACATGAAAATGTCAAGAGATTAATATAAACGTTTACCTGCTAAAACTGAGGAATTTTTCCTTTTCTCTACTGGGCATTTTATGAGTTGGCTTCTCTTCAAAGATTGATGGCGATTCCTCATCGCTGTCAACTGTATCATTTCTTAAAACATGATTTACACTGTCTGAAAGACAAGAGAGGTTTGTGAACTTCCCTGAATACTCCATGTCTCACTCTCGCATTAACACAGCTTCAAATCAGTGCTGGAAATGCCTTTTCTTCTATTTCTTCATTTGAGGGCACACACTGAATGCTATTTTCTGAAGAGTTCGTCCTACCACAGACCTAAGGAGACTGCACAAGTCTCTACAGAGCTGTCCTAAGTGCTTGGGAGGTTGTTTGTTTTGGTTTGGTTTTTTTCTCCTTCGAAGAAAGATGATTAGGAACAACTCTGGTGGTTCCTAGACACCTGAAAAACCCAACAAGGCCACTTCTTTCTGGGGCAGGTTCCCACACTGGAAGTGAGGGAATTAAGTGAGTGCGATGGCCACAAACTTCCATTTGTGTAGGACTAGTGAGTCAGAAGATACAGACCAAGACATCTGCGAAATAAGGCTCCTCCAAGATCACCGAATGAGTCGATAATGGAAGGCAGACAACAGAGAAGGGATGCAATTACCAATCCCCTAGCCTCTCTGCTTTTGTTTTGTTGGTGGATTTCTGCCTCTATTTTACCAATGCTAACCTGTCTCCTGGCTCTACTGGGAGTAATCCTGGTAGGATAGTCTCCAGAGATTAGCATAACTAACTATTAACAGATTTCCATTAATCAAGAGTGGAGTGAGTTTATCAATTTCTTTGCTCTCACCAACTGACAGAGTAAACCTGATCAGGGCTGATGCAGTCAGGGGTGTGAGCTCACGTATGCTAAGCCAAGTCCCAAAGTACACACTACTAAACCATTCTCATCTCCTGTACAAGTGTACAGTGTGATCCACAAACATTTAAATTAAGAGACTATGGTTAAAAAAAAAATCACAATAGCTAAAACAGTATTTAGCTTAAACCACTTATACTTGCATTGCGGTCCTGACATTCTTCGGACAGGAATTAGAAGCATTCATGTAAAAATACCTCTTTCCCCTCTATTTAAATATTTTGAAAGAGGTGCCTCATACTTTAAACCTTAGATCCATCTCTACAAATGACGAATATGATGTTAGCTACGGTCAGAAACAGGGTGCTGTAGTAGAGAACGCATAGTTCTCTACTGCGTATTGTGAGTCATTCACAGCTCCCGTCCAGCACTTCAGTTTAGAATCCAGAATAAAACCTATCCACGCTGTTCCTGAAATAAAAGCATGCACATGCATATTCTAAAATTCTACTCTCCTTATGGCCAAGAGGTTTGTGTATGTTGATTGCACAAATGAGAATTTTTTGCTTTGACAGAATTTTGAAGTAGTGAGTGTTATTGTTATACCTGGCTGTTGGTCCTTCTGGAGTGCAAACTCTGCGTGGGGAAATACTCTCTGCAAGGCTTGTAAAATTCTTGCTAACGTGTTTTCAAGCAGTGGTTTTGAAACAGATGATAGCGCTCGCCCAGGTGAAGCCACAGCCCTCTGTGAAGCTGGAACAGTCTTCTGCATAGCCATGGCAAAATCCTTTGCTGTTATTCTAATAGAAGCAACATCTAACTGCAGTTTCTCGCTACTTTTGTATATCTGAGGATAGCGGCGGCGCAAAGCACAGAGGGCAGCTTCAGCACATAAGGATTTAATATCAGCACCACAGTACCCTAGCAAACAAAACAAGAATCAAATGTTACATCAGTCTCAGGCAACACAGAAGTCAAGGCCAAGGTTTCCAAAGTGCAACACTGAAAGGCTTTGTATGCGGCCAAAAATTAACAGTTTAAGAGAGAACGTAAAGAGTTACTGCACTGCAGAGAGGCTTTCTTACGTGGCTCGCAGCCTGATATCCTGCACTTATTAAGCAGCCTCCTAATCAAAACTGTGCTCCCCAGGAAGATGCCCCAAACCCATTCAACATTCTGAGAGACAAAAAGAAAATTAAAAGAAAAGAAGCACCTAACTTTGTTTGCTCCCACGGCGTGCCAGCCGCCTCACTCTGCAGCAAGGTGCAAGAGCTCGAGTACTGCCTGCTACAAGCTCAGATTCCTTCGGACTCAGTCACACGCAGTAACTCACTGTATTTTCAAACTTACCAACACATTTTTCAGCTAGCTCTTCAAGGAACATGTCCAATGGCTTAGGGGTCCAATCTCGTGTGTGAATCTTGAAAATCTCTTTTCTAGCCTGGAAATAAAATGGTCGCATTTTAGTTTGTCCAAAGTTTTCTCTGCAAAAACCCCAAAGCAACACAAAACCCCCCAAACCCTCACATTAATACAAATCCTTGGTTTGTCTGCTAAACTTTTAAGTATTTTACAGTTCGATTAATACGCTCTCTGCTTTTTCAAGCAGGAAATTTCACCATTCTCAATTTGTCACATTACTCTCTGCGAGGGCGTGCAGTGAAATAAAAGGCTTCCATAAAAAGTAAGTTTCCACAAGTATGAGGCCTGAAGATCCTGAGGAAAAAATTGTAGTAAAAACTTACCTGCAGAGATTTTTTCATCAAAGAAAACTCTCAGGAATTTAGCAAAATTTCAGGTGGCAGCCTCATTAGTTCATCAAATTTGCTTTTCTGCCAGTTCATTCAAGGAAAACAGTCCTAGCACTACGTTTCAAGTTGCTACAATTACTACAAAGGCAAACAATAATTATGACTCCAACTACTGTCACTGATGCAGAAAATGTCAAACGTTGCCTATCTTCATCTCCGATCTTAGCAAGATCTTTTATTTAAGTACTCCCTGGTACACAATTTATTTATGGCAGAGTTCTAGACTTCTTCCACAGTAGGGAATTGACGTGGTTTAGCCCCAGCCGATAGATAAGTGCCACGCGCCGCTCGCTCACCCCTCCCCCGGCGGGATGTGGAGGAGAACAGAAAAACAAGGGCAAAGCCTCGAGGGTTGGGATAAGGGCATTTTACTGGGACAGCAAGGGAGAGGGAAACAATCAACAACAGTACTGATAACAAATATTAACAGTGGGTGATAACAGAGAATGATTTACCGACCCCATGACCAACCGACCGGACACTCGACCCGTCCCGGAGCCACACCGACAGCCGAACCCGCCCCTGCCCGACCAGCCCCCTTTTATGGTGAGCATGATGTCCCATGGTATGGAATAGCCCCCGGCCAGCTTGGCTCACCTGTCCTGGCTCCTTGTGAAATTAACTCTATCCTTGCCAGAACCAGGACATTATCCACCCCTTATTCCATACCATCTACGTCATGCCCAGATTATTTTACAGATCTCATTGCCTTACTCTATGGGCTATCGCTCTAAAATGTCTGTCGAGTTCATTTAGTCCATGGTTTTGGGTTCCATCTGCCATTACAGTCTCTCAGAGCAGGAGCAATGGTGCGTGCTGCTGGATTGTTGCACGCTGCATCCGGAGTCTTCACAGCCGGTGTATCTGGTATGGTCCATGCTCACAGTCTGGATGCCAAAGATGTGATTTTTCGATAAAGTTTCTGGGCACCAGTTGAAGTCAGTGTAGAGGTACAGCGTTGGCCACTTTTCTCTTTCAGCAATATCTAAAGCCAGCTGGATGGCTTTCACCTCTGCAAACTGGCTCGATTCACCTTCTCCTTCAGCAGCTTCTGCAACTTGCCGTGTAGGACTCCATACAGCGGCCTTCCACCTTCGATGCTTTCCCACGATGCGACAGGACCCATCAGTGAAGAGGGCATATGGTTTCTCATCTTCTGTTAGTTTATTATACGGTGGGGCTTCTTCAGCACGTGTCACCTCCTCCTCTGGCGACATTCCGAAATCTTTCCCTTCTGGCCAGTCTGTGATCACTTCCAGAATCCCTGGACGACTGGGGCTTCCTATTCTAGCCCGTTGTGTGATCAGTGCAACCCACTTACTCCACGTAGCATCGGTTGCATGGTGTGTAGAAGGAGCCCTCTCTTTGAACATCCAACCCAGCACTGGGAGTCGGGGTGCCAAGAGGAGCTGTGCTTCAGTGCCAATCACCTCTGAAGCAGCTCGAACCCCTTCGTAGGCTGCCAATATCTCCTTTTCCGTTGGAGTGTAGCGGGCCTCGGATCCTCTATATCCCCGGCTCCAAAACCCCAGGGGTCGACCTCGAGTCTCCCCTGGTGCTTTCTGCCAGAGACTCCAGGTAGGGCCATTCTCCCCTGCTGCGGTGTACAGCACATTTTTTACATCTGGTCCTGCCCGGACTGGCCCAATGTAAAAATATAGAAGCTTAGCTATAAGAAAACTTATATTAACTAGTAAGCTGCTTAAGGCCTAGAACTATTTTAAAGCCTATAATCATGGGAAAGGGGTTTCTAATCAAGGTAATAGCTAACTGACCATGGCAATGTACAATGCTGCTACGTTCCTTGTACAGTCCCTACCCAACCGGACAATAGGCCCGGGAATATTAATCTTATGAAGTAAGTTGTAAGGGACAAGTGTATCCACAGCGAGGGTGCCGTGCATGCCTGCAAGAAGAGGGTCACCCAGCGAACACGGGTGCGAGACCACTGACGACCACCAGAGACCCCTGAGGACCACCAGCTCGAATCACTGAGCATGCGTGATGGGGAGGAGAATATGGAAATGGCTTCCAAGAAATGATTATCATAGGACTGCCTTTTCTCGGAAAAATAATGAATATGTATATTTTGATTCTATATAACCTGTATGTTGGTGATCACCTGGCATGCACGTTTGGTGGAGCTATTTCCCCCGTGCATCCAGCGCTGCAATAAAGCAAACCTAGGGTAACTCACGTCTGGTAGAATTTTTCTTTAACAGATGGCGACCCAGATGGGACCCTAGGACGCAAGAGGAAGAAGCACCAGTTAATTCTCTGGACAAACCCGTGACCAACGCTCGTTGCCGGCAAAAATAGGTGAGTTCACCTAAGAGACTTGGACACGGGTCTTTCCAGACGATACTGGGAGTACTCTTGTGTTTAAACTTGCTAAAAGATTTGGTAAGAGGAAAAGAAGTAAGAAAAGGGAAATACACCCAGCGTTGAAAGGGGGACGCCCCTTGCTGAGGTTTTGGAAAATTGGAATAAGGTTTATGGGGCACAGACTTTGCAAAAGAAAAGACTGATTGTGTTGTGTCAGGAGGAATGGCCATTCCTAACTCGATCTCGAGGGGGAGGACCTATGGATATTTGGCCTCCCAAAGGAACTTTTAAGCCCCATAAGTGAAAGTTTTTAAGGACTATTTTAGAAGATACTGCAAGTCAAAATATTGATTATTGGTATATTTGGTGTGATTGGTCTTGTCAAAGACGTAAGCCATCTAAACCACGGGTAAGCCCACTTCCCTCTGCCCCTGAGGCCGAGGAAACTGACCTTCCCCAAGCAGGGATGTTTCCCATGAAATTGGATTACATCCCAAATCCCAGAGCAGGACCAGGAGCTCCTCCTGAAGTTCCTGCAGTGACTGCTGTGATGCGCCACGAACCTTGGAAACAAGGTGTTTTGATTATGTGGCAAAGCAAAATGCCAAGATTAAGAGATGGTGCGGAAAAATGTGCGGAAATGCTATCTGGAATAGTCACTGATTAGACACCTAATTGGAGTGACATGAAAACTTTGTTAAGAGAACTATTCCAGATGAATGAGCGAGATAAAATTTTTCAAAAGGACCGAGAAATTGCTCAGAGGGGTCAAGGATTAAATCCATGGCCCACTGAGGACCCTAACTGGAATTTAGCCACAACCGATGGAATGCAAGCTTATCGGGCAGCCATCGGACAATTATTGGAGGCCATGCGGCAATGTGGCGAAAGAGTTACAAATTGGACAAAGGTCCTTGAATGCAGACCAAAACCTGATGAACACCCCAGCGATTATTGGATAAGATTGAAAACTACCTTGTTGAAATACGGGGGAATGACTAGAGAAAATTTTCAAGAACCATTGGCTATTAGTGTATTTGTGGAGCAGTCTTCTCCTGATATAAATAAGTATTTTAAAAAGCACATGCCTGGGTGGCAAGGGGAAACCCTGACTAAAATACTGAGTATTGCTGCATTTGTTTTTGATGGTAGAGATGAAGAAAAACAAAAGAGAGAGAACGAGAGAAATAAACAGGAAAGAAAACGAGAGCGACAGGAAAAAGAGAGAGAAATGAGTTTGTTGGCTGCAGCAATTACACAGAATTATCAATCAAGAGGAAGGGGCAGAGGAATTTCAAGGGGAACGCCAAGAGGAAGGGGGCGTGGGGGAAGGGCTCCCTTTCTTTCTTCTCTTCACCAATCTAATCCTAATACTTTAGAGTGTTTTTGTTGTGGGAATATAGGACATATCCAGTGAGAGTGCCCACTCCGCCCAGTAAGTGCTGGACGAGGATCAAATCCACCGTATCCACCGCGCCCTCACTCACAAGAGAAAATGAATGAGCTGAATTCCATGCTTACCGAAGGACTGTGAAAATGTCGAATGAAGGAGTGAAGGTAAATGAGTATGGACAAATTACTGCAAAGGTAAACGGACGTTTTGTTGAATTTTTGAGTAGACACAGGAGCAACTTTGTCCCTTTTGAATTACGCACTCCCACAAACATTGCTTTCTAAGGAGAAAGTACTTAGAAGAGGGGTTGTTGGACAAGAAATAAAATCTCTTTCAACCCCACTTCCAATTATCATTGCAGAGAAAATGGTATGGGGAAGATTTGTGATATCTCCAGATTCACCTGTGTCTTTGCTGGGACGTGATCTTTGGCAGGAATTTGGTACTCAAATACTCCTTGCTCCGTCGGGAATCAAATTAATAATCATGGGAGCAGAAATTGTGCAAATTCCACAAGAAGAAGAAGAATCGGCTTCTAAAATTCCAGGAGGACTTGAAGCAGTTCTACAAGGGAACTATGGAGCAGCTCTGGTGATGATCGAGGATTGTTGTTATCTGCAGAACCGGTAAGAATTAAAACAAAAGGAGGGTCACCTATCCCAAGTATTCAAAACCAGATTGCAGTTTTCTTAGAAAAAGGAATACTCAAGGAATGTCAAAGTCCATAGAATACTCCAATCTTGCCAGTAAGTAAACATCGATTAGATAAGGATGGGGATCCAGAATATAGATTTGTTCAAGATCTCCGTGCAGTAAATGAGCATGTCATTTCCCCACACCCTGTTGTCCCTGACCCAGATTTAATTCTTACCCAAATACCTGTATGGGCACAATATTTGATCATTTTGGATTTCACAGGAGCATTTTTCAGGATACCTATTGCTGAAGAAAGTCAATTGATTTTTGCCTTCACTTGGCAAGGGAAACAGTTGACTTGGACACGCTTGCCACAAGGGTCTACTAGTTCACCAACCACCTTTTCTCAAATTCTCAGAAACGATCTAAGAGACTTAAAATTTCCTGGGGGTTCTGTTTTGATTCAGTATGTTGATGATTTGTTACTAGCAAGCCATACGGCTGAAGATTGTATGCGGGATAGTGAATATTTGTGCATCCACCTTGCAAAAAAAGGGTCACCGTGCATCTCTATCCAAAGTGCAACTCTGTCAACACCAGGTAAAGTATCTGGGGTTTATTCTTAAACCAGGGAGGAGAGAAGTAGGTCCAGAACGGGTAAGAGCTCTACAAGAAATTCCCAGACCAGTAACAAAGAAACATTTCGGGGGATTTTTAGGACAAGTAGGATTTTGTAGGCCGTGGATTCCTGGATTCAGTGAAATAGCGAAACCTCTTAATGAGGCAACAAAAAATGAGCAAGTGGAACCAATAGCTTGGGGTCCTGAACGAGAAAAAGCCTTTCGTGCATTAAAGGAAGCATTAATGCAAGCTCCAGCTTTGGGGCTTCCAGCCTATTCTAAGCCCTTTAAACTTTATTGCACAGAAAACAAAGGAACAGCAAATGGAGTTTTAGTTCAAACTTTAGGGCCACATGAAAGCCCTATCGCCTATTATTCTTGCACATTAGATTCAGTAGCAAGAGGAACTTCGTTTTGCATAAGAGCTGTGGCTACCGCTGCTGAGTTAGTGGAAAAAAGCCGGAACATAGTCTTGGGACATCCCCTAGTAGTCTGTGTGCCACATGAAGTTGAAATATGATTGAAACAATATGCCGAGAAAGCACTTTCTCCACAAAGAGCCCATAAATATGAACTAATACTTTTGCTTGCTGACAATTTCAGATTGGAAAGATGGAATACCTTGACTCCTGCCACCTTAATGCCACTGCCCACGGATGAAGAAAAGGATGAACATGATTGTGAACAGGTGATCAAAGTGACGAGCAAACCACGAGACGACCTACGAGATCAGCCTTTGGATAACCCAGATACGAACTTGTTTACCGACGGTTCCTCCTATTATGAAGAAGGATGGAAATGTACTGGGTTTGCTGTTACCACGGAAACTAAGGTATTGTTAGCAGGACCTTTGCCTCCCACTCTAGGTGCTCAAGGCGCAGAGATCGTCGCCCTCACGAAAGCTGCACAATATGCAATCGGAATACGGGTTAATTTGTATACTGACTCTAAGTACGCGTTTGGAGTTTGTCATGCTACAGGTATGCTGTGGAAAGAAAGGGGATTTCTCACATCAGCAGGTAAAACGATCGCCCATGGACAGCAGATTAAAGAACTTTTGGAGGCAATCCAATTACCATCTGAACTGGCAGTAATATATATTAAAGCACACACCAACCAAGAGAATCAATTGGCAAAAGGGAACGAGCTCGCGGTCCAGGCTGCAAAAGCGGCAGCCCGACAAGTCATCTTTGCAATGACACTGACCCATCAAGGAGAGCTCGACCGGGAATTGCCAGACACGCAAAAGCTGTTTGAGGAACTTCCTGAGGAAGACAGCCAGCTCTGGGAGAAGCTGGGAGCCGAACAGCAGAATGGACAATGGACTCTAGGGGGTAAGCCGTTACTCCCAAAAAGGTATTTAATACCGATTGTGCGATGGCACCATGAGAAAACCCATGGTGGACCTGAGAATATAGCTTTGCGAGTGCAGAGACTGTGGGCAGCCCCGGGGATTTACACTGCTATGAAAAGAGTTTGTGAAGGGTGTCAACTGTGCAAACAGTATGCCTCTTTGAAAATCAAGGCACCAGCAGGAAAGCGACCTCCAGCAACATATCCTTTTCAAAAACTACAGACTGGCTACGTGGAGATGCCTAGGGCTATGGGATATGCTTATTCACTTGTGATTATTGATCAGCTTTCGGGCTGGGTGGAGGCTTTCCCAACTCGTAAGAATGACTCAAAAGCGGTGGTTAAAGCTCTGTGAAAAGAGATAACACCTAGGTACGGAGTTCCTGAAATAATTGACTCGGACAGGGGAGCACATTTCTCTGCCGCAATTTTAGTGCAAATTTATCATTCATTAAATATCAAGATACAATTGCACACACCTTATCATCCACAATCGTCAGGACAAGTAGAAAGGATGACTAGGACGATCAAAGACAAATGAGTATAGACCTGTAAACAAACTGGCTTGAAGTGGCCAGAAGCATCAAATGTAGTCCTTTGGGACATTAGAAATACACCGAGGCAAGCAGCAGGTGTATCTCCAGCAGCAGTTTTATTTGGGAGAATTTTAGCAGTACCTGGAACTTCTATTCCAGCAAAAACAAGCCTTTTGGATGGAGATGAAGGAGGTAACTCAATATTTATTGTACTTGCAGAATTCTTTTATGCAATTACGAAATCATGCTTCTTGGTATCAAGGGATAACACCTGAAATTCAGGTACATAATATTCAACCAGGGGATAAAGTGTATATAAAGAATTTTAAACGGAAAAATAGATTTGAGCCCAAATGGGAAGGACCTTACATGGTGTTATGTTACCTCCTTTTATGCTGTAAAGGTACAAGGAAAAGAGACGTGGATCCATCACTCACATGTGCGTAAAGATTCCGCGACAGAATGAAAATCAACGCACTGCTGTATTTGCTGATTTGCTTTCTCTTGAGTCAGACTGATACCTTGTAGACAAAGTTCATCCTGCGATACCGAGATGCAATTACAAAAGGAACCATAATACAATATAGTAATACTAGTCTCTGGGAGCAAACCTTTTGTAAAGTTTGGGGAACTAAGAATGCAAAAGGGGAAAATATTGTAGCGGGTAGAAATACTGAGATTGTATGGAATCCTTTTTTTAATCCTAATGTTTTTGTAGACTTTTGTGTTAGATTTGTGATGGGAGATCCTGAGAATGGAACGGAATCATCAAGAAGTTATACATGGAAAATGTGTCCATATCACACATATATATATGAGCTGCAAACAGGAACCTGGTGTGTCAACCATCACTTCTGGGTAATGA
The DNA here is from genome assembly GCF_011004875.1 of Balearica regulorum gibbericeps. Taxonomy (NCBI): domain Eukaryota; kingdom Metazoa; phylum Chordata; class Aves; order Gruiformes; family Gruidae; genus Balearica; species Balearica regulorum. Next base: position 10,755 of record NC_046207.1, read on the forward strand.
CAGAGGGTAAACACAATGATTGGTGTTGTATCAATTTGAATCTGACGAGTCCATCCTTTTTTGTAATGTATTACATTATCAAAGATGGGTTTAGGAATTTTCCGGTAGCACATGATTATGAATTTCCATGGGGTTTTCAAACTGGCATTTCTAATACTGACAAAATAATGACCAAATCTAGATTAAGTAAACAAAGTGTAGTTGGAAATGAAGAAGAAACTTTTTGGTTAAATAACACTCATGTCTCTTTAATGAAGTCCTTTGCGAAGAATTTGAATTATACTGAATGTTGGCTTTGTGCATCTTTACCAAAATCTGTAGGTCGTGGGTTTGATTTAATTGGTATTCCAATTCCGAAGGATTCAGTTTGGGAAACGTTTTGGAGACATACCTCTATAACGACTAAATATGAGGAGCAAATATTAACCATCAGAATTCCTCCTTGAGACGAATATCGTAACGTCCTCTGTGTAGACAGATGTTACCCCCCAGAGAACTGGACTCGGCAGTTTTGTCTTAACCACACTTTTTTGGGAAATTGGACTAAATGCAACACAACTAATCATATTAAATCTCGCTTAAGCTGGGCTTGGAGGGCACCAAAGGCACTAGGACTATTTTGGTTATGTGGTGACAAAGCTTATAAAGTACTCCCACCACGCTGGGGAGGAATTTGCACTCTAGGACTGGTAACTGTGGATTTACAAATTCTCCCTAAAACTATAAATGTTCCAATCTGGCATCGCACCTTTTTAACTAGTGCTAAAAGGACCAATAACCCACTAATAGAAAAACCCTCAGGATTTCACTCTTTTCTCCGATGGTTCATGCCATCTTTAGGGGTGAGTGAACTGGAAAAAGCGATTTTAAACATATCGGGGGAAATTGAAAAATTGGCAAATTATGCTGCTCATGGGTTAACAACCTTGCAAATTGAAATTGCAGAACTTTCCAAAATGACCCTACAAAATTGTATGGCCTTAGATATGATGTTAGCATCACAAGGCAGAGTTTGTACAATGCTAAATGTGAGGTGTTGCATGTATGTAGATCATTCAGGGGAATTATTGACTGATGTACATAAAGTCTGGGAGATTAGTTCTCAAATGCCACAAGTACAAAAAGACGATACATCTTGGGGTTTTCCTGATACTGTGTCGTGGCTGACTTCCTGGGCTCCTGATTTCTCTGTGTGGCTCAAAAAGGTGCTTGCTGTAGCAGCCTTAGTGATCATAGGGATGGTATGCATAATAGTGATTTTTCAGTGTTGCATAACCTGTTTTTCTAGTATAGTAGCAAACTTACAAGGAGCTTGGAGATATCAATAATTGCAGGGATGCAATGAAAACAAAAGGAGGGAATTGTAAAAATATAGAAGCTTAGCTATAAGAAAACTTATATTAACTAGTAAGCTGCTTAAGGCCTAGAACTATTTTAAAGCCTATAATCATGGGAAAGGGGTTTCTAATCAAGGTAATAGCTAACTGACCATGGCAATGTACAATGCTGCTATGTTCCTTGTACAGTCCCTACCCAACCGGACAATAGGCCCGGGAATATTAATCTTATGAAGTAAGTTGTAAGGGACAAGTGTATCCACAGCAAGGGTACCGTGCATGCCTGCAAGAAGAGGGTCACCCAGCGAACACGGGTGCGAGACCACTGACGACCACCAGAGACCCCTGAGGACCACCAACTCGAATCACTGAGCATGCGTGATGGGGAGGAGAATATGGAAATGGCTTCCAAGAAATGATTATCATAGGACTGCCTTTTCTCGGAAAAATAATGAATATGTATATTTTGATTCTATATAACCTGTATGTTGGTGATCACCTGGCATGCACGTTTGGTGGAGCTATTTCCCCCGTGCATCCAGCGCTGCAATAAAGCATACCTAGGGTAACTCACGTCTGGTAGAATTTTTCTTTAACACCCAAGAGCTACGGCATGAACTATTTCTTGTTTAATTTGTTCGAAAGCTTGTCGTTGCTCAGGGCCCCATTTGAAATCATTCTTCTTCCGGGTTACATGGTAGAGAGGGCTTACTATCAGACTGTAATTCGGAATGTGCATTCGCCAGAAACCCACAACGCCTAAGAAGGCCTGTGTCTCCTTTTTGTTGGTTGGTGGGGACATGGCTGCTATTTTGTTGATAATATCCATAGGGATTTGACGCCGCCCATCATGCCACCTTATGCCTAAAAATTGGATTTCCTGCGCAGGCCCCTTCACCTTACTTCGTTTTATGGCAAAGCCAGCCTGCAGCAGGATTTGGATTATTTTCTTCCCTTTCTCAGAAACTTCCTCTGCTGAGTTGCCCCATACAATGATGTCATCAATGTATTGCAGGTGTTCTGGGGCTTCACCCTTTTCTAGTGCAGTCTGGATCAGTCCATGGCAGATGGTGGGGCTGTGTTTCCACCCCTGGGGCAGTCGATTCCAGGTGTACTGGACGCCCCTCCAAGTGAAGGCAAACTGTGGCCTGCACTCTGCTGCCAAAGGGATCGAGAAAAATGCATTAGCAATATCAATTGTGGCATACCATTTGGCTGCCTTTGACTCCAGTTCATATTGAAGTTCCAGCATATCTGGCACGGCAGCACTCATGGGCGGTGTGACTTCATTCAGGCCACGATAGTCTACCGTCAGCCTCCACTCACAATTGGACTTCCGCACTGGCCATATGGGACTGTTAAAGGGTGAGCGGGTTCTGCTGATCACTCCCTGACCCTCCAGTTGATGAATTAGTTTGTGGATGGGAACCAGGGAGTCTCTGTTGGTGCGGTATTGCCGCCGGTGCACAGTTGTAGTAGCAATCGGCACCTGTTGCTCTTCAACCCTGAGCAACCCTACAACAGAAGGGTCCTCCGAGAGACCAGGCAAACTAGACAATGGTTCAATTTCCTCCGCTCCCAAGGCAGCTATTCCAAAAGCCCACCTGTAACCTTTTGGGTCTTTGAAATACCCTTTCCGGAGGTAGTCTATGCCCAGGATGCACGGAGCCTCCGGCCCAGTCACAATGGGGTGCTTTTGCCACTCATTCCCCATTAGACTTACTTCAGCCTCCAACAGTCAACTGTTGGGATCCCCCCGTCACACCAGAAATAGATATTGGTTCCACCCCTTCATAGCTGGATGGCATTAGGGTACACTGTGCACCCGTGTCCACTAGGGCCTTGTACTCCTGTGGGTTCGATGTGCCAGGCCATCGGATCCACACAGTCCAATACACTCTGTTGTCCCTTTCCTCCACCTGGCTGGAGGCAGGGCCCCTCTAATCCTGCTGGTCATAGTCACTACTCACCTCTTGCAAAAAGGACTTAGAAGTCCCTTCAAGAGGATCAGAAGTGCGATCTGGCCTTTCACTTGGTCTGGGGGGCTGCCCTGTGGAAAGTAGAGCAGCATTCTTTCTGGAAGAGTCCCTTTTTACAGCTGTCTTGCCTTGTAGCTCATGTACGCGTGCCTGCAGGGTTGAGGTGGGCTTCCCATCCCATTTCCTCATGTCTTCTCCGTGGTCACGCAGGAAAAACCACAGGATACCTTGTGGTGAGTATGCTCTATATCCCCTCTCTGGAGCAGAAAAACGCTTACTCCTAACAGCTGAAATGCGGGTCTGTACAGGTGGGGAGTAAGATATATCCTCTTTGAGTTGCTGGAGGTCCTGAGACAGTTTCTCCACAGCCGAGACTAGGGAGGAAGAAAGGCTCTCTTCATATTGCCAGTCGGCCAGCCACTTCGTCCACCGTGGGTGCTTCTTCACTCTTGCAGTCAATTACTGCCAGTGAGTCGGCGTACGATGATGGTGCACTTCGCACAAATTTTCGCCACATGGGTCGGGTACAGTGGACTTCATCGGGGTCTGTGGGCAACTGTGCATTGTCCGGATCATAATAAACCATCTCCCGCACAGCTAATTCCCTCAGATATTGGATACCTCTCTCCATAGTGGTCCACTTGCCTGGCCGACATACGACATCTTCGCTGAAAGGATACCTTTCCCTCACACTTGACAGGAGTCGCCTCCAGAGGCTGACGGCCTGTGCCTTCTTTCCAATTGCTTTGTCAATGCCCCCTTCCCTAGACCAGGATCCTAGCTGCTTGGCCTCCCTGCCCTCCAGTTCCAGGCTACTGGCCCCATTATCCCAGCAGCGGAGCAGCCAGGTAATAATATGCCCCCCTGGAAGGCGGCTGAAATCTTTCCGCATATCTCGCAGCTCGCTCAGGGACAGGGATCGAGTAATCACTTCTGGTTCTGGCTCTTCTTGTTCTCGTGATGGCCCCGGTTCATCATCATCTTTCACTAAGCGAACCGATTTCTTTGTGTATTTCTTTTTGTGTATAGGGGCAACTGATACTGGTGTGGGTTGATCTTTTGGCTCGACTACAGTGCCTGTTGCGGGGGCCTGGGCAGCTGCAGTGCCTGTGGGTCCGCTCTCTCCCTCTGGATGGTGCTGTCTACTATCAAGCAGTGTTTGATAGATTGTGGCCAGGGCCCAGCACAGCGCAGTAAGTTGTGTCTCCTTAGAATCCCCACAGCATTTTCCTTTCAAATATTCTACCATTTTATCAGGGTCTTGCAATTGTTCAGGAGTGAAGCTCCAAACCATTGGGGGTGAAAAGGTCTCTAGATACCTGCCCATACTCTCCCACATGCCATGCCAGCCCTGACCACTCAGCCTTGGGGAAGATCCCTGGGTGGTACTCTTGAAAAGATTTTTGCTAACCCTGAACAGGAGTGGGAAAGCATTCAGGAGACCTAGCAATAGGAATATACTGGCCTGAACATTCCAAGGGTATTCAAAATACTCAAAAATTGTTGTAACCAACCAAAAGGGAAAAGAGGAGGTGAAAGAGTGGGAGAAGGTATCCCCCCCCCCGTCTTCCCCATAGATTGGGTCCAATTATTAATCAATTCTGAAAGATATTGGCCGAGGTACGGGCCTGACCGAAATGCTACATACACATACCAGCTCAGACCCATGACTGTCAATGATATCTTATCATAAGTCATTATCACACAATACAACAACATGAGAACACGAACCCCTCTCCCAGAGATGATAAACAGCACCACAGGGATTGCATAGAGTAAACACGGGTTTACAAACCAGAGCCATGTAATCAAACAGATCATCATTATGACCAGTGACTGTTTCAATAACATTATAAATGCTTATAACAACTTTGTTTTAACACACTTGGGTCAGACTTGTCGTTATCACAACCCCTCGAGCCCCACGTTGGGCGCCAAAAAGGACTGACGTGGTTTAGCCCCAGCCACTCGCTCACCCCTCCCCCGGCGGGATGTGGAGGAGAACAGAAAAACAAGGGCAAAGCCTCGAGGGTTGGGATAAGGGCAGTTTACTGGAACAGCAAGGGAGAGGGAAACAATCAACAACAGTGCTGATAACAGATATTCACAATGGGTGATAACAGAGAACGATTTAGAGACCCCATGACCAACCGACCGGACGCTCGACCCGTCCCGGAGCCACACTGACAGCCGAACCCGCCCCTGCCTGACCAGCCCCCTTTTATGGTGAGCATGATGTCACCTGGTATGGAATAGCCCCCGGCCAGCTTGGCTTACCTGTCCTGGCTCCTTGGGAAATTAACTCTATCCTTGCCAGAACGAGGACGCAAGGCAATACATAATGAAGCTAACTGACCATGGCAAGGTACAATGCTGCTCTGTTCCATGTACAGTCTCTACCAAACTGAACAATAGGTTTGGAGATATTAATCTTATGAAGTCGTTATGGACAGGTGCATCCACAGCAAGGGTACTGCGCATGCCCACACAAAGAGGGTCACCCAGCGGACACGGGTGCGAGACCACTGATGACCACCAGAGACCCTTGAGGACCACCGACTCAAATCACTGAGCATGTGTGACAGGGAGGAGAATATGGAAATGGATTCTAAGAAATGATTATCATAGGACTGCATTTTCTGAGAAAGATGATGACTATGTATGTTTTGGTCCCACATAACCTGTGTGTTGGTGATCACCTGGCATGCACGTTGGGTGGAGCTGTCCCCCGTGCATCCAGCGCTGCAATAAAGAATGCCTGCCTTTGAACACTACATTGGTGTTACGAGGTTTATTCCCGGATTTCGGTGACAACGGGCCCAACATCCTCGCTGAAATCTATGGGGCAGTCTTGCTTGAAGAGGAGAAAGACGAAGCGATGGTAGCCGGTTCCCATGGCAGGGAAGGGGGGCACGTAATGACAGATCTCCTTGCCCGACTTGATGTCGTTGCCTGGGATGTTCGTCCTGAACACAAAGAAATTGACTTCACTACGTATCACTCACTTCCCCACATCAGGACCAGCAGACTCACCCAGGATTGCGAATCACTCTGTGCTGCACTTCCACGTGACTTATGCCCGTTTGACAAGCAAACGGGTAGTAGAGACTGCTTTCACTGGAAGAAAAATCACGCCCAGTGTTTTGAATGCCGAACAGCAGCAGCAACGCCTGGAACTACTGCATCCAGAACACAGGGGTAAAGACGCTAATGGCAGGAGCACCAGAGAAAGCCACGGTTTGTTGCCGTAGCAAACAGTTCTTTCCCAAGCTCTGTTGGAGGAGTTACTGCCCTCTCCGCCTGGGCTTTTCCCCAAGCCAAGCAGCGCACAGCTCTGATGTGCAGTACTCACACCAGCCAGTGGAGGTACTCCGAGTTCGCGTCTCGTAAATGCCCATCTGCAACGGAGAAAAACAACTTTGTGACAACCTGGTGTTGGCATCAACCCCAAAGTGAGAAGGCCCAGACCCACTTGGAATGGAGGGGGCAGCTCAAGACCTCCCTACAGTCCTTTCCTAGCAGAAAAGTAACTCATTCTTCTAGGGCTGAGCTTAAAACAAGGAACAAAGAACTCTACAGATGTAATTCTGAGATTAAAAGGACTTCTTGGTCAGCCGCTTCACTGTGTCCTGGTTTCCCAGAGTGAAGTGTCAGCTAACTGACCTCCCAGGCGGACTGCTGAGGGAGAGAGGAGTTTGGGGGTAAGCAAAAGATGGGCATCAGGGAATTGCTTCCACTACACTCTGACATAGGTCCTGTTGCCTCACTGTCCCATCTCTCAACTACTCGAGATTTGGTGAGGCTACAATCTTTCCTGCATGCATAATACATCCCTACTTAGAAGATATCCCATCATCTCTGCCTGTGCAGCCAAAAGAAACAGGAGTTAACCAAAAGCAGAGTGAAACAACCCCGTTTAAACGTGTTCTTTTTAAAGAACCTGCTACTCACCTGGATTTGTCAGCCACAAAGTCCAGAGAGAGCCTTCATCTGCCTCATATGACACTGCAGGGGGACTGGAAGCCTAAATGAGCAACACAAAGAGAACGTAAATCACTCAAACAACAGGTCATGATTTCCAAGGCAAAGAACATGGGCACGGCCACGCCACCAAGTAATCCAGCTCCACCTGGAGAGCCCCCAGAGCATTAACAAACATCAGCCTGCTAGGAGATAATGATCCTGTTGCAAAGCTCTGTCTTTATCACGTCCAAGAAACCTATTTTGTTCATCCCAGAGGAAACACCCTTCTCAAGAAACCCCCCAGAACGGTCAATGCCCATTGGAAGCATCTGACAGAAACACCCAGGCTTCCAATGGGGTCAAGGGTGTTCCCAGCTCCCCTCTCGCACCTCTGATGGAGTCACCATGTTCCCATCGTAGACCGGCACGAGGTCTTCATCCTCTTGGCTGTACTCCACCCTCAAGGTAACCCAGGGGGTGAACGTGGCCCCCTTGAACAAGTCACGAAATATCCCGCAGTGCTCCGCCACACGCTGCTTGTGGAATGGGCCGCTGGTCTTCTCCCACTCAGCTCTGACTTCACCAAGGGGGATCAGCACTGCAGAGAGAGAGAGAGAAACGCTGCAGGAGGTGGCTGGGGACCCAGAGCGGCCAGGGCAGGGAGAGGAGGTGGTGGGGCACGGACCGGTCCGGAGCCGTGCTGCTCCTTCCATCTCGGCATTCTGGCGGTTCTCTCTCAGGATCTTTTTTCTTTCCTTGATTTCCTTTGCCCGTGGCAGCTTATCACGCAGTAAGCTGATGTCTGTCTTTGGCTCTTCAGAGAGGGGTGAAAAAATCACGTATGTAAAAAACGCCAATACCCAACATACCCAAACCAAGAGCCCTGCAAAAGTGTTAAAGAGTGAGTGAAAGAGACACAAACCTCAAGACATCGGAGACTTGATTCTACCACCTCTGCCTTCCCTCTGCACCTTCATGGAGAGAGATTTGGCACGGGCCATGAGTCAAAAAAGCTGTGTGCAGCAGGAGGGCCCACAATGGTGCCCTGCTGTGCTTTTGGCAGAACACTACAATGCACCCTGCTCTCCACTGCCTTAAACTCCCTCCTGCCTGGTCGCAGCCTGCCATATCGGAAGACCTCTTCTCTCACCCGCCTGGCATGTCTCACCCAGCCACAGGGACCTGGGCTAACCTGGCCAGAGTTACTTGCAACGCCCCCATGAAATCCAGGGTCCCACTTGGTTAATGTTCGCAAAGGCGGAAGCAGTGGTGTGGCCCAACAGTTGATGGACCTCCAGTGTCTGCAGAGAGGGGGGGTTTCTCGGCATTTTGGTGCGCCTGCGGTGGGTATTTGTTTGTAATTGAAGGGTGATCCAAGAGGGTCTGTCCAAACGCAAGGGAGCTCCCCCTGTCCAAGTCCCTCTCCTTCACAGCCTGTAACCCAGCTGGCCTTGCCACTCCCAGGCATGCCTGCCTCATGGAGGCACTCTGCTACCTCCAGTGGCTCCACTACCAAGGGTACCTCTGCAGGCTGCGAGGATATGTCACAACAGTCCTTCTGCTCAGCCTTGAAGGCTTGGTAGGGAAGGCACCCCAGAGAGAGTCCTCAGGAAGCCCCCTCCCGGTAGGAGGAAATGGATGCCAGGTTTTTCAGATGGCTTGAGCATAGCCTTGATGCTGTGGCCTTAGTGTGGGAAAGACTTTCTGCTGCAGCCCAAGAGGCACCCTCTTTTTGGCATCGGGCTGTGTACTTCCTGATCGTTGGCCCTTGTACCAGCATCAATTTGTTCACTCAGCCAAACGGGTCTCCTTCTCCCCCGCCTCCCTCAAGGCCCCTGGTCTTGTCGGGTCAGGCTCCTCTCGCCCACTTCTCTCAGGAGGGGACATTGAGTAAAACGCAACAGGGCTCCTGAAGGCGGCAGCCACTATGGAAGAAGACATCTACGGTGGGACTAGCTCTCCTGAGGAACCCCCTCACCGTGCCAATAATGCAAAAGGAGCATTGCTGAACTGCGAATGGTGGAGGAAGTGCCCGTTGGTTAGTTAGAGAGCGCTGGCTGTACGCCCCGAGCCTTGGAAAGAACCACGGCTGGCAAAGAGACCAACCAACGCCCTGTCTCACATCCTAGACCATTCACCAAGGACAAGGGAGGCAAAATGCATGCAGCCCTCTCCACGAAAGCTGTCCTGCCGGCCGGGGAGACAAGAGGCAAAATGAACTGAGACTTACCAACTTCACAGAGCAGAGGAAGGCACGAGGGGAGGACAGAGGAGCTGGGAGTCAGGCACACTTTTATACTGCGTCCCAGAGCCCCAGGGGAGCTGAAAAATGACACCAACATGAAGCATGTTGAGAAACAGCAATTTTGGCTTCTCAGAGCTCTGCTGGTAGATGAAAGACAAGCCTCCTTTGCCTGAAATGCTTGACTCCCTTTTCATCCTGAGCATGAAGGGAGTTTGCACTGAAGCACTGAAGTGATTTTGTTGATGGCAATTCTGTTTCTTCCGCAGACCAGCGCTCGTTCGAGGTCTCCTTCCAGTTGCTGGTGAAGCCTTGCAGCGGATTCAGGCCACGAGTAGGTGTTTTGCGCATCCTGCCCTTCCTGGGGAGCATGGCCACCACTCGCTTAGGACTTTGCCTGTGGAGCATGCCTTGAAGGCCACTCAGAAGGGTCTCTCTTTGACGGGCTGGGGCTGACCCTGAGCAACACCGGTGCCTGCAGGCTATGGGGTTGCTCAGAGGCCAGCCAAGCCTCTGCAGGATGGCTGTTCCACTGAGGGACAGAGGAGGGAGGAGACTCAGATCCCTGGGGTGATTGGAAGGTGATGGTCAAACAAGGTCCTCCTGTGGTCTGGAGAGAAAACCCGTTGTGCGCAGGGGTGGCGACACGGAGGCCATTGCTGGGGTGGATCAGGCTACTCGGTGGCAGATCTCTGCTCCCCTCGGGCCTCTGAGATGCACGCACTTTGCCGCCACGCGCGGGGCGGCGGGAGCAGCGGGTGGTCCCTCGCCACGTCCCTGAAGGGTCCGAATCTCCCCCCCATTTATTTTTTCTTTTTTTTTTCCTGCTCCTCACCGGGTAGACCTGCCAGGCCAGGCGGCGGTGCTGGCCGCCAACCGTGAGGGCGGCGGGAGCAGCAGGTGGCCCTTGCCGCGTGGCGGAGGGGTCCGGCTCTCCCCCCCCATTTATTTTTATTTTTCCCCTGCTCCTCACCGGGTAGGCCTGGCAGCCTGAGTGGCGGCGCTGGCCGCCAACCACAGGTGTGGCGGGAGCAGCAGGTGGTCCCTCGCCGTGTGGCGGAGGGGTCCGGCTCTCCCCCCCCATTTATTTTTTTTTTCCCTGCTCCTCACCGGGTAGACCTGGCAGCCCGGGCGGCGGCAGTGGCTGCCAACTGCGGGGTTGGCAGGAGTAGTGGGTGGCCCCTCGCTGCGTGGCGGAGGGGTCTGGCTGTCCCCCGACATTTTTTTTTTTTTTTCCCCTGCTCCTCAAAGGGTAGAGCTGGCAGCCTGAGCGGCGGCGCTGGCCGCCAACCGCAGGGGCAGCGGGAACAGCAGGTGGCCCCTCGCTGCGTGGTGGAGGGGTCTGCTTCGAAGTTCAAAACTGAAAATGTCGTGGCCCTGCTCTCAAACGAAATATCCGAGCCTCGAATGGTGTTTTGTTCCGGGAACCTCTACCATGGACCCATTCACAGCACTACTATGCCTGGGGCTGCAGGCTCCTTCAGGCATCCAAAAACTCAGAGGTTCAACTGAGCATCTCACTGCCCATCGACTTGCATCGAAGTTCAAAACTGAAAAAGTCCAGGCTCTGCTCCCAGATGAAAGGTCCTAGCCCCGAAAACTCTTTCTTTCCTGAAACCTCAACCATGGCCCCATTCACAGCCCTACTAAGCATGGGGCTGCAGGCTCCTTCAGGCATCCAAAAACTCAGAGGTTCAACTGAGCATCTCACTGCCCATCGACTTGCTTCGAAGTTCAAAGCTGAAAATGTCGTGGCCCTGGTCCCAGACGAAAGGTCCCAGCCCCGAAAAGTCTTTCTTTCTTGAAACCTCAACCATGGCCCATTCACAGCCCTACTAACCCTGGGGCTGCAGGCTCCTTTAGGCATCTAAAAACTCCGAGGTGCTACTTACCATCTCTCTCTGTGGATATTTTTGGGCTTGGAGCATCAAAATTGAAAAATTCCAGGCCCTGCTCCCAGATGAAAAGTCCCAGCCTTTAATGGTGTTTTGTTCCGGGAACCTCTACCATGGACCCATTCACAGCCCTACTAAGCCTGGGGCTGCAGGCTCCTTCAGGCATCCAAAAACTCAGAGGTTCAACTGAGCATCTCACTGCCCATCGACTTGCTTCGAAGTTCAAAACTGAAAATGTCGTGGCCCTGCTCCCAGACGAAAGGTCCCAGCCCCGAAAACTCTTTCTTTCCTGAAACCTCAACCATGGCCCCATTCACAGCCCTACTAAGCTTGCGGCTGCAGGCTCCTTCAGGCATCCAAAAACTCCGAGGTGCTACTTACCATCTCTCTCTGTGGATATTTTTGGGCTTGGAGCATCAAAGTTGAAAAATTCCAGGCCCTGCTCCCAGATCAAAAGTCCCAGCCCTGAAAACTCTTTCTTTCCTGAAACCTCTACCATGGCCCCATTTACAGCCCTACTAAGCCTGGGGCTGCAGGCTCCTTTAGGCATCCAAAAACTCTGAGGTGCGACTTACCATCTCATCCCGTCAACATGATTTCAGATTCTGAAATGAAAACGTCCAGGCTCTGCTCCCAGATGAAAGGTCCCAGCCCCGAAAACTCTTTCTTTCCTGAAATCTCTACCATGGCCCCATTCACAGCCCTACTAAGCTTGGGGCTGCAGGCTCCTTCAGGCATCCAAAAACTCAGAGGTTCAACTGAGCATCTCACTGCCCATCGACTTGCTTCGAAGTTCAAAGCTGAAAATGTCGTGGCCCTGGTCCCAGACGAAAGGTCCCAGCCCCGAAAAGTCTTTCTTTCTTGAAACCTCAACCATGGCCCATTCACAGCCCTACTAACCCTGGGGCTGCAGGCTCCTTTAGGCATCTAAAAACTCCGAGGTGCTACTTACCATCTCTCTCTGAGGATATTTTTGGGCTTGAAGCATCAAAATTGAAAAATTCCCGGCCCTGCTCCCAGACGAAAAGTCCAAGCCTGGAATGGTGTTTTGTCCCGGGAACGTCTACCATGGCCCCATTTACAGCCCTACTAAGCCTGGGGCTGCAGGCTCCTTCAGGCATCCAAAAACTCAGAGGTTCAACTGAGCATCTCACTGCCCATCGACTTGCTTCGAAGTTCAAAGCTGAAAATGTCGTGGCCCTGCTCCCAGACGAAAGGTCCCAGCCCCGAAAAGTCTTTCTTTCTTGAAACCTCAACCATGGCCCCATTCACAGCCCTACGAAGCTGTAGGCCTCTTTAGGCATCCAAAAACTCCGAGGTGCTACTTACCATCTCTCTCTGTGGATATTTTTGGGCTTGGAGCATCAAAATTGAAAAATTCCAGGCCCTGCTCCCAGATGAAAAGTCCCAGCCTTTAATGGTGTTTTGTTCCGGGAACCTCTACCATGGACCCATTCACAGCCCTACTAAGCCTGGGGCTGCAGGCTCCTTCAGGCATCCAAAAACTCAGAGGTTCAACTGAGCATCTCACTGCCCATCGACTTGCTTCGAAGTTCAAAACTGAAAATGTCGTGGCCCTGCTCCCAGATGAAAGGTCCCAGCCCCGAAAACTCTTTCTTTCCTGAAACCTCAACCATGGCCCCATTCACAGCCCTACTAACCCTGGGGCTGCAGGCTCCTTTAGGCATCTAAAAACTCCGAGGTGGGACTTACCATCTCTCTCTGTGGATATTTTTGGGCTTGGAGCATCAAAATTGAAAAATTCCCGGCCCTGCTCCCAGACGAAAAGTCCCAGCCTCGAATGGTGTTTTGTTCCGGGAACCTCTACCATGGCCCCATTCACAGCCCTACTAAGCCTGGGGCTGCAGGCTCCTTTAGGCATCAAAATACTCCGAGGTGCTACTTACCATCTCTCTCTGTGGATATTTTTGGGCTTGGAGCATCAAAATTGAAAAATTCCAGGCCCTGCTCCCAGATGAAAAGTCCCAGCCTTTAATGGTGTCTTGTTCCGGGAACCTCAACCATGGCTCCATTCACAGCCCTACTAAGCCTGGGGCTGCAGGCTCCTTCAGGCATCCAAAAACTCTGACGTGCGACTTAGCATCTCACTGCCCATCGAGTTGCTTCAAAGTTCAAAACTGAAAATGTCGTGGCCCTGCTCCCAGATGAAAAGTCCCAGCCTCGAATGGCGTTTTGTTCTGTGAACCTCTACCATGGTCCCATTCACAGCCCTACTAAGCTTGCGGCTGCAGGCTCCTTTAGGCATCCAAAAACTCTGAGGTGCGACCTACCATCTCTTGCCGTCGATATGCTTTGAAATTCTAAAATGAAAACGTCCAGGCTCTGCTTCCAGATGAAAGGTCCCAGCCCCGAATAGTCTTTCTTTCTTGAAACCTCAACCATGGCCCCATTCTCAGCCCTACTAAGCTCTGGCTGCAGGCTCCTTTAGGCATCCGAATACTCAGAGGTGCGACTTAGCATCTCTGGATATTTTCTGGCTTCACGCTTCAAAACTGAAAATATCCAGGCCCTGCTCCCGGACAAAAGGTCCCAGCCCCGAAAAGTCTTTCTTTCCTGGAACCTCAACAATGGCCCCATTCACAGCCCTACTCACCCTGAGACTTTTAGTTCCCTGCTCAGATCCCCTCCTACTGCCCTATTTCTGCCTAGTCACCCTGAATATAGACGATGAAATGGAGCAATTGCACTTACGTGCAGGAGGGTCCCTACTCACCGTGACCTCGAATCGCTCCTCAGAATCACCCAGCAGCTGGATGCAGACCTGCAAGGCCCTCTCCCGCTCCCACGCTTTGTCCGAGATGAGCCAGCACTTCAGGACCTGGTACAGGGGGTATCTTGTCTCACAACAGGTATCTTTCTCTCCCTGAGATCCCTCTCCATCTCCTTCCTTCTCTGGACCCTTCCTTGAAGGCCTGCTCTGTGGCTCTCTGTGGCCCAGCCCCACCAACCATGTGCAGTGCCGCCTTCACAGGCCTGCTCGCTAAGCCCCCAAATCTCTGCCTGAGCTCTGGAGCGACTCTTTCCCCACCACCCCGTGGCTACTCATGTGGACCACGTCCTCGAAGCAGGCAGACGTCACCTCTGCCTCAAGAAGGACTACTATAATCCGGCCCAGATCTGAAAAGCAAGAAAGGAGGACTGAGGTTTGGCATCACAGGGGCTGCCAGGGTGCACTGCGGTGGGATCCTGCCCGAGAAGTGGGCAGGGCCAGGATGGTGGGTACCTGTATGTTCCCAGTTTGTCTTACTGTCTCCCCTCTCCCTTCCATCTCCTCCTTGGAAGGAAGGGACAAGATGGTGTGGCAGCACTCAGCCAGCAGGCTGCAAGTTTCCTCCATGCTCAGAGATGGCTTCAGCTTCCTGGCCGCAGAAAAAAGGCAGAGAAAACAGCAAAGGGATTTGCTAGCTCTCTCCAGAGTGGCTCAAATGACAGCTAGGTTTGTCCTAATCAAGAGCCACAAATCCAAAACCCCTAGCCCATGCCAGCAAGCATTGCCTTCAGCTCCAGCACTTTTGACTCCCAGGCAGGAGGCAAACCCTCAGCCCCAGGGTAAGAAGACCTCAGGGCTGCCTTGCCTTGCCTTCCCTCTTTACGCCTGATGGCCTGCTGGCCGGAGACCCAGTGACTTTCCCCCAGTCCAGAGCTGCTCTGCTGCCCACAGTCCCCTGGGCACCACAGCCCAGCACCGTCTCTGGCAGATGTGGCTCCTTAGCCGCCCCCCCGCCAGCCCTTCAAGAGACACCCAAAATGAGAAACACCGTCCCAACCCCAGAGCCCCTGCGACTCCCAGAACCACACTTAAGGCCACTGGAGCTGCACCACCTGGCTGGGTGGGGAAACACAGTGAGTCCCCAGGGTCTGGGGCATAGACCTTACCTCAACTGCACCAGGCCCAGAAACACTTGGTATGCCACGGAGTCCCAGGGCTCCTCCATTGCCCAGTCCTGCAAATTCCAGAAAGACACACGCAAAGTGGGCAGTGGGGAGAGGCCTCTTGGGGCGGGGGACAGGCTCTGCTGCCAGACCTGTGTAGACACACTTGCACAGTTCTACTGGCTGGGCCGGGTATGTTTTGGAGGGGCAGAGCACACAGCCACCACAGGAAGCTCTTCTAGACAGGCCCGCCAGCCCGCGCTGCCTGTGTTTTGCTGATCGCCCACCAGCAATGAAGGACATGGAATGCCCTGTGCCTACCAGCACCCTCACTTTGTAAGGCGGCTTTGCCCGAGACCTGGTTGAATTTGCCAAGGATGCGCCCCACCGTGTCCCACGCTTAACAGCTATGGGCACTGGTGCTGAGCAGCTCCTTGATGAAATCCAGAATTGCCCTCCTCACCTGCCATGGCTTCCGACCCATCAGACCTCTCCCCCCGTCGGACAGGGCTGGACATGGCCTTGGGCGTAAGGACAGAGTTCCTCACGCACACCAGAGCCCCAGGGAGATGGCAGAGTGTCCCCTCCACAGGGGATAGGCCCCAGCGACTCTCGGCTCCCTCCTGGCCCTACCTGGGTTGCTCTTCTCTTGCCTGAAAGAAGCCTGAGGCCTCCTCTGCTCTCCCTGTTCCTTCGGTAAGGGCTCCCTGGCTCCTCTGGCACCCAGCAGCTCCCTGATACCTTGTGGCACTTGCACAGACCCCATGGCCATGCCAGGCCCTGTGCACTACCTTACCTTGGACACCCAGGTGGTGTCTTGGGCATGCCAGTACTGGTACACGAGGAGCTGCTCCCAGGCGTGCTCTCGGTGCTGCTCCTTATGCAGGAGGACACCAATCATGGCAGCCACCGCCCTGAGGACAGCCTGCTTGTCCTGGAGAGGCAAGGGAGGGCTGAAGATCTGCCTAGTGCTCAGCAGCCCCTGGCCACAAGTCTACCCTTCCCAGAGAGAGGGGCTTCCCCTTCCCTTCTACCCTGCAGAAGAAGGGCTTGCTCTGGAGGACAGAGAGTGTTCCCAACACCTCCCCCTGCTAGAAGGCCCTGGGATTTGGCAGCTTCCTCCAGCCCTGGGCACGGTACTGGCAGGCTCCTGGCCAGGGGTGCTTTCTCGGCCCCTGGGCTGGAAAGGCAGATATGCTCACCTCTTCCTCCTCACAGCCAAGCCAATTTTGCACCACATAGCAAAAGAGCAGATAAACGTGTTTGCAGAGCTGCGCTTCCCCCATGCGAGGGAAGGGGCATTGGTCCCAGGAGCGGAAGTACGTATTGACCCCTTTCGACCATTGCTCCAGAACTGCACCAAAAGAAGGGAAAAAGGGGCATGTGAGTGTCTGCTGCAGGGAGGGTACCTTGCACCATCACCCAAGCCTGCTTGAAGCACAGTCCCCAGCTTGCCAGGATTCGGCTTGAGACCAGATCTGGATTTGGGAGCAAACTGTGTGCTTGAGGTGTCTGTGCTGTTTCTCTCCTCCTCCTCCCCATCACAGGTTCTCCTCCTCACAGGCGTGTTCCCCTCCAGCATATACCCCCTGCAGCCCCTGCCCCTCCCTTCCCAAATATTTGCCCTTCAGCACAGGCACGTGCAGCCGATAGGAAGGCTTGGGACCAGGCAGCGCAAAGGCACCCCTGAGTTCCTCCGTGCATGTACCCAGCCTCTCCATGTCCTGCCCACAGAAAGCTCTGGGGCTTCACCCACTGTTCCTACACACTCACAATGCTTTGGGATTGCCGAGGCCTGACCTCGCTATGGGCTCAGACCCACTGTGCTTCCACCAAGATCAGAGCAGTGCACCTAGGGGCAGCCCATACCCCTTCCCTGCCTCCAGGGCCCCCGCTGAAGGTCTGACACTCACCACCGCAGATGGCACGCAGGACCCGTCCGCTCCCCACTTGGCTCAGCACGGTGCGCAGGCCGAGCAGCATCATTCCCACAAAGGGGATGCATCGCAGGGCTGCAGAGAGGGTAGGGCAGAGGGACAGAGTGCGGCCACCATCAGCCAGAGATGCAGGGGCCCCTGGTGTCCAGCCCTTAGCAGCGCTGCCATGCAGAAGGGTCAGGACTATTGGGACTTGGGGGATGCGCTGGAGGGCTAGCGCTACGCGAGAGATACCTGAGGGATGGAGGAGGCCCTCGATAAGGGGGAGGGCTCCTGCCAGGGTACTTCCCTGAGAGGGTGTAGGTCAGGCCTTTGCGGGCATGGGAGGATGGTTGTGGGGCAGAGCCCCTGAGGGTTTGGGCTCTGACATGCTCCTGCCCTCAGGGCACTGGGATTGGGGATGTGGAGCTCCCGGTCAGCCCAGCCCTGGCAATGGAGCCTGGCAAGGAGGCACCACAACTCCATAGCCCTCCAGTTCAGTACAGAGCATCTAGGGAATGGAAGGATCCCCTCTCCCATTTATTGTGGACCATAACCCAAAGCAGGAGGCCAGGGTGCTGTACTGTATCTGCTGGCAAGTTTGCCCAGGGTGACAAAGACAAATTCCTCACAAATTCCCCCCAGGGCTTTCAGGTGTCCCTGGAGCTCAGACATCACGAAGTGGAAGTGGGACTCAGCCAGAGCCACCAGGACGTCACTAGCAGCTGTCCTCACATCATCAGTGACACCCTGAAAAAGCACCACAGGTGAAACACTCCCTGGGAGAAAGGCTGAGGCACTTGGACAGAGCTACACCAGCCAGTGATGACCTCGGGGCCAGTGGAGAGACAACCCTGTCTCCCCCACAAGACCCCATGGGGACATCTGCACCCCAGGCCAGGCACCTGCCACCTCTCATACCCTGGGGAAGGTGAGCAAGACAGGTAACCGAGACTTGAACCCAACTGTCCTCAGGCAGAAATGGCTCCATATCCGCCCCTTTTCAGAGCTCTCCACGGGCCCTCACCAAGTGCTTCACAAGGACACAGAGTCCCCAAAGTCTCTCCCTAGGGAAAGACTTGCCAGCGGTAGGAATTGGGGGCCTGTGTAACCCAAGCTCCATCCTCCAAACATGGCTCATTTGTTGCTTTGCACGGAGGGACTCGCTGGCTCTCTACACGCCTCAGCACAGGGCTGGGAACCTCCATCTTCAAAACCAACAAGCTCACCTGGGCTGCTCTTATGTCACCAGACATCGCCACTATCAGGCGGTTGAAGACGCCGCTCTGCAAATGGCCGTCATCTCCCCACAAGGCGCTCTCCAGCTGACGGTAAGTCTGTGCTCGGTCACCCTGAGGACAGACGATGAAATGGAGCAATTGGACTTACGTTTTGCCCTCATTCCCAGGAAGCTGCGAGCTGCCGCCCCTTGCTCTCTGGAGAGCCTGCGAACGGCACCACCATGTTGCGTCCCCAGCTCATGTCTGCTACAGAAATGAGCTGAGGGAGCAGCTGCCCCACACTGTGGGACCCACTGAGCACCAGCCACTGGCCTGAGGTCAGACCTATGCCAAGTCAGGTCCTCCCCAAACCCACCACTCCTATGGGCATGGCCCAGCACCAGAGGGAAGGTCTGGATGCAGGACATGCGGCACTTGTCTGCTCCTGGGCAAGGAAGGCAGGGCCGGGGGTCCCTCAAGCGTGGCGGGATGCCCCCATCTCACCTCATTGTCTTGTAGATGCTCCAACAGAGAAGTCACAACGGCAGCAGTGGTGGGGCGAGCTGCAGGGACAGACCCCATCACCCTGCCTGTGCTCTCAGGATGCGTAGGTCTGGACCGGAGACCTAGAAATGGGCAGCAACCTGGAAGGAAAGAATCAAACGGCTTTTGGAGGGGCCCAGCAACTGGGCAGACGGGGACAAGCTGGAGGTCACAGGCAATCCCCATTAAACATCCAGGGCAGACGCTTGCGCCAAGAGTGTCATCAAACACTGTCACGGGAGGCCAACGAGGCCACCTGTGGGCTCTCCATCCTTGGAGATGCTCAGACTTCAAGGGGACTCAGCTCACTGCAGACAGCTGTGGCGGGCCCTGCCTGCAGCACACTTCAGCCCCCAGGCCCCTGCCAGCCCCTCACCTCCAAGCACTCTCAGCCTCCTCATGGCAGCAGGATTCCTTGGATGGATGCACCGGTCTCTCCAGGTCCTCCTCTTGCAAAAGCTGCGAGCAAGTGGCCCAAGGAGGGAAACTGAACCCGGCCACTGTGACCTCACCACAGGGTCTGGCGCATCACAAAGGGCTGCAGTGACATGGGGCCACGTGCCAGGGGCCATGCTGCGGGACAGGGACTGGCGCCCCAGGGGCCCAGCAGCGCAGATTTCCCCATTCTCTACCACCTGAATTTGCTTGTAGTCCTCACATGTTCTTTAGCAGTAGATTTCTCTAAAGACCCATCCTGGCCCTGTGTCCATGCGGTTCCCCTCTGCAGGGACCCAAGATGAAGTGGTCTCCAGGGGACGGACTGGGCCTTTGCTTTCCTATGGTTCTTTGCCTGATTTTCTCTAAGGCGGCGGCTTCTGTGGAAGGTATCCCCATGCCTGTATCTTTGTGTTCCCTCCCGTCCATCTCCACCAAGGCCTTTTGCTCCCTTTCCCCAGCCAGAGCATCACTGGGCAGAAACTGGAGACCTCAAACCTGTCACGGTCCCAAGTGTGTCGTGAAAATGGGTGCTGCAGGAAGGAGAGAGACCCAGGTCAGAGCCCAAAGGGAAATCAAGCGAGCTTCTGTTACTATACAGGCAGGAATTGCTTTACCTGCTTTCGTGCCCTTTCTTCCAAGACTTGGACAAGCCCACACGTTATTGGCAAGCGTTTTTGTTGTTGGACTGAATCCTTCAACCCGGAAACCGGGGAGAAGGCTGTGTGTTGAGTGTCAAATGTGGGCAAGTAAGTGGCATCACTTGTTTTGGAAGCTACGTGGGCTAACAGAGCATTACACGGGCACCTCTGCAGAGCCGGAGCCCTCCCCATGATTGCCCTGACCTGTGGTCGGCAGCCTCAGCTATACCGCTGGGCCTCAGTGCTCCTGTCCTTCAGGTGGTTGAACTCTGCAGTGGCTCATGCTACATGAGACCTGCCTGCTTATGTCTTGAGCAAGGCCTGAGTAGGAGCCTGCATTACAGGAGCACCGCGTCTGTGGAGCTTGAACCTGTGGACATGAAGCAGCTTGAGAAATCTCCCAGTTGTCACTGCAACCTCTCTGTCTACCTAGACTTTGTATTACAGAGCATGGTTTTCTGGCAATCCCACATCAACCCTTTCCCAAAGGCACTGCAGTGAGAGCTGTCTGCCTATAGAGGCTGTGAAATGGCCTTCAGAGGATCTGCAGCTCTGCAGAGACCTTAACCGCTCAGGCAGAGGTGCTTCCGTCTCAGGGCTGCCTTGGGATCGCACTGCTCATGGAGCTCAACACCGGCCTATGCTGGTGCTCCCTGAGCTACAGGGCATAGAGGCTCAGAGTGGCTCCTGGCCTGAGGCTTTTCATGCCCCGTGACTTCGATTGGCATAACCACAGCAACACATAGGAAGGATACGCTGGAGGGACAAGTCCTGTGAAAAATCAAAGCAGTAGCATTTTTTAGCTTAGAGCTTAGTCCAGCATGCAATATTTTCCTTACAGCCTCGCCCTACAGTCCTGCTGCTCCTGCCAAATCTATGCAGTGTAATTCAGAATTTCCTGGGAAGCTGCAGTTCTCAGCATGGCACGGTGCATTTCAGGGACTCGGCTGAGCTTCAGCAGTGACAAATGCAGCCGGGGCTGCAGAATTGCACATATCGTGTGCAGTGTCAGCACAGGATTATTTT
The DNA here is from genome assembly GCF_011004875.1 of Balearica regulorum gibbericeps. NCBI lineage: Eukaryota > Metazoa > Chordata > Aves > Gruiformes > Gruidae > Balearica > Balearica regulorum. The sequence continues at coordinate 31,846 of NC_046207.1, forward strand.
GTAAGGTTCTCTGTGACCCAAGACTGATAAAATAACTAATGCCCACAGAGGCTTTGCAGTGAGCGCAGCATCTGTGACCAGAGCAGGGCTCAGGCTGCAGCCAAAGCTTTGCTACCAGGGCATCGCGGTGGCTCTGGTCAGTACCTGCAGTGCGAGCGGGAAGGATACAGCACTCCTCAGAGTCTGCAGATGCGCTGCTTTGCTGGGCTTTAGGCTCTGCCTCTCTTTCCCATACGGACTTTTTTCTGAGCAATGTCCATTGCTGGGAGCAGCTGCGCACAGGAAGGGCCCAGGGCTCAGCTGGACCTACAAAGGTCGTTTTCCAAATTGGGCTGTGGCCTCCTGGGCCTGGCTGCAAACATGTGGGTCTGGGTGCTCAGGGGAAAGAGTAGCTGCCACTTCCCACTGACTTTAGCTGCATTTGTCGTTACTCATGAATACTCATGAATCCCTGGTGTTTCCTTTCTGATAGGAGCTGGGTTCGTCCCAGGAGCTGATCCTCTGTGTTACCTACAGGAGCCCTCCCCCTTTTCCCTGCACAGACCTTTCTGTTGGCCATTCTCTATGTAAATTTTGCCCAGGGAAATGAGTCCCTCCCTCCCCCCCCTCCCTCCCTCCCTCTCTCTCTCTCTCTGTCTCCTTCAGGCATCTTTGCCTTATATATTACAACCAAGCCAGGAGTTTTCCTTCAGTCTGAGACAGAAAAATGGTGGGCCTAGCTCAGCAGAGAGAACATGGAGCACCACTCTCCCCTAGAGTGTCTAGACCAGAATGAGGACCTTATAAAACTCAAAGCTGGAGAAAATGCCAAAACAGAAGGATATATTGGTAACAACGTTGCCAGTGCCACTGCTAAAGTGCCTGTTTCCAACCACAGCACATGATAGTGGCCAGCGTGCCATCGCCTTTACCCGCACAGACTTGAGCATGGAAGAGAAAGACTTCAGACAGTGATGACGTTGGCTGTTGTGAGCTGAGGTGGGTTTGGTAATTCTGCTATGCCTGGACTTCTGCAAAAATAAGGAAGCCTTTCCTGAAGCCAGGCAGAGCACTGATGTCATTGCAGCAGCTTCGACCTGGAGAAACCCAGCAATAACCTGAGCAAAATTGAATTGCAAGCACTGGTTTTATCGCTGTTGCTCACATCCCCCATGCAAAGCGCCTCAGAGCTGTGTCAGCTCCCTGCTTATGCCCCCTCCCAACCCCACTCCCTGACCCTGTCCTCACTGGGGACAAGGGAATGACTGACGGTGCTGCCCGCTCACCCCAGGCAGGAGGCCCCAGGCATCCCTGCTGGAAGGCTGTTTGTGCTGGACTACAGCTCCCAGCATGCCCTGGGGCACCACACTCACCCATGGCTTCTGGGGGTGATGCCCTGGCCTGCTGCCACACAAGCGCACCACCCTCCTCTGCCGCCATTTTCTTACTTGTCAGCCCAGCCCCTGAGAGGAGGGGCAGTGGCCCGTGAGGGAGGCTGTGTGGGCCGGTGTCCATGCTGAGTTTGTGGGACTTAGCTGACGGCTTCCCTCCCCAGTGACCATCGTTAGTGCTTGTGTTTTATTTAGGAGAGAGATTTTTAGGTCTGTTATTTCTTGAGGTTCAGGGTTTTTCTCTCTCTCTCTGCACCTTGGCGGGTCGTATGGTGCAGCCAGGTGTCAGTCATGTCCCTGACTTCCTTAGAGGAGACGCTTGCAAGCAAGGCTATGGGCAGCACGATGAGCTGCTACTGCTTCGTTAACAGGAAGGGGATAAAAAAGGAAAACGTGCCTGCTGCTGAATCAAGCAGATGATATAATAAGAGGAGGTGCAGATAGGTCAGACATCCTCAAAATCTTCCTTTCCTCAGTCTCCATGTGAAGGCCATCTCCCAGGCAGGATGTAAGGAGAAGAAGAAGCAGCAGCAGTGTATCAGGAGCGATTCAGGGGTACTTTATTTAGCTGAAGCTCTTAGAGTCTGTGGGACTAGCGGGGCTGCAGCCAAAGGGGCTAAGAGAGCAGACCAAAGTCATAGGGGGGCTGCTCTGTATCACCCCTGAAAGGTCACAGAGACGAAGCGAAAAGATGTCTTTTACTTTGTCTTCCGCAAGCCTTTCAATAGTAGCCCCAAGAACATCCGTGCATCCAGGTTAACAAGCTATGTTCAGCATCCCTGGATAACTAGGCGGGTAAAACACCGGATGGACGGTTGGGCTCGGAGGCTTGTGACTAGTGGTTTGTACTCTAACTAGAAACCAGTAATAAGAGGAGTATTTCATGGGTCCGTCTGGAGACCTGTCCTGTTTTATTTCTTTATCAGTGCCCTTGAAGAGGTGATGGAGAGCTGTCCTGGTTTTGGCAGGGATAGAGTTACTTTCTTTCTAGCAGCTGGTACAGTGCAGTTGTCCTGGTTTCGGCTGAGAGAGAGTTAATTTTTCTTTCTAGTAGCCGTTACAGTGCTGTGGTTTGGATTTAGTATGAGAATAACATTGATAACACACTAAACTGAAGTGTTTAGTTGTTGCTAGGTAGTTGTTATGTCTACTCTAAGTTAAGGACTTTTCAGCTTCTCACGCTCTGCCAGGTGCACAAGAAGCTGGGAGAGCACAGCCAGGACAGCTGACCCGGACTGGCCAAAGGGATGTTCCCTACCATATAACGTCATGCTCCATATATAACTGGGGAAGCTAGCCAGGAGCCAGTTTTGCTGCTCAGTAACAAACTGGATGCATCAAACTGATCCCAGAAGGGTGCAAAAACATCCCAGAAGTGGGAGAGCAAGCCAAATCAATCCAAGAAGGGTGACCAATAAAGTAACAGAGTCTCAATTCAAAGGTAATTCACATAACAGAGTTTGGAGTCAGCCAGGATTCCCCACCAATGTTTCAATAACTTGCCTAGGAGACCTCATAGAAATGTTCCTACAGGGAGCTCAACCTGTTTAGGAAAAGAAAAATAAGTAGTTCTCAATGACAGAAATTCCATTTGGAGTAAAAATTAAGTCATTTTTATATCACAGAAACATAAGAGGGCATATACCACCATCACTTTGAGTAGTCAATAGATGCTGCTAATGTCTATTTTTCACCTGGAATAATTAATAGATTATGATGTTTTCTATTCTCTCAGAGCAATTTTAATTTTCCAGACTGTTTTACAGTTCCTGCAGTTAGAACAGCCAGTGGCAGCTACTGATTCTTATTTTCTCTGGAATTTTTCCTCTTTTTCCAGACTATTTTTAACCTTTTCAGATGATAAGTTACTGTTACAGTTTCTTGGTTTTATGCTTATTGTTAATATCCCAGGTTGTCTTTGGTTTCTCAGCGCTGAGCTGCACTTCTCAAGGAGGCTGTCATCCCCAGCTGAGTTCACAGGATCACATTTCCCAGGCTGGCAGATATTGTCTGTCTGTTTCAGTGGCTATCTTAGAATCATAGAATCATAGAATGGTTTGGGTTGGAAGGGACCTTAAAGATCATCTAGTTCCAACCCTCCTGCTGTGGGCAGGGACACCCTCCACTGGACCACGTTGCCCAAAGCCTCATCCAACCTGGTCTTAAACACTTCCTGGGATGGGCCCTCCACAACCTCTCTGGGCAACCTGTGCCAGTACCTTGCCACTCTAACAGTAAAAAATGTCTTTCTAACATCTAATCTAAATTGACCCTCCTTCAGCTTAAACTCATCACCCCTTGTCCTGTCACTACACTCCCTGATAAACAGTCCCTCACCAGCTTTCCTGTAGGCCCCCTTCAGAAACTGGTAAGCCGCAATTAGATCTCCCCAGAGCCTTCTTTACTCCAGGCTGAACAAGCCCAACTGTCTCAGCCTGTCCTCACAGGAGAGGTGCTCCATCCCTCCGATCAGCTTTGTGGCCGTCCTCTGGACTCACTCCAACAGCTCGATGTCTCTCCTGTACTGGGGCCCCCAGAGCTGGATGCAGTACTCCAGGTGGGGTCTCACAAGAGTGGAGTAGAGGGGCAGGATCACCTCCCTCGACCTGCTGGTCACACCTCTTTTGATGCAGCCCAGGACACGGTTGGCTTTCTGGGCTGCAAGCGCACACTGCCTGTTCATGTTGAGCTTCTCATCAATCAGTACCCCCAAGTCCTTCTCCTTGGGGCTGCTTTCAATCCATTCCTCGCACAGCCTACAGTCATGCTTGGGATTGCGCTGATCCACGTGCAGACCTTGCACTTGGCCTTGCTGAACTTCATGCGGTTTGCACGGGCCCACCTCTCCAGCCTGTCAAGGTTCCTCTGGATGGCATCCCTTCCCTCCAGCGTGTTGACCATACCACACAGCTTGGTGTCGTTGGCAAACCTTGCTGAGGGTGCACTCGATCCCATTGTCCATGTCGCCAACAAAGATGTTGAACAGTGCCGGTCCCAGTACTGACCCCTGAGGAACGCCACTCGTCACTGTTCTCCACTTGGACATTGAGCCATTGACCACAACTCTTTGAGTGCGACCGTCCAGACAATTCCTTATCCACCGAGTGGTCCATCCATCGAATCCATGTCTCTCCAATTTAGAGACAAGGATGTCGTGCGGGACAGTGTGAAATGCCTTGCACAAGTCCAGGTAGATGACGTCTGTCATTCTTCCCTTATCCACCAATGCTGTAATCCCATCATAGAAGGCCACCAAATTTGTCAGGCACAATTTGCCCTTAGTGAAGCTGTGTTGGCTGTCACCAATCACCTCCTTATCTTCCATGTGCCTGAGCATAGTTTCCAGGAGGATCTGCTCCATAATCTTACCAGGCATGGAGGTGAGACTGACCAGCCTATAGTTCCCCGGGTCTACCTTTTTTCCCTTCTTAAAAATGGGGTTTATGTTTCCCCTCTTCCAGCCGGTGGGAACTTCGCCGGACTGCCAGTACTTTTCAAATATGATGGAGAGTGGCCTGGCCACTTCATCTGCCAGTTCCCTCAAGACCCGCAGATGCAACTCATCAGGTCCCATGGACTTGTGCACCTTCAGGTTCCTTAGATATTCTCGAACCTGATCTTGTCCTACAGTGGGCGGTTCTGCATTCTCCCAATCCCTTCCTTCTGTGACCTGGGCAGTGTGGCTCAAGCACTTGCCAGTGAAGACTCAGGCAAAGAAGTCATTGAGTACCTCAGCCTCCTCCATATCCTGGGTAACCAGGTGACCCGTTTCATTCTTCTTCTGATCAGTATTTTTCCCCTTATAACCAGGTCACCCTTATGACTGCTAACATCATAGCCCTGCTGTATATGGTCCTTTTGCCCTGCAGCACCTCAGGTTGTGGAGCCCTGTGGGTTCATGCCAGGATGGCTGGCACTGCTACACCATCAAGGCTGGTGGGTCTGCAAGTGTGGGTGCGGCTGCCTCCTGCTGCTGGGGGCCTTGCGTGCCCAGGGTGCCTGCGGTGCTCTGTGGGGAGCACTGGCAGCAGGAGGGGCAGGCAGGTGCAGAGACATTGCCGTTGTTGGTTCCCCTGCTCTGGAGGGGCTGTCAGCAGCAACCCCTGGGACCAGGTCAGGTGGCCACAGGAAGGGGAAACCAGCAAAAAGCACAGGGCTGTATTGTGGTGTCTGCCTTTGGAGAAACGCTGCAGCAGAGAGAGAGAGGAAAATTATGCTGGACCTGGGAGGGGCTTTCCCTGCAAACTTGGCTCTGCCAGGGCAACTGTGTGCTATGGGGAAGTGTTGATGATGTGTGCTGTGGTGTGACCTACAGAAGGCTAGTGCAGCTGTAACAGGAGGTGCTCTGATGCCTGGTTGCTTACAGATATTTCTGGAAGCATTGGTTATCGAGCTTTTATGCTGGATGGGGTTCGGAGGACCAGATGGCTCCCATGGGCAAGTAGTCAATGCATGGAAAGAGAAAGCTTTGATTTTTTTTTTAATTTTTTTTTTTTAAAATATATTATTGCACATCTACTACCACAATGTTTGACTCAAAACATGTATATCACAATACATAATTACAGATGTGCCTGGAGGCATTACATATTCAGCTTCTCAGCTATATGCCATGAGCAGATTACCAGAGGTCATAGAATCATACAATCACAGAATGGCTTGGGTTGGAAGGCACCTTTAAAGATAATTTAGTCCAACACTGCTGCCTTGGGCAGTGACATCTTTCACTCGAGCAGGTTACTCAAAGCCCCATCCAACCTGACCTTGAACACTTCCAGTGCTGGGCCATCCACACAGCTTCTCTGGGCCACCTCTTCCAGTGTCTCACCACCCTCATCATCAAAAAATTCTTCCTTATGTCCAATGGAAATCTACCCTTTTTCAGTTTAAAGACATTGATCGTTTTCCTGTCGTTACAAGCCCTGAAAAAGTCTTTCTCCATCTTTCTTATAAGCTCCCTTTAAGTATTGAAAAGCTGCAGTAAGGTTTCCCTGGAGCTTTCTCTTCTCCAGATTGAACAACCCCAACCCTCTCCACCTTTCTCATGGTAGAGGTCTTCCAGTCCTCAGATCAAAAGCTCTGTATTTCCAGCCCCTTGCTTTAACTGATGTCTGCAGTGCAGCGATTCCGGGGATCGCGGTGTCTCCTCCTGTCTGTGAGCTCTGCATCCTCAGACACATACTGGTCACTCCATTTCCTCTGGACTGTGGTGTCTCTGAGCTATGCTGCGAAGAGAGGATCTCTCTGCAGCCACCTTCAGGCGAACAGAGGGACCAGGGGCTCCTGAAGCTGCCAATTCGTCTTGTCCTGCCATTTCCCTAAGCATAGCCTAGCCATGAATTGCTAAAGTGGAAATCCCTTCTGTCCTGGGTACTGAGGGGCTTACCAAGGCATGGTGCACGAGACTCAGGGTGGGCAGTGTGCAAGGCCACTGGCCAGGATAAACGGCATCATTGTCTCTGCTCCAGGCAGAGGGCGGCCTCTCAAGCAGCACTGCATGACTCCCCAAGAAGATGAATCCTCACGTCATTTTGTTCAGCTACTGTGTTTTAACTGGATTTGTTACATACTTCTTGCATCATACACAGTATTTCACACTTAATTTCCTATATGCCTATTGTACAACAGCCTTAACTGAAACTATTATAATTGTACATTAGCTGTGTTCCAGTGTAATATTATTCCTATTGCATTATGCCCCTAGTGCATTACATCTCTGTCACACTGCATCCAGGCTTCTTGACTCCACAGTAAACAAGATTTTCCCTTTCCTCTGGTGACTCTCAAATGCCCAAATGACAACTGTGGTCTGCAATGGGCAACAGCAGCCAGTGGGTGCTTCATCTGGTAGTACTTGCCTGTCTTTTGGGGCTGAAGGAAATGATGCAGCACACATTAGGAAACTTGTTTCTGACTTAAAGTCCTGGATTTTGTGATTTTTGTCAAAAGTAGTATCCCTTGAGTCTGCAGGCCAGTTGATCTAGAGGCAGTAAAAATGGTAGCTCACTGTAAGTGTGGTCACAGTGGTGACATATGGGTGTCACTCCCCGGGAGGGAGCGGCCCAGAAGACCGGAGCACACTTCTGCTGAATTGCAGCAGATGCAGCAGCTGGTGCATCACAGGAAGGGTTCAGCATTTGCCCCATCCCTTCACTGGTCATTGCAGTGCACAGGACAGTCCTGTCCCTTGCAGCATCCTCTGTCTTTGAGTGACACCCTGGAGCCTGTGGGTGCCTGTTTTGTCCGTTCTTCTAGAAGACTGGCAGGGCACTGGCCAAGCTCTGTACTGTTAGGAGAGCACCACAGGGGAGAGGATGTGAGAGGGCTGTGAGCAGTGTTGATGCTGTTCAGACCTGCTTTGTATGCTGATAGCAGCATCTTGTTCATCTCCAGGGTCAAGAAGAGAACTTGGCAATACGCTAGGGCAGACACAGGAATAACTCCAAGAGTCCCCATGCCCCTAAGTACTCTCTGCAAGGTTCTCCCACTCCCCTGCCCGCTGGACTAGGGTGCTGGGCCCAGCTGCTCTGCAGTACCCTGGTCCCCTCTACACATTGACGCCCACCTACTGCCATGATGGAAAAGAGGACCTGCATCACCTCCAGTGCACCCTCAGACTTCTCAAAGAACTGGAGGATGTGGCAGGTCTGGCAACTATTGGGATTCCAGCCCAGGGCCTCTGTTGATGTAACCATAATGGGGAGTGGCAGAGGAGGGCAGGTATGTGGCTTGGGGCTCCCAGTGCCCTTGACAGAAACCAGGGCTGCTGGTGGTGCCTGGTGCAACAGCCAGCCCTGGGTGCATGCTCCCAAAGCAGCATTGCTTAGCACCAGGTGGAGTTTGCCCTAAGCAACCCAACCTAGGCACACCTTGAGCTCCAGCCCTAAAACACCTCATCCAGCTGTTGAGAATTGTTAGGATTAATAGCCTTGCTTAGCACTAGAAACTAAAGTAGTTGAAACCTTAGGTCGCAAGAGCTGACGGAGAGTAAACTTTTTGATAAAGTTAATGTTGCAAACACAAAACTAGCTGAAACTGGCAAATGCAAGCAGAATGAAAGAAACAATTCCAAGTGAATGAGGTAACTTCAGAAAGTGGCCAGCCCAGTGACCAAGAATATCAAAAAGAAATCAAGAGACCACTGACCAGAATTAAGTGATTGGACTTGGGGATTTGGTAATGGGTGGTATGTTCTGGGAGATCTGTCTGTAACGGTATAATTGGTGTCCATGATTTGCAGTAGAGGTCACTTCTTGGAGGCACCCAGCTCGAGAAGCATCTTAGATAAATAAACCACTTACTCAGTGGATTGACAACTTGTCTTCTTCAAGCAGGTCCCTTGGGCTAAGCCTGTGTTGAGGTGGCAGCTGCATAATTCCTGCAACAGATTTGATCACCCAGGTGGGACCTAAGGGAACGCTGGCATACCCTCTCATCATGAAAGTCCAGTGCCAGCAGCTTTGGGTGAGTTCATCTGGGACCTTGAGAATGAGGGGGTCTGGCTGGTGAGTCTAAACTCCTGCTCCTAAATTCTAAATTCCAGTAGTCTGGTTTCTGAAAGCATGCACTACTGACAAATAAACCCAGCGTAGGGGAAGGGATGCTCTTAGCCAAGGTTTTAGAAAACTGGAAGAAAATAGTTGGCATTAAAGGTCTATCTAAAAAAAGGATGGTAACACTTTGTAAGGATGATTGGCTGTTGGTTACACAGGACAGAAACCCTGTGGAGAGGTGGCCTCCCAGGGGACTTCTGATCTCCAGGAGTTACATTTTCTCTGGAGGTACCTTGAGGACTGTTTCCTGGGACAAATGGACTACTGGTATGTTTGGGACAATTGGGCATTCACCTTGAAAAAGTAAATAGGGCAAAAAAAGTTAAAATCTCATCAGATCGTGAGTACTCCATTTTCTAAATTGCTTGTGGATTCTTCTGTTCCACCCTGTGCACCCACTCCTTTTGCTTCTCCCTCTCCTATACAAATGTATCCCCTAATCAGTCATGTAGTACCTAACCCTGCTGCCATCCAAGCTGCTGCAGAATGTGCCATTGCCCCCATGGGTGCAGGGAAGCAGAAAATGTTGGTTTAGCCCCAGCTGGCAGCTAAGCAGCAGGCGGCTACTCACTCATTCTTCCCACCGTGGTGGAATGGGGAGGAGCATGAGAAGAAAAAGATAAAACTTGTGAGTTGGGATAAGGACAGTTTACTAGGACAGCAAAGGAAGAGGAAGATAACAACAGTACTTATACGAAGTATAACATACAAAGCAGGTGATACACAAGGCAATTTGCTCACTGCCTGGAAGGCCGATGCCCAGCCGATGCCCAGCCCATGTCTCAGCAGCAGCTCCTCCTCCCCGGCCGGTGCCCTTTATATCCAGAGCATGACATAATGTGTCGAATATCCCTTTGGCTAGTTTGGGTCAGCTATCCTCACTGTGTCCCCTCCCAGCTTCTTGTGAAAATTAACTCTATCCTAGCTGAAAACCAGGACAAAGTATTCAGAAACAAATCGACCACTATTTGGAAAAAGGGATTTTATGATCATGAAATTACCTGTATAATGCCATATTTTATCCACAAGCAAAAACAGATCAGATGAGAAGAGGATCCTGCTTGAACAGGATCTCAGAGCAATAAATCAATATACGATTCTACTTCATCCAATGGCTCCAGACCCATCAACAATATTATTAAAAATTCCACATTAGGGAAAATACATTACTGTTACCAATTTAAAAGTTGCTTTCTTTAGTATCCCTATAGCTGAAGACAAGCATCTGTTTGCATTTATGTGGAAAGACCAACAACTAACATGGATCCACTTGCCCCAAGGGTTCACTGGATCTCCTACAATATTATCCCGTTTGCTTAAAGATGACTTGAAAATATTATATTACCTGAAGGTTCTAAACTTGTATGCTAGGTAGATGATGTGTTACCAGCAAGACATACAAAAATTGCTTGAAAGATAGTATTTGTCTATGTACCGCTTTAGAAGAAAAAGGTCACCATGCTTCTTTCTAAGCTTCAACTGTGTCAGAAGGAAGTAAAATATTTAGGATTCATATTAAAAGAATGACGTGGTTCAGCCTCAGCTGGCAGCTGAGCACCACACAGCTGCTCGCTCACCCCTCCCCTGGCGGGATGGGGACGAGAATGGGAAAAACAATGGCAAAGCCTCAAAGGTTGGGATAAGGACAGTTTAGTGATAACAGATATTCACAATGGGTGATAACATAAAGCAATTTACCAATCTCACAACCGATCAACCGGACACTCAGGCCATCCCGGAGCCACGCTGAACCCGCTCCTCCCTGACTAGCCCCCTTTTATGGTGAGCATGACGTCACATGCTATGGAATAGCCCCAGGCCAGCTTGGCTCACCTGTCCTGGCTCCTTGTGAAATTAACTCTATCCTAGCCAGAACCAGGGCATTATCCACCCCTTATTCTATACCATCTATGTCATGCCCAGATTATTTCACAGATATCATTTCCTTACTCTATGGGCCATTGCTCTAAAATGTCCGTTGAGTTCATTTAGTCCATGGCTTTGGGTTCCATCTGTCATTACAGTCTCTCGGGGCAGGAGCAATGGTGCATGCTACTGGATTGTTGCACGCTGCATCCGGAGTATTTTTCACGGCTGGTGTATCTGGTATGGTCCATGCTCGCAGTCTGGACGTCGAAGATGTGATTTTCAGTGAAGTTCCTGGGCACCATTTGAAGTCAGTTCTAGTTCCATTATTGTGGCACTTTGCTCAGTTTCAAAGTCCATCCTTCATTAGTTTTGGGTGATTCTTATGAGCATTGATACAGTATATAGCTATTAACATCATACAATTTAATGTATTGGCTATTTTCACCCAAAATCAGATCCCCTTGGGGTACACCCTGGACTTCCCCATCCTTTCTCATCACCCACCAAGTGCACCCTGGTCCCTGAGCAAAAGCAATCCCGCAGATGGGCTTGCCTTTGCCTGAAGCAGGGATAACCCAAACTGTCTTTCCCAACATATTCTTCATGCGCACTACAGGAACTTTATCCCCTTCTACTGGGTGTGGAAATTTTGATTGGGCAGGGCCAGCTCGACTGACAGATCCCCTAGTGTTAACTAACCAGGTAGCCTTTGCTAAATGTGTCCCCCAGTGTTTGAGGGTCCCACCACCCATTGTTCTCAGGGTAGTTTTTAGCAGTCCATTGTACCTTTTGATTTTCCCAGAGGCTGGTGCATGGTAGGGGATGTGATACACCCACTCAATGCCATGCTCTTTGGCCCAGGTGTCTATGAGGTTGTTCTGAAAATGAGTCCCGCTGTCTGACTCAATTCTCTCTGGGGTGCCATGTCACCACAGGACTTGCTTTTCAAGACCCAGAATAGTGTTCTGGGCAGTGGCATGGGGCACAGGATATGTTTCCAGCCATCCCGTGGTTGCTTCCACCATTGTAAGAATGTAAAGCTTGCCTTGGTGGGTGTGGTGGGTTGACCCTGGCTGGGGGCCAGGTGCCCACCACAGCTGCTCTATCACTCCCCTCCTTCATTAGACAGGGGAGAAAAGGCACAATGAAAAGCTTGTGGGTCGAGATAAGGGCAGGGAGAGATCACTCACTAATTATCATCATGAGCAAAACAGACTGAACTTAGAGAGGGAATTCATCTAATTTACTAGGCAAAACAGAGTAGAGGAATGAGAAATAAAATCAAACCTTAAAGCACCTCCCCACACCCCTCCCATCTTCCCAGGCTCAACTTCACTCCCGGCTTCAACCTCCGCGCCCCCCCTCAGCAGCACAGGGGGACGGGGAATGGGGGTTACGGTCAGTTCATCACACGATGTTTCTGCCACTTCTTCGTCCTCAGGGGGAGGACTCCTCTCATCGTTCCCCTGCTCCAGCATGGAGTCCCTCCCACAGGAGACAGTCCTTCACGACCTTCTCCAACGTGAGTCTCTCCCATGGGCTACAGTCCTTCATGAACTGCTCCAGCACGGATCTCTCCCACGGGGTGCAGACCTTCAGGAGCAAACTGCTCCAGCATGGGGTCCCCCACAGGGTCACAAGTCCTGCCAGCAAACCTGCTCTGGCGTGGGCTCCTCTCTCCATGGGTCCACAGGTCCTGCCAGGAGCTTGCTCCAGCGTGGCCTTCCCATGGGGTCACAGCCTCCTTCGGGTGCCTCCACCTGCTCCAGCGTGGGGTCCTCCACGGGCTGCAGGTGGAATCTCTACACCCCCTCATCCTTCCGCCATGGGCTGCAGGGGAACAGCCTGCTTCACCATGGTCTTCACCACGGGCTGCAGGGGGATTTCTGCTCTGGCGCCTGGAGCACCTCCTCCCCCTCCTTCTTCACTGACCTTGGTGTCTGCAGAGTTTCTTACATCTTCTCACTCCTCTCTCCGGCTGCAAAAGCTCTCTCTGACTGTTTTTCTCTTTCTTAAATATGTTATCACAGAGGCGCTGAGTGGCTTGGCCTTGGCCAGCGGCGGGTCTGTCTTGGAACCGGCTGGCATTGGCTCTGTCAGACACAGGGGAAGCTTCTAGCAGCTTCTCACAGAAGCCACCCCTGTGGCCCCCCCGCTACCAAAACCTTGCCATGCAAACCCAACACAGTGGGTTTGTGGGAGCGTGATGTAGTCGATTTGCCATGCTTCCCCATATTTATATTTCAACCATCGGCCTCCATACCACAGAGGCTTTACCTGCTTGGCTTGCTTGATTGCAGCGCATGTTTCACATTCATGGATGACCTGTGAGATGGTGTCCATGCTCAAGTCCACCCCTCGATCATGGGCCCATCTATATGTTGCATCTCTTCCTTAGTAGCCTGAGGTGTCATGGGCCCACCGAGCTCTAAATAATTCACCCTTACGCTGCCAGTCCAAATCCACCTGAGCCACTTCAATCTGGGCAGCCTGATCCACCTGCTGGTTGTTCTGATGTTCCTCAGTGGCCTGACTCTTGGGTATGTGGGCATCTACATGACGTACCTTTACAACCAGCTTCTCTAGCCGGGCAGCAATATCTTGCCACAATGGGGCAGCCCAGATGGGTCTGCCTCTACGCTGCCAGTTGCTCTGCCTTCACTGCTGTAACCACCCCCACAGGGCATTGGCCACCATCCATGAGTCAGTAGAGAGGTACAGCGTTGGCCACTTTTTCAGCAATATCTAAGGCCAGCTGGATGGCTTTCACCTCTGCAAACTGGCTCGATTCACCTTCTCTTTCAGCAGCTTCTGCAGCTCTCCATAGAGCGGCCTTCCACCTTCGATGCTTTCCCACGATGCGACAGGACCCATCAGTGAAAAGGGCATATGGTTTCTCATCTTCTGTTAGTTTATTATATGGTGGGATCTCTTCAGCACGTGTCACCTCCTCCTCTGGCGACATTCCAAAATCTTTGCCTTCTGGCCAGTCTGTGATCACTTCCAGAATCCCTGGACGATTGGGATTTCCTATTTGAGCCCACTGTGTGATTAGTGCAACCTACTTACTCCATGTAGCATTGGTTGTATGGTGTGTAGAAGGGGCCCTCTCTTTGAACATACAGCCCAGCACCGGCAGTCAGGGTGCCAAGAGGAGCTGTGCTTCAGTACCAATCATCTCTGAAGCAGCTCGAACCCCTTCATAGGCTGCCAATATTTCCTTTTCTGTTGGAGTGTAGTGGGCCTCGGATCCTCTGTATCCCTGACTCCAAAACCCCCAGGGGTCCACCTCGAGTCTCCTCTGGTGCTTTCTGCCAGAGACTCCAGGTAGGGCTCCCTGGCTGTGGTGTACAGCACATTTTTACATCTGGTCCTGCCCGGACTGGCCCAAGAGCTACGGCATGAACTATTTCTTGTTTCATTTGTTCAAAAGCTTGTCGTTGCTCAGGGGCCCATTTGAAAACATTCTTCTTCCGGGTTACGTGGTAGAGAGGCCTTACTATCAGACTGTAATTCGGAATGTGCATTCGCCAGAAACCCACAACACCTAAGAAGGCCTGTGTCTCCTTTTTGTTGGTTGGTGGAGACATGACTGCTATTTTGTTGATAATATCCATAGGGATCTGACGCCGCCCATCATGCCACCTTATTCCTAAAAATAGGATTTCCGGCGCAGGCCCCTTCACCTTACTTCGTTTTATGGCAAAGCCAGCCTGCAGCAGGATTTGGATTATTTTCTTCCCTTTCTCAGAAACTTCCTCTGCTGAGTTGCCCCATACAATGATGTCATCAATGTATTGCAGGTGTTCTGGGGCTTCACCCTTTTCCAGTGCAGTCTGGATCACTCCATGGCAAATGGTGGGGCTGTGTTTCCACCCCTGGGGCAGTCGATTCCAGGTGTACTGGACGCCCCTCCAAGTGAAGGCAAACTGTGGCCTGCACTCTGCTGCCAAAGGGATCGAGAAAAATGCATCACCGATATCAATTGTGGTGTACCACTTGGCTGCCTTTGACTCCAGTTCATATTGAAGTCCTAGCATGGCTGGCACAGCAGCACTCAGCAGCAATGTGACTTCATTCAGGCCAGATAGTCTACCGTCAGCCTCCACTCGCCATTGCACTTCTGCACTGGCCATATGGGACTGTTAAAGGGTGAGTGGGTTCTGCTGATCACTCCCTGACCCTCCAGTTGACGAATTAGCTTGTGGATGGGAACCAGGGAGTCTCTGTTGGTGCGGTATTGCCACTGGTGCACAGTTGTAGTAGCAATTGGCACCTGTTGCTCTTCAACCCTCAGCAACCCTACAACAGAAGGGTCCTCTGAGAGACCAGGCAAACTAGACAATGGTTCAATTTCCTCCGCTTCCAAGGCAGCTATTCCAAAAGCCCACCAGTAGCCTTTTGGGTCTTTGAAATACCCTTTCCAGAGGTAATCTATGCCCAGGATGCATGGAGCCTCTGGCCCAGTCACAATGGGGTGCTTTTGCCACTCATTCCCAGTTAGAATTATTTCGGCCTCCAACAGAGTCAACTGTCGGGATCCCCCTGTCATACCAGAAATAGAGATCGGTTCCACCCCTTCATAGCTGGATGGCATTAGGGTACACTGTGCACCAGTGTCCACTAGGGCGTTGTACTCCTGTGGGTCCAATGTGCCAGGCCATCGGATCCACACAGTCCAATACACCCTATGGTCCCTCTCCTCCACCTGGCTGGAGGCAGGGCCCCTCTAATCCTGCTCATCATAGTCACTACTCATGTCTTGCAGAAAGGACTTAGAAGTCCCTTCAAGAGGATCGTAAGTGCGATCAGGCCTTCCACTTGATCTGGGGGGCTGCCCGGTGGAAAGTAGAGCAGCATTCTTTCTGGAAGAGTCCCTTTGTACAGCTGTCTTGCCTTGTAGCTCATGTACGCGTGCCCACAGGGTTGAGGTAGGCTTCCCATCCCATTTCCTCATGTCTTCTCCGTGGTCACGCAGATAAAACCACAGGAGACCTGGTGGTGTGTATGCTCCATATCCCCTCTCTGGAGCACAAAAATGCTTTCTCCTAACAGCTGACATACGGGTCTGTGCAGGTGGGGAGTACGATATATCCTCTTTGAGTTGCTGGAGGTCCTGAGACAGTTTCTCCACAGCCGAGACTAGGGAGGAAGAAAGGCTCTCTTCATATTGCCGGAGTCGGCCAGCCACTTCGTCCACCGTGGGTGCCTCTTCACTCTTCCAGTCGATTACTGCCAGTGAGTTGGTGTACGATGATGGTGTGCTCCGTACAAATTTTCGCCACATGGGTCAGGTACATTGGACTTCATCGGGGTCTGTGGGCAACTGTGCGTTGTCCGGATCATAATAAACCATTTCCTGAACAGCTAATTCCCTCAGGTACTAGATACCTTGTTCCATGGTGGTCCACTTGCCTGGCTGACATACGACATCTTTGCTGAAAGGATACCTTTCCCTCACACTTGACAGGAGTCGCCTCCAGAGGCTGAGGGCCTGTGCCTTCTTCCCAATTGCCTTGTCAATGCCCCCTTCCCTAGACAAGGATCCCAGCTGCTTGGCCTCCCTGCCCTCCAGTTCCAGGCTACCAGCCCTGTTATCCCAGCAGCAGAGCAGCCAGGTGATAATGTGCTCCCCTGGAAGGCAGCTGAAATCTTTCCATGTATCTCGCAGCTCACTCAGGGACAGGGATTGGGTGATCACTTCTGGTTCTGGCTCTTCTTCTTGTTCTCGTGATGGCCCCGGTTCATCATCATCCTTCACTAAGTGAACCGATTTCCTTGTGTATTTCTTTTTGTGTATAGGGGCGACTGATACTGATATGGGTTGATCTTTTGGCTCGGCTGCAGTGCCTGTTGCGGGGGCTTGGGTAGCTGCAGTGCCTGTTGCAGGGGCTTGGGTAGCTGTAGTGCCTGTTGCAGGGGTTTGGGTAGCTGCAGTGCCTGTGGGTCTGCTCACTGTCTCTCCCCCGCCCGATGGTGCTGTCTACTATCGAGCAGTGTTTGGTAGATCATGGCCAGGGCCCAGCACAGCATGGTAAGTTGTGTCTCCTTGGAATAGCCACAGCATTTTTCTTTCAAGTATTCTACCACTTTATCAGGGTCTTGCAGTTGTTTGGGAGTGAAGCTCCAAACCATTGGGGGTGAGAAAGTTTCTAGATACCCGCCCATACTCTCCCACATGCCATGCCAGCCCTGACTATTCAGCCTCAGGGAATATCCCTGAGTGGTGTTCTTGAAACAATTTTTGCTAACCCTGAACAGGAGTTGGAAAGCATTCAGGAGATCTAGCAATAGGAATATACTGGCCTGAACATTCCAAGGGTATTCAAAATTCTCAAAAATTGTTGTGACCAACCAAAAGGGAAAAGGGGAGGTGAAAGAGTGGGAGAAGGTACCCTCCTCTGTCTTCCCCATAGATTGGGTGCAATTATTAATCAGTTCTGAAAGATGTTGACTGATGTATAGGCATGACAGAAATGCTACATACAAGTACCAGCTCAGACTCATGACTGTCAATGATATCTTATCATAAATCATTATCACACAATACAACAATATGAGAACACGAACCCCTCTCCCAGAGGTGATAAACAGCACCACAGGGATTACATGGAGTAAACACGGGTTTACAAAACAGAGCCATGTGACCAAACAGAATATCATTGTGACCACCGACTGTTTAAATAACATTATAAGTGCTTATAACAACTTTGTTTTAACACACTTGGGTCAGACTTGTTGTTATCTTCACAACCCCTCGTGCCCCATGTTGGGCGCCAAAAAGGACTGACGTGGTTCAGCCCCAGCCGCAGCTGGAAGGATCTACAGAGGGATTGGGACAGGCTGGATTGATGGGCAGAGGCCAACTGTATGAGGTTCAACAAGGCCAAGTGCCAGGTCCTGCACTTGGGTCACAACAACCCCATACAATGTTACAGGCTTGTGGAAGAGTGGCTTGAAAGCTGCCCATTGGAAAAGGACCTGGGAATGTTGGTCGACAGCCAGCTTAATATGAGCCAGCAGTGTGCCCTGTTGGCCAAGAAGGCCAACAGCATCCTGGCTTGTATCAGAAATAGTGTGGCCAGCAGGACTAGGGAAGTGATTTTCCCCCTGTACTCAGCACTGGTGAGGCCACACATCAAATAGTTCAGTTTTGGGCCACGCACTACAAGAAGGACATTGAGGTGCTGAAGCACATCCAAAGAAGTGCAATGAAGCTGGTGAGGGGTCTAGAGAACAACTCTTATGAGGAGCAGTTGGGTGAATTGGGGTTGTTTAGTCTGGAGAAAAGGAGGCTCAGGGGAGACCTTATTGCTCTCTACAACTACCTAAAAGGAGGTTGTAGCAAGGTGGGTGTCAGTCTCTTCTCCCAAGTAACAAGTGATAGGATGAAAGGAAATGGCCTCAAGTTGCACTAGGGGAGGTTTAGATTGGGTATTAGGAAAAATGGTTGTCAAGCATTGGAGCAGGCTGCCCAGAGAAGTGCTTGAGTCACCATCCCTGGAGGTATTTAAAAGATATGTAGTTGTGGTGCTTGGGGACATGGTTTTGTGGTGGACTTGGCAGTGTTAGGTTAACGTTTGGACTCAGTGGTCTTAACGGTCTTTTCAACCAAAATGATTCTATAATTCTATGATTGCTCAGTGTAATCCTTGATAGAAAGTGACTTTTCTCTGTGAAACTTCAGTTATTAAGGTTTTATACATCAAACAAACCAAGTAGGATTGTGTGAAGTACTGACTGACCTGGAAAACTTTCAAAGTAAACAAGAGAGGATCCTTCAAAATTGGAAACAGGAAGCATCAAAAACATTGCTGAAGAATATAAAGGAAATTATCCTGATAGGGGAAGTCAAAAGTACTTAATTCAGAGGGATTCTCAACAAATATTTTCACAGGATACAGTTACTGTAGAACTGCTAATTGGGCTCACTAACAGTGTCAAAGAATGTTGAACTATTTAATAAGTAAATTGACTGGCCCAAGGAAATCAAGAAACAGTATTGATTGGAGACTTATTACTGTTGGACTGAGTGTATTGTTTCCTGAACAGTGACTTCAGAGATTTGCTCTATTAAGAAACACCAACATGGCTTCACCAAGGGCATATCATACCTGACTAATCTAGTGGCCTTCTATGATAAAGAGACTGTCAGTGGACAAGGGAAGAGCTGTGAATGTCATCTACCTGGACTTTTGTGAAACCTTTGATAGAGTCCCCCACAACATTCTTGTTTCTAAATTGGAGAGATATAGGTTTGATCAATGGACTGTCGGATGGATAAGGAATTGGCTGGATGGCCATGTCCAAAGAGTGGCAGTCAATGGCTCAATGTCCAAGTGGAAACCATTAATGAGTGGTGTCCCTGAAGGGGCCATACTCAGACTAATGCTATTTAATATTTAATATTTTTATCAGTGAAATAGGCAGTGTGATTGAGTGCACCCTCAGCAAATTTGCGGAGGACACTGAGCTGAGTAGTGCAGTTGATTCACTAGAAGGAAGGGATGACATCCAGAGGGATGTCTTGACAGGCTTGAGGTTCATGCAAACCTTGTGAAGTTCAACACATCAAAGTACAAGATCCTGCATCTGCATTGGGACAATCCCCACTTTCAGTACAGACTGGGGGTTGAATGGGTTGAGAGCAGCCCCATGGAGAAAGACTTATGGATACTGGTGGATGAAAAATAGGACATGAACCCACAATGTGTGCTTACAGCCCAGAAAACCAATTGTATCCTGCTCTGCATCAAGAGAAATGTGGCCAGCAGGTCGATGGAGGTGGTTCTTCCCCTCTGCTCTTGTGAGACCCCACCTGGAGTACTGCATCCAGGTCTGGGGTCCCCAGCATAAGAAAATATGGACCTGAAAGAGAACGTCCAGAGGAGAACCACAAAAATGATCCAAGGGCTGGAAAACCTCTCCTGTGAAGAATGGCTTGAGAGTATTGGGGTTGTTCAGCCTGGAGAAGAGAAGGCTCCAGGGTGACCTTATTGAAGCCTTTCAATTCTCTAAGGGGGCTTATAAGAAAGATGGAGAAAGACTTTTTACCAAGGGCTGTAGTGATAGGATGAGAGGCAACAGTTTTAGACTGAAAATGAGTAGACTTTGATTGGACATAAGGAAGATACTTTCTGCAATGAGGGTGGTGAGACACTGGAAGAGGTTGCCCAGAGAAGTTGTGGGTGCCCCATCCCTGGAATTGTTCAAAGTCAGGTTGGACAGGGCTTTGAGCAACCTGGTCTAGTGAAAGATGTCCCTGCCCAAGTGTAAAAAAAAGATAGAAGCTTAGCTATAAGAAAACTTATGTTAACTAGAAAGCTGCTTAAGGCCTAGAACTGTTTTAAAGCTTATAATTGTGGGAAAGGGGTTTCTAATCAAGGTAATAAGTAATGAAGCTAACTGACCATGGCAATGTACAGTGCTGCTATGTTCCTTGTACAGTCCCTACCCAACCGGACAATAGGCCCGGGAATATTAATCTTATGAAGTAAGTTGTTACGGACAGGTGTATCCACAGCGAGGATACTGTGCATGCCTACAAGAAGAGGGTCACCCAGCAGACATGGGTGCGAGACCACTGACAACCACCAGAGACCCCTGAGGACCACTGACTCAAATCACTGAGCATGCGTGATGGGGAGGAGAATATGGAAATGGCTTTTGAGAAATGATTATCATAGGACTGCCTTTTCTCGGAAAAATAATGAATATGTATATTTTGATTCTATATAACCTGCGTGTTGGTAATCACCTGTATGCATGTTTGGTCGAGCTGTTTCCCCCATGCATCCAGCGCTGCAATAAAGCCAACTTAGGGTAACTCACATCTGGTAGATTTCTTTTGCACCAAGGAAAGGGGGTTGGACTTGATGCTCTTTAAGGTCCCATCCAACCCAAAGCATTCTATGATTCTATGAAGAAATAACGGAAGTGCTTTATTTCAGTGTGATTGTTCATAGAATTTGAAAATATTGCAGCTTTGATACAATTGGCTAAAAGGCACCATTAATCACTTGGTGCAGTTCTGTAGAGCTAGGAAATACATTTTATTTGGTTACACATAATTATATCCCTTGGTGCTTGAGAAAAAGCCTTGACAAACAGGTAGTCAGTTTAGCTGGAGGATCTTAGAAAAATATTTGTTTCTGGCTTGAATTAAATGAATTTACTGAAGGATTGCACACTTTGAGGGCCCCAGTGCAAAGATTAGATGTGTTTGAAGTAGCAATTCAAACCTGTGCTTCTTATGTCTTTAACGTATTTCAGAATAAGTTGAAGGACATGCCTGATGTCAACAACCACCTGAGAAACAAGCCTCTCAAAGCGTGAAACTAGACCTAAACAGCAGTTCCCCAGTGATTTAATTCACCCATCCTGGAGCACCAGACCACAATGAGTTGGTGGGGCAGAAATTACTGGTGAGTTTCAGCGAAGTTTTGGGAGAAGAGCCTTCAGCCTTGCTGAACAGAAACAACTTTTTCTCATTCCTTGTGGTTTCTTTCCCAATATTGAAAGTGTTTTTATAGTCCATGATTTTATAGTCCTATAGTTCTAGATTACTAAGTAGTAAAATAAAACAAGAAAAATAACACAAAGGATCACATTGCCAACAAAAAAAAAGAAAAAAAAGTTCTCTTTAAAACTGAGAGGAATGAATTCCATTTGTCTAATTGCAGGAAAGGAGACAACAGGCTATCTCCACTGGGAGTACGAAGGACACTTTAATGGTCCCGCTGTGCCTTGTCTCGGGTTCATACTCTGTAGCCCGTCAGGAATTCTGCACCCAAAAGTGTATGAATGTGCATGCTAACTGCTGAAATACCTACTTGCTGATAAGGTGCAAGAGATTTTCCTCTCTCTGACTCTGCTAGAGATAGAGTTCCTCTTCCTTTCTGGTTTTAGAAAACAGAAATCACTTCTTATTTGGAGCTAATAGACAATGTACACCTTGCAATCAAATCTGCATTAACAGAATGTTTTTCTCTTTCCCGTTTCTTTTATGTTGACAAGAGAAGAAACACTAATGCACCGAGCATGCCAATAAGTGAGTGCTGAGGTAAGAACAGGCCCATAATTAAAAGTTCTGTGATGAGTATGAATGCATATATTAGACATATTTTATACCTTTGCTTTACTGAGGAGGGAGAATTCCTACTTCCCCTCCTTACATTATAACAATACAGGTATTCTTAAAGATCTCTGGGGTTTTGGTTGGGGTTTTTTTTCAGATTTTGGGACCTGGGTTTACTAGCTTTCTATGGAGTAGTTTTCTCGTCTTGCTAGGGTTCTATTTGACGTTTGACATGTTTGCCATTAGAGCAAGCTGTTTGCTTCAAGATAACAAGTTACAAAATGAACTAACACCCTACAGGAGACAGTCTAGGAAAAACAACATACCAAAAAGGTCACTGTGTTAAAACTGATGCTGGAAAAATTCATAAATTCAAGGAGCATCTGGACAACACTCTTAGTTGTATGGTTTAGTTTTAGGTAGTCCTGTGTGGAGCAGGGAGTTGGACTTGATGATCCTTATGGGTTCCTTCCAACTTGAGTTATTCTATGATTTTATGATTCTATGAAATGGTGGAAGGGGAAAAGTGGTTTCTTTTTTCCACAATGGGAGGGAGGGACGCAAAAAGTTTTCCAGTTAAGTTACAATGGGAAATTTTGGGTTAATCTTTAGGAGGAAACTGAATAACATTAACTTTTTGAGACGAATCAAAAGTGACTGGGGACCGTGGGAAATGGACATGGGAAATCTATGGTACTGGAGATTTTAAAGAACAAATTAAGACCAATGTTTCAAGTAGTTACATTAGTAGAGTTAATTCTTCCTTGGAAAAGGGAAAAATCAGTTCTTCCAAGGTCTTTTTAAAATTTTTTATTCCTGGGAATAGAAAGCTTATTTTTAGACTTCATAAGCAGGCTGTGCCTGAGAATTCAACTGATAATTCAACTGATAATTCTTATTTTATTCTCAGATTCATGGAAGTAACAGCAGAGCAGCAGCTCTGCTCCCTTTCAGCCTGAAATGCCATTAATATTTACAGTTCAACTTTTCCAAACCCCTAGCTTTAGCCTTCTGCTAGTCATAATTGCCCCAAAATATCATTTTGTCATAGTGATAAGGTACACACTTCTGGCCCCAATTCTTCTGTTTGAGAGATTTTCCTAGTTTAGCATGTGTTTACCTTTATATCCCAACAATGTACATCTATCTGGATAGATGATGTCTATATAAAATGGGAAAAACTAGCATTTCAAGTCATGTTTGAGTAGGTATCTAAAATAGGTGAGGTGAAATAAATACTATGGAGTTAGTGCCCGCCATGCAGATTACTGCCTTACAAGTTAAACTGTTTGGGGAGGGAGAGGTGGTGAGACCTGCAGAAATAAGTGTGATTTGTTAACCTCTGCTCCTTCAGAGTACACAGAAAGAATACAAGCCTTTGAAAGGCAGAAAATGTCTATGAGGTAATTTGAGTTCAGAACTTGCAAAACACGAATAGGAAGATACACAAAATTATACCTTCATCGTAGATCAGCCTGATGAGTGCCAGTTTGACCCACTGACAGTCAGTTTGTGTTTGCTTTCCCACCTATGACAGATGGCAGAAGGGAATCATACTGTGGTGACTGAGTTTATCTTGTTGGGATTCACAGACAACATGAAGTTGCAGGTCCTTCTCTTCGTGACGTTCCTACTGATCTACCTGTTGACCCTAGTGGGAAATCTGGGGATGATTGTGCTCATCTGGATTGACTCCAAGCTCCACACCCCCATGTACTTCTTCATCAGCAGCCTTTCCTTCTTAGATGTCAGCTACTCCACCATCATTATACCTAGCACACTCTTGACCTTTGTGGCTGAGACAAAAGTCATATCTTACACAGCATGCACAGCTCAGCTCTTCCTATTCTGCATCGCAGTGACAGGGGAATGCTACCTCCTGGCTGTGATGGCATATGACCGGTTTATAGCCATCTGCAACCCCTTGCTCTACCCTGTCATTATGTCCAAGAGGTTCTGTGTGCTCCTTGTGTGTGGCTCCTACTTCATGAGCTGCATGAATGCAACTATTCAGACATTATTTATATTCCACCTGTCCTTCTGCAATTCCAACATTATCAATCATTTCTTCTGCGATGTGCCTCCCATCCTGAAGCTCTCCTGCTCTGACACTTATATCACTGACCTGGTCCATTTCACCTGTGCTACTGTGCTCGTCATCTCAACCATGCTCCTCATTCTCATCTCTTACATCTGCATTGGGGTTACCGTCCATAAGATTAAATCTGCCAAAGGCAGACGCAAAGCCTTCTCCACCTGTGCTTCCCATCTGACTGTTGTCACCATGTTCTATGGGACAGGTTCCTTCATGTACTTACGGCCCAGTTCAAAATACTCTGTGGAGCATGATAAGATCATCTCTGTGTTCTATACTCTGGCAATTCCCATGCTGAACCCTATGATTTATAGCCTGAGGAACAAGGAAGTCAAAGCAGCACTTAAAAAGACAGTAGCAAGGGTATATTACTCTCTGTGTGTACCACAGAGATTGAAGACTTCAAGCAGGACTGAGAGAACCTGAGAACTGTTGAAAGAGAATATGTAAGTAGATTGGCTGCCCTTGACAAAGAGAAAGGAAAAGGGAGCAGTATCTAAGACTGCATGTTGCTGTATCTGTCTGTTATGAAAGAGAGTAGGCAGCCCCCCTTCCTGATGCAGAGGTCCCTATTTTACCTCACCCCCTAAAAGAGAGATATGTCACTGAGCAGTCCTTAGGAACTAAATTTTCAGATGGTGACAGTCACTCTTTCAATGGCAATGTGCTTTGTAACATAGTAATGCCCCACATCTAATGTCATGTTGTGACCTCTGCAACTATAGAGAGTGTCGGACAAGTCCTTTGAGAATACTTGCAGGCATTTTTGTTCAGGTTTTTTTCTCTTTAGAAGATGAAGGTTAGAGATCTATTATGTTATCATGTAGCAAACAACAAAAATTGGGGGGAAAAAGCAAAACTAAAGTGGCAAACAGTCAGAAGCTCCAGTACTGCTGAATACCACCGTAACAGATTTTAGAATTATGCTTCTACCTACTTAGTGTTTGGGGCTGCCTATTGATCCGCCCTGAATCTAATCAGCATGGCCTGGAGCAGGACAATAAACTTGTATTTCTGACCATACCACATGTGTCAAAGTTTCTTCTGCAGTCAAAGAAACCATCCATGTTTCCCCTAAAATGAATTATAGGTCAGTCTAATTGGGATATAAGACTCTGGCAACATCCTAAACAATTTACATCCAACATGCATGGAGAGGAGAGAGATTTCATGATTACCCCTAAAACACAATTCAATATCTGGTTTTCAATATCCCATTTCCACCTCTCAGTCAATGTGGAGACCACTCAATTTCTGCCATCTGATACATGAAAGCATATATACTCCCTCTGTAGGATCTGTCAGGATAGAGACATCTTGTTACTGTTAAGAAGTAGGACAAGGTGTTACTCAGAGACCATGAAGTCACTAGAAGAATTCACATATGGGTGCATTATAGGTAGTGTTGAAATTAAACTGTGAACTTCCTGAGCTAGATGGATGTATGTTTGTATTGAAAAGGAATTATTCACACTCCTTAGCTTAAGGATAAATTGGTAGAGTACTAACATTTAAGCCAGGCTCCAGAAAAAAAGGATGAGATGAGAGATACTGCTATATGATGTCCCAGGAACAAATATAACCTACTACAGACACCAGAAGGGTGCCCTGGCTCCAGTGTCTGCAGGTAGCACTCATTTCCAGGACCAGAGAGAGGTCTGACAAACCAATGTATGAACAATTGCCAAACCAAACCAGCCTAGGCTTCCACAAATTATGCGAAGTTGCATGCCCTACAAACATGAGGTATGCCTAGCATAAAGGTTCTAGAGCAAAACAAACATTTAGTATGCTCATTATGGCTTAGTTTTCACAGTGCTAGTACAAGGAAATGAATGGTTAGAACACAAAATGAACTGAAAGCAGCTTTTGATCTTTCCAAAATTTAAGCCATTTTGCAGGGCTTCATACTTCCAAAGTATAAATCAAAGGAGAGTCTTCCAGAAATCAATTCAGGTCAAGATCTTCAGTCAGGACATATGAATTTTCACCTAACTTAAACTAGGTTTTCAGATAGAGAAACTTTTGAGAGGTATTCTCAGGGAGAAAGGACATACCAAATACAGAAGAGAAGTGTGGTAGAAAGTAGAGAACTCCACCACAGCTGTTTTGATCTCTTCTTGGAATTTACTAAAAAGGACAAATCTTCCCTCCTTCCCTTACAGAATAGTCTGGAAGGGAAGGCCCCTAAGATCAGAGAAAAATAGCCCGATTAGTAGAAGAATAAATTAAGAAATAGAACTAAAATTCACATTTATAAATCTGTGAAAAATGTAAAACTCTGACATGTAACAAAAGAGAAGTTCCCCGGCCTACTCCATTCTTGAGTTTCTGTGCTAACAGAACAGACATGTTAGCATTTACCTTCTCTGTAAAAAAAAACCAAACCAAACCAAATCAAAACAAAAACTTCTTGCATTTACAACTTAAAAATGAGTTTGACTACTATTATTGAAGTGCCAGAACTATAAGCTAACAAAATCCCCACATTTGCATGGCTACTTTTAACACTGCTTTTCTCATAATACACTCAAACACGCCAACAAGAGCTGACCTCCTTTCCAACAGAACTTTTACAGGAAGGGGGGGCATGTGCATGAGGAAACAGCTGTTGCTCCTATGCTAGTGCTGCTATTAACCACATGTGTGGTTTTTGTGCATGAAGGAAGAGAGTGGGAGTTGTCTAACTGCTGAAAGAAAAGTTCTGTTTCAAGGTTTCTCTAATAAAAATTCTTTAATTTTTTAGGTAATTTTTAGTAAGGTAATATAGTGAGTAAAAAGCTTGGATATGCTGAATGAGTGAATTTTAGTGCTTATTTTTAGAATTTTATTCAAGAGGACATACTTGGTTAGACTTGTTATTTACAGCATGTCTCTGGGTACTCTGATTCTGTGTGTTGATTTCTTTCAGCAGTAGCATGCTTTTTTCATGTTTGAAATAGAAGCCTAGAGAATTCTGAAACTTTTAGAGTAGCCTGTGTTAGAAGGATTCTTGATGGGTTTGCCATGTCAAAGCAGGTTAAGTTGTCCAGCTGGATTTTCAGTGTCTCCAAGGATGAAGATCACATACTTTCTGGGTCTCTGTTCAAGTTTTTGATCACCTTTTTGATGACAAGTATCTTCCTTATTAGAAAACTTATTGATACTAGAATTAGAATCTTCTAAGCATCATGTACAAGTGTTTAGAGAGGGAAGCCAGTCTGTTCCATCTGAACCACAAGGCCTTGTTCTGAGTCTGGGTTAGAAGGGCAATGTAGGGAAGTGAGGCCTCTCGTTTTTACTTCTCTGCATATCCTGTTGGCACATATTAAGTTCAGGGGAAAAAGTCTCTGTGTGTGAGTGATAAAGCAGAAATACTCACTGCTCTCTACTCTGATTGCTAGCACACATACTATTTCCAGCCTGATTTCCATGCCCACACTGGTATGGGGAAAGAACCTCTTCTCCAGCCATGGATTGGGGAATTCAATAAATGCATCTTTCCTCTTCAGAGTGAAAGCATATTGTTTAAATTACTGCTTGACTTGGTTAGTGAGTAACAGGACACTCCAAAGCCAACATCCCCTTTGAGCTTAGGGAGGCAAGTCCCTGACCCCTCAGCCTGGGAAGTTTGTCAGATTGAAAGAGATACAATTTCTAATAGTGCAAAGAATTTCCTCCTTTGAATACAATCCCATACTGAATTTCCACCTCTCCCATGGTAGGGGAAGAGGATTAATGAAAGGTACCCAGGACTGAATTGTGATGAACTCCTGCATTCTCACCTGGGCTGTGTGAGAGCTCTGCTGCTCAGGATGTAAATAGGGTGTGATACTGGATGAGCTGCTGTTGCCTGCAATGAAACTGAACCTGATACCTGTGCCATGTACCCTGTTCTCTAGTTTTGCTTCCTAACTCAAGCTAGGGTACAATATCTAAGAGGCTTCTTTAAGTCTAGATGGTAATTAATGCACAGATGTGATCTGTTTGCTTCATGGTTTGTTTTACTTTTTCTTCACAGGTGAATCCACCTCTCTCCTCTTGTTTCCCTCCCTCCCCATCATCCCTGTTCTGCCTGGGAGAAGTGACTTAGGACCCTCGGACAGCTCACCCCAATATGATGCTCCCAGAGAACCTCAGGCATGTCTTTTTTACCAATATTCAGGAGCTGCCACACAGCTCTTGGTGTTTCTCTGCTTACCACTGCATGCTGGAATCATTTGTCTGTGCCTCTGGCTGCCACTGCTGGGAAGTTGAATCAGGGACAAAAGTTACTGAGCTGTGTCTGCAATGAGTCAGGCAGCAGCTAAGCAGAGGACTGCAAGCAGAAGACAAGCTACTAGATGGTATGACTATGGCATGAAGAATGTATGGCCATGACCATCTCCGCCACCCCTCTGCAGCTCAGGATCGAATCCATGTGGGTCAGGGTCTTCCTCGACTACAAAGCTGGAAAAATCTCTTTTATAACATGACTAGTCAGTCTTGTATCTACACTATTGATGTCATCTTCGCTGAACCAGTCTATCCTCTATTCCATCCATGCATACACATAGACCACACTAATATTGACCAACTCAGTGCATGTCATCCTCAGGGCGGTACTGGAAACCGATTGCAGTTCTTCCATGCAATAGATAAAATATCAACTGTACAAAAAGCTTATGAGGTGTGAAGGGAAATGCTTCCTGAGAAAGTCTCTAATCTCAGAGTCCCGGGTTTAACAACCAGCATTTTTGGATTTACAAGGATACTCAGCAAGGCAACCCTTGCACATCCACATTCCCATAAAATCTTATTTTAAAATTAACTTTAAATTAAATTTAAAATTTTAAAAAGTTATTTCTGAAAATATGAAGAGCAGTTAACTCACCTTAGAAGGGAAATGGTGTTCTAGTCTGTATTAAGTTTTGTGTAAGTATTATTTAAAATCCAAAATAACTGCCACTTGGTGTGCATTGATTATGCCTTGTGATTTGTAAGATGGCTGTTTTTGGAAAATGGTTTCTACTGTCAGTTCAAGAATCACAGAAGACACTGTGAAAACATCTGCTGCTCAACTCTTAATAGGTAATTACCCCCCTCATTTTGAAGTAGGGGAATTCTGATCTTTTTACCCAGTCGGTGGAAATGAAACATAACTTTGGGTTGTCTGTAATTTCTTTGGAGCATAAACCAGGGACCAGGAAGGATAGCTTGGTTCATCTTGTATCCCATTAAAACTTGTGTCACTTGCATGTAAGCAACGAAGTGGCTAGGGAGAAATCTGCCTTTCTGGGAAATCAGCATGCTGGTGTACCACTTTGAAGTGCCTGTACACTACTGCACACAGTATGAGGTATAAACATGATTAGTTAGAGATCTGTGTGGAGTTGCGGGGTTATGATCTTGTTGGGATCACAGGGACGTGGTAGGATGGCTCCCATGACTTGAGTGTTGCAAACAATGGATACAGGCTTTTCAGGAAGTACAGGCTGGGAAGACAAAGAGGGGTAGTTGCCCTTTATGTGAGAGAGCAGCTGGAATGAATGCGGGCAGCCCTGCCTGGGCATGGGCGAGGAGCCAACTGAGAGCTTATGGGTAAGGATGAAAGAACAGGCAGATAGGGTGACATTGTAGTGGGCTGCTTGACCGGGAAGAACAAGTAGACGAGGCTATCTACAGACAGATAAGAGCAGCCTCACATTCACAGTCCCTGATACTCAAGGGGAACTTCAACCACCCTGGTGTTTGGCGATACATAAATCCACGGGCCCTGAAGAGATGCTGTCATGACCTAAATGGTTACCTGGTCTGCAGCTGTGTAGAGATCACAATCATGGGCTTGTAGCATTCCATAATACACAAGAACACAGAGGCTTTATCCTCTGAATTTCTCTACTTTATTACAGATTAGCTAAAATACCACTAGCAAGTAAACCTATGATTAATAAAGTGAATATATAAATATATGTCAAGCTATTACAAATTACTATCAGTAATCAATAATACAGTACCAAATAGTAATATGGAAAAGATCAACCGTATAGCAACAAACACTAATAGCAACAACCAAATAGGTATATACTATTACAGATTGCTACAAATATCATTAGTGAAGCAACTTAACAATAACAGCAGATATACTTATGATAGATACTTATGTGGATATATAACACTGGTATCAAGTGAATCAGATTTCAGAAGGGACCAAACCATCCCAAAGGGGAGGACAAAGGGATCCCAAAGGGGGGACTCAATCATTCCAGAAGTGGGAGGACAAACTAAGCTGACCACAAAATTGTACCCAAAGGAGGACCGATAAGATAAGAGACAGAGTCTCCCTTTAGAGATAATCCATGTCACAGAGTCTGGATTCAGCCAGATATCCCTGATCAGAATCTGAAATCTTGTGGAAAGTTCATACATAGAGTTCAACCTGTTTTGGAAAGGAAAAGTATGTGCAGCATGGAAAGTTCTCAGAGAGAGGCTTCATTTTGGATAAAAATTTAGACCTTTTTATATCATGGACACATAAGAGAGTGTATGACATGATCACTTTGAGCAGTCAATAGATGCTGTTACTTTTTATTTTTCACCTGTAGCAGCCAATGATGATGATGTTTCTGTTCTTTCAGACCAGTTTCATTCTCCTAGACTATTTCCACCTTTTCAGTTTCTTGTTTTGTGCTTGTTGATGTTATTTCAGGATGTCTCTGGTTTCTAGGTACCCCAACTGTACTTCAAAGTGGCCAGCTGCATGTTTCAAGGATTTTTCTGGTTCCAAGGCCAGGTTCCCAGGCTCACAGTTCCCAGGCTGGCAGGCATTTTCCTTTGTTCAGCATTTTCCCCCTTCTAACCAGGCTGTGATGTCTGTGCTTACATCAGATGTGCCATGAATGCTGACAGAGCTGTCAGATGTCATTGCAAGATCACTCTTGCTAATATTTGCTCCTTCATGGTACCAGGAAGAAAGAAAATGTCACCCCCATCTTCAAGAAGGGCAAGAAGGAGGACCCAGGGAACTACAAACGAGTTAGCCTCATCGCAATCCCTGAAAAAGTGGTGGAGCAGCCAATCCTGGAAACCATTTCCAGGCACACAAACAACAAGAAAATTGTCAGGTTGTGACAATTGCACATAAGAGTTAAAAACACTGGTGTCCACTTATCTCTTACGCAAACAGTGTGGATGTGGGACAGCTAAGGTTGGGGTATAAAGGATATTGAGTAAGTTACTCCCAGGGGGAGAGAAGAGATTGCAGACCCCGAAGAGGCAGTCAATGGGCTGTGCTCCTTCTCCTCCTCCCAAGACAGGGATGCCTTCTTGGTAAGCATTGCAACTTCACCTTTTGGTGAAGAATACCTGGGATAGCATTTTGCTGGCATTATAATCATATATTGGCACTATTGCAGTAAGTGCATTTATCAATGGCAATTCTAAACTCTATATCTGTGGCTTTAATAAACTTTCTATCATCTGTTTCAAGTTTGCAAACCTGTACCAGTGAAAGTCCTTTAGGGGGCTCTGAAACAGGCAAACATTAACTCTGTTATGTGGCTACACACATAGTCCTTTAGACTGTTGACCAAGTCTGGGACTAAGACTGGACCTAGCCGCACCTAGGCTCCTCTCTGAGGAGGAAAAGCAAGAAAAGCAAGAAAGCAAGAAAAGCAAGAAAAGCAAGAAAAGCAAGGGGGTCCTTTCTGAACCTCATGACTCAACGCGAGGGCCTCCCTCAGCCACACATCAGACTCACACACTTTATGTGACAGGGCAGAGAAGGCAAGCTGGATTGTGAGCAGCACCTGGGGCATGGAGTGGAGGAAACCCCTTTCTCAGCTGGCAGATAGCAGGCCACAATGACAATGTTCCCCGGCAGAACCATGGCACTGGCAAGGAAGAAGAAGGTGAAGAAGACGACTTGCAGCTCCCTTGTATCAGAAACGCCCAGGAGAATAAATTCAGTTACTCAGGAGAAATTTCACAAAGCCATTACTTCAGCTCAGGCTTCCATAGCACAGGTATAGGGCAGAAGTTGTGGGCTGGCCAGGAAGAGAAGAGCTAACTGCTCCAAGGTTCATGAATGATGCCCAGAAACCAGGTTTAGGAGCTTCTTTATTAATATTCCTCTCCATTGAAGTAGTGAATGTCTAGGAGCTTGACTGCTCTCTCATGCTTACTGTTAACACAACATCTTCTCCTGAAGAGTTTGTATTTTCTAAGATAGCAAAAGCAGAAAATCACTGCACAGTTTCTGTACCACCTCAGCATCACTCAGACACACCTTTCAAGTTCTTCATTAGATAAATACACTATCTTATGGAGGTTGAAATGCAAAAAACACCACAGACATAAAGTTTAAGAAGGTCAGCACATGAATAAATAGTTGTCTGTGTTTTGGGGAAATTATTTTACATCTGTGGTATTTTGTTTTGCTTTCCTTTTGGAAGAAAATAGACCAAATAGTTCAAAATCTTGACGTCATCCTACTGGTGAGCTACTCAGGAATATGTCAAGGCATTTCTGTACCCCTTGAAATTCTAGCGCATTTACTTTTACAATCACGCCAGGAAATTCTTCAGCTGCTTATTTCTGTCTGGGAGTTCATGAATGAACAAGCAGGTTACTACTAAGTAGTCTCTCTTTTTCATATATGCTTCATTAGCCTTTTGCTAATACCTTTTGCTAATACACTTTGCTTGCGTTCTGCTCCGTTCTCTTCTGCTTTCTGGTAGATTTTTGAGAAGGTTTTCTTTCCTATCAAACAGGCTTGATTCATGCATAATTCAGAATATATGTCTGTAAATCACAGCACTAATTTAGAAATGATCCCACTTTTACCTCTCTTCCTGTCACGAGGGGTCAGTAACCTTCACACACAGCTGCAGAAAAGTGAACAGCCATCTGTCTATAGCAATCCCTGACATTGTATTAGATAGAGATTTGCAGTTGTGTTGGGTTTGCGTGGCAAAGTTTTGGGGGTGGGCACTACAGGGGTGGCTTCTGTGAGAAGCTACTAGAAGCTTCCACAGTGTCCGATAGAGCCAATGCCAGCCGGCTCCAAGACGGACCCGTTGCTGGCCAAGGCCAAGCCAATCAGCGCCTCTGTGATAACATATTTAAGAAGAGAAAAGAACAGTTAGAGAGAGCTTTTGTAGCCGGAGAGAGGAGTGAGAAGATGTAAGAACATCTGCAGACACCAAGGTCAGTGAAGAAGGAGGGGGAGGAGGTGCTCCAGGCGCCGGAGCAGGGATCCCCCTGCAGCCCGTGGTGAAGACCACGTTGAAGCAGGCTGTCCCCCTGCAGCCCATGGCGGAAGGATGAGGGGGTGTAGGGATTCCACCTGCAGCCCATGGAGGACCCCATGCCGGAGCAGGTGGAGGCACCTGAAGGAGGCTGTGACCCTGTGGGAAGGCCACGCTGGAGCAAGCTCCTGGCAGGACCTGTGGACCCGTGGAGAGAGGAGCCCACGCCAGAGCAGGTTTGCTGGCAGGACTTGTGACCCTGTGGGGGACCCCATGCTGGAGTAGTTTGCTCCTGAAGGTCTGCACCCCGTGGAAGAGACCCATGCTGGAGCAGTTCATGAAGGACTGTAGCCCATGGGAGAGACTCACGTTGGAGCAGTTCGTCACTAGTACAGGCAAACACACGATACTGTCTGGGTTCACAAGCACACACATGCTCACAGGTCCCCTGAGCACTGGCATGATTCCTCTGTCTGCATGGTACCCTCCCAGATCTCAGCCTTTGCTCCATGGGTCCCCTACTTGACAGCTGGTCCCGCCTGATGTTTGCTGGTCCAGCCTGATGTTTGCTGGTGAGTACACATGCACACTCCATGCACACCTGGTTGGGGGAAGATACGGACATTTGGCCCTCCCAGCAACTGGCACCAGGCACTTGGTCTGTGACCTATGGTCCTACCCCAGCTGCCAGCTCTGAGTCCCTCACTTAACCCACTCACACCAGTCTCCCCCAGTTGGGGACATGCACTGTTCCTGCCCCAGTTGCTGGAGTCCAAGACCCTACTGGCTCCAGTAGCTGGCTTTAGGACCCCACTGGCTCCAGCAGCTGATACCACAGGCCAGGACCACCCACATCCCTGGTGTTACTCCAGTAGCTGATACCAAATCCACTCACACCAGTCTCCCCAGTGGCTGGCACTTGGTCCTTGCACCACACACATGCACACAGGATAGAGTGAGATTATGCAGAGAGAGTTTAGAAAACATTTATTAAGAAGGCAGGGCAGACTGCAGTGGTCAGGCACAGAGCTCAGCTAGGCAAGTATACTCACTGGTTCAGTTTTATATGTGACTGGCCCCTTTTACACCCTCTTCTTCTCATCCTCCTCATTTTGTTCCTCCTGGCTCGCCTTCCACTGCATGTTGCCTCATCAGGTGGCACAGTCCCACTGACAACATCTGATAGCCCAGACCCTCAGTTTTGCATCCTTAAGAGTTGCAAAATCCTGCAGCGTCTTGATAGCTTATCAGTTAGTGTGACTAACCAGGTTTGTTTCTGGTTATTTTCTTTGTTAATGCTAATTGTCAGGTTTTATGTCTCTGTGTATTTGTCTCCCTTTCTTTCCTTATCTTCCCAACCAAAAAAACCCAAAACATTCTCAGGCTTCCTCCACTAACCAGGTTTGTTCTCATCACAAACTTCTTTATAGTGTATTTGTCAGGTTTGCCTCTGTATATTCTTGTTTATGGCTCCCTAAGGATATCCTTAAAGGAGCAGATACTATTCTTCCACATATCCTTACAAACACATATCCAAATAAACTTATAAACTACAACATTTGTTGTCTGAAACCATTTAAAATCATTCACTCAAATCTATTTCAAGTTATTCATCTGAAAAATCAGGCTGTTGTTCCATTCTACTTCCTCCTGCTTGTAATTGCCATATCCTTGCTCTTGTTTAAATTTCTTGTTGCATAAAAATTTTTTTCAGGAGATTTTCAAGCATTTTTTTCTTATTGTGGCAGGTTACAGGCAAATTTTACAGTGACAGTATATGTTTTTTTCCATCTACCTATTTTCCATTTACCATTTAAACAGAAAGATCCAATGAGGCAGTATCTCCAAGACTTCCTGAACTGTCCAAAGAGTCTCCCACATCTTGTAAGCATACTCAAACCCCTGGACTTCAGGACAGCAGACTTTGGCCTCTCCAAAGATCTGCTCAGAAAAGTCCCTTGGGCTAAGGCTGTATAGGGATGTATAGGGCCCAAGAAAAATGGTTCATATAAAAGAATAACCTTCTCCAAGGTCAAGAGATTTCCAGCCTAATGAATAAGAAACCAGGCAAAAATGCGAGGACGCCTGTGAGGATAAACAAGCTCCTGACCAAACTTAAATACACAAAGAAAGCATATGGTGTGTGGAGGCAAGGACAGGTAACCTGGGAGGAATATAGAAATATTGTCCAAGCATCTAGGAATGAAGTTAGGAAAGCTAAAACCTAAATGGAATTGAATCTGGCCAGGGATGTACAAGAAAATAAGGAGGGCTCCTATAAGTATATAGGAGACAAAAGGAAGACTAGAGAAAATGTGGGCCCATTGCTCAATGGGATAGGGGACCTGGTTATACAGAACATGGAAAAGGCTGAAGTACTAAATGCCGCCTTTGCCTCAGTCTCAACTAGCAAGACCAGCATTGAGGAATCCCAGGTCCCAAAGACCAAAGGAGAAGGTTGTAAATCTGGAGAGAAAATCTTGATGACTAGACACCTATGTTTTCACCCTCAACTCCAGGAAAGATAAATCTTCCTCTTCTGTCAGTCATTGCTGCCTATTTATTTCCCTCTTCAGCCTGGATATATGAGGAAGTTATAAAAGTTCTTTGTCCAAATAGTGATGTTTTATTTCTAATTTTACTACCATTGTAAAGTAACAAGGACTTGTTGTTACATTTCATGTCCATGTATCATTAATTACCCAGAAGCGAATGGCTGAACTGTCAACTATTTTAAGGACATACTGTTCCTGTCATGGAGCAGGGCTCCTTTAAATGAAGTTGATCCAAACCAGAATAGCTGTGATTTTAGGTTTCTAGTACATGAGGTTGGTTTGGAGCTGGGAATTACATTGCAAGTTTTACATTTGCTGTGATTAAACAGCTTAGATTGAGTGTTTTGAGGAAACAGGAGTAGGAGGCATAACAAAACTGAAGCAGATAGCACATTCATCAGGAAATATCAAACATAGAAAAATGGGAACATTAAGACTTGTCATAGTGGGAAAATGTTTATCCATTAGCTTGGTGAGCCTTTGAATCCTGGTACTGACTAGAGCAGTAATAAGAAGATTCACCTCCTGTTATCTACATCATCAAGTGACCTTAACAGCAACTAATATCAGGCATTTAATAGCTGACTCATGGATTCATCATATGACAATGAGGTATTCAAAATAAGTCATTTACTGAAAGCAGAAAGACGACTCCAGAAGCAGGCAGTGATGAATTTTTCAGACACCTTGGGCCACCTGTTCTCAAGTGAATGGATCACAGAGTAGCTGGAGTTTGTCAGAATGAAAGTTCACACACTAGCTAATGGGATGCTCTGCCTGGAAAATATTTTTAATATTTACATATTATTTATTTATTTGCTGATGTTTCAGTACAATCTGTGCCATCTTTCTCTGTCATCTTGTTTCCCCTACTTCTTTCATGCTCCTATTTTACCATGGAATTAATCCCATCCTCCCCAAAGTTTGCTCTCTTCAGCAACTTGCTTAATTGTAGACACCTCATGTTTGCATATAAAAATATGTGAAGTGAAAGCTGCCAATTCTCTGCTGTACTGAAGCATTTGTTTTCTCTTGGAAGCTTGGTATTATCATCACTTCTTTGTGAAGAAATGTAAAGACACACACCTCTGAAGCTCATAGGACCTTGTAGGAAAGAACAACCTCTCAAAATACTCGGTTGTTCTTAGTGCCAGGAGAAGCCTAGACATAGCTATGACATATTTGAAGGTGAATGCTACATCACTACCCTCAAAGTTCAGGTTTGATAGGTGACAATCATCTCATGTGGTTTCAATTAACAATTTCCAGTGGAAAAGATGAGGGTTACATAAAACCTTGAATTTGGTGTCAGCTGGATTCTGAAGTGCCTTGCTAAAACCAGAGCAACATTACTGAAAGACCCTTCTCTTTCCCTCCTGATGGTTTCTTGAGCTCACATCATCTTACAAACATGCACTGCATTGTTTCATTCCTCTTCACTTTTCTGCTCCACAACATTTTCATGACATTTTTCACCTCTTCATTTTGGGAGCCTGTAAGATCAAGGGATTGAGCATAGGTGTGATGACGGTGTAGAACACAGAGACCATTTTGTCCACTGTGAAGGTGGTAGAAAGGCATATATAAATCAAAATACGTGGTCCAAAGAACAGAATTACAACAGTGGTGTGGGAGGTGCACGTAGAGAGTGCTTTGAGTGCCCTTCAGAAAAACATGTCCTCAGAGACCAAGATAACAACATAGGACACAACAGTAACAACAAAACAGCGCAGGGAAATCAAACCACTATTGGCAAGCACAACGGCACCAACAATGTAGGTGTCAGTATAGGCCAGCTTCAGCAAAGGGTGCGCATCACAGAAATGGTGGTCAATTTCATTGGGCTCACAAAACAGTAGCTGAATGGTAGGCAGGGTCTGCAGCAGGGACTATACAAAACTTCCCACTCAAGAAACTGCTACCAGCCATGCTTGTTCATAATGTTTGTATGATGAAGTGGTTTACATATAACAATGGAACGACCACAAGCTATCACTGTGAGAAGGAAGATCTCAGTACAGCCAAAGAAATGGACCACAAACAGTTGAACTATGCAACGCACAAAAGGGATAGTTGTCTTCTCACAAGAAGGTCATAAATGAGCTTAGGATCTGCGACAGTAGAGTAACTGATGTCTACAAAGGACAAGTAGCTCAGGAAGGAGTACCTGGGGGATTCCAGTGGTTCACTGGTCTTTATAGTGATAATGATAAGCAGGTTTCTGAGTATGACAGTGGCATAGAAGACTAAGAATAATAAAGAGAAACACACTTTTGCTACTGTCTCATCTTGTGTGAGTCCATGGAGGATAAACTCTGTCACATTGTTTTTGTTCTCCACAGACACCATATAGACAGGACCCAAAGCATTAAAAAAAAAAAAGCCATCTGCTATGGCATTGGAAACAGGACATTATCAATACACATACAACAGGACCTTATCAATACACATACTTACTGATCATTGGTATATTAAATATTAGGTGTATTTTCTTTCATGTCTTTTTGAGACCATTTTCATTTAAAGATAATGCTACCCTCAAGGAATAATAGCTGATATCTAACTCAGAACATTATATTGAAGTATATAATAGTAAGTTCAGTCTTTTTATTTGAGGAGTGTGGCAGAACTGTCCTCCAGAATCCTGGTTCTCACCTTTGCCTCTTCTGAAAAAGACAACTAATTGCAAGATCCCCTTAAGAACCACTTTTACACTACAATGTTGATTTGGGAAAAGTAGACCAAAAAGAACAGTGCAGCTCTAATTCAAGTCTCCACACTTTACATCCTGAGGAAGGTCCCTGGTCATCAGGGGACCTTTTAAGCCCTCTAAGGGAATGCAACAGAATTACTGCTCATTACTTCTCTAACTGTGAAAGACCTGAATAAGCTCAGACACAGTAGGGCTGTCCAGTGTTTCCTTGGATCATCTTTCTGACAGTATGTGGTTGAGCTACTTTGGAGCTTATTTGCATTAATAAGGGGTTTTATACCTCACCCAAGTCCTGGACTGAGAGTGGAACCCCTCATAAATACATCTGTAGTGACACTGAGGTAATGAATGCACCACTGGTGACTCTACTCAGAAACATCCATGAATTCACCTTTGCAGCACTGGTACCCAGTACGTGGGTATCACTAATGTACAATTTATGCATGAAGAAAGAAGAGGCATAGCCTTGTCTGTGACATTCCTTTGGGGTCTGAATCCTGATCAACAATCACAGGTCACTCAGTTCTTTTGCCTTGAGGTCTCTGTCTCCCCACTGGCTACTCCCCAACTTGGACAGCAGAAAAAATGCTCTTTTGTGTCTCCAACTCTATGTCTGTGCCTCTCCATATGCAGACAGAAAGCACTTTGAGGATGACCAAAGTGTGTGTGTTGGAACCATTGTTGCTTGTGTGTACGGTTGAGGGGATAATGTAAGACTGAGCATGTGGGAAGTGCTGTCACCAGTTCTTGAGTCCTTCTCCCTGTAACACTGATAACATCCTTTTGACAGATCTTTCAGGAAACAGCATATAACTGGGAAAAAAAGCAACTAAGACACCAACCAAAATAATGAAAAAACTGTAATTGTTTTTTTTTTTTTCCCCAATTCATAAAATGGACCTCACAAAAGTCACTCAACATAAATTCCTACTTTCAAAGGCAGGATTTTGCAGTCATGCTTGAACAATGCAAAGGAGTAAAATAAAAAAACATACACAGTTTATATTTGCCAATCTCCAAGAGTTTGCTTGCTCCTCTGATGAACTCCTCTGACCATGTTAGGTGGCTTCATCAACATATCGCAGCTGCAAGTTGTAACTTAGATGTCATGAGAGCAATATGCATCTCTGTCAATTCTGAAAACTGCAGAAGCTGAAATGGACAACTTGAGTCTATTTCCATTGTTCATTCTGCAAGAGATGATAACTTTCAAGAGCATCTGCAAGAATAACTCTCTCTCACAAGATGAGGAAGTTGTGGCAGAAATATTTAAAGTAAATCACACAGCAAAAGCTCCAGAGTAATGAGATCCTAGAGGCATATGATGATTTCTTTGTTAGAAATCACTAATGAGGAGCTAAAAATTAATGGCTTTTAGGGTAGTTGCTGAATGGTGATGCTGGAGAGTGGTCAACTAGAATACATTACATTGTGTGTGGGTTTGCTTGTTGGATGGCTGACTTTATTTATGATTGGTTATGTGTTTCTTCTGGAAGAATGTTTCAAATTAACATTGCAGTTAGTTTTTTTAAAATTTTTTATTCAGTTTACCTTTGCAATCAAAGATTCTTGGAATAAAGATGTCTCTTACACAGGACATTTATATAAATTCTGATTTCTATTCTAAGCTAAAATTTCTCATAAGCATTCTTATTTCTTAGCTTGTTATTGCTTGTTGGCAGCATAAGTAAATACCAATAGCTGTGCTATAGACTGTTATCCCTTACACATCTGGTCTGTAGAAATTTGAAACAAGAAGTAAAACAGGTAATTACTTCAAAACCTAAGAAAGGTTTTTGGTTGTTCCTCACTGCTTAACATCTATTTTTACTCAGACAATGCAAAACATAGAAGCCATTCTTCAGTTCAAGTATTAAACTTTTATTAGAATTTTTGCCAATATGTAGAGGAATCTAATGTTGTTTCCAGCGACACCTTCTATAAACTATGGTCCAGCTGTTACCCAGCATTACCCATCACTTAGAAGTGAGACCCTAAGTCATTAAATGCATAAATAAATATTAAGTTATAAGCCTCAACTTGGGGCTGGGAACAGCTTGCAATCTTGAATCATACTTAAGCCATATTAAGGTGTAACACAAGTGTAGGTGTTTAAAAGGAACATAAGCAAAGAATTAAAATGGAAAGTGCTCCAATTACTTTTGAATGGCACTAGGCAGGTTTCTTCCTCCTGAATTCAGCTGATTTGCTGGGTTCCTGCTGGCAAAGTAGGAGTCAGGGTCTCATACCTTCTGGCTCCTTCATTCTAGTGGAGGTCCTGAGCTGCCACAGCTCCTCAGCTCTTCACCCTGTGACAGCTTTGACTGATAGTGTGCTGATTTGCTCTTTCATCCTCACATTTTGTCTCTTCCCCTCTTCCCTCCTGTGGTAGTAGGTGTTCCAGTGGACAATGTTCTTCCTTCATTGTGTGGGTGTGTAAATGTGCTCTGTTAGGAATTATCTTGCATACCTGAATGATTCCTGAACAACTTTTTTTTTTTTTTTTTTTTTTTTTTTTTTTTTTTTTTTTAGTGCTTCTAAAAGCATTCCTTAGTGGCTACTTCATTTTCTGCAGCAAGCAATGTGTATTTCAGGGGATCTAGGATTCTATATTAGTGTAACCACTAAAATAAAAAATCTAAAGGAAAGCTGAAAGGTAGAAGGGATGGTTGGAAAGATGGTGTCAGTGATAGCTGAAGT
Source organism: Balearica regulorum gibbericeps (assembly GCF_011004875.1). Taxonomy (NCBI): domain Eukaryota; kingdom Metazoa; phylum Chordata; class Aves; order Gruiformes; family Gruidae; genus Balearica; species Balearica regulorum. The sequence continues at coordinate 72,984 of NC_046207.1, forward strand.
GCTGCAGAAAGGATTTGGTTCACTGGAACTGGAAGGGGATAAGCTTCTCATGCTGTTTCTTACATCAGCAAATGACCCAGCTAGCACCAAGTATTAGGATTTTAATTGCTAACCCATGGATTCAAAATACCACAATGTAGTTCTCATAAAAAGGCATTTATTGCAAGCAGAAAAGGATCTTCTTGGTATGATTGCTTCCAGCAGCAGGTGACCATAGTCCTCTCTTTCCCAGCTAAATGGATTACAGAGCAGATGGAGTTTGTCTGTCTAAAAGGTTATACCTGGGAGAACACTAACTAATGGTATGCTCTATCTGGTCAACTTTTTTAAATATTTTTGATAGAACTTATTTATTTTCTAGTGTTTCAGCAGTGCTCAGGAGTCTTCAGCCTGGGTGTGTGCTAGTCAAAAAGAAAATAGGGATGTTCCTAATTATACAAGGAGCTGAAAGCAAGCTTTTCAGAAAAGGACTTATAGTGAGAGATAGATACATGATCTTCTTCAATCCTTTGGAAAAGTTACTGCAGTTCTAGACCTCTCCCTTCTCACTTCCCACTTTTCTACTCCACAGTTTTTTCATGGCACTCTTCACCTCCTCATTTCTCAGTGTGTAGATAAGTGGGTTCAGCATGGGTGTGATAACAGTGTAAAACACTGCTACACTCTTGTCCTCTGACAGATCGCTGGATGGGCGGATGTAGGTGAATGTGCATGGCCCAAAGAACAGAATCACCACAGTGATGTGGGACCCACAGGTGGAGAGGGCCTTGTGCCGCCCTTCAGATGTTTAACTTTTCAAGGAAACCAGAATGACAATGTAGGACATGACCAGGATGAAGAAACAGCTTAGAGCTATCATTCTGCTGTTAGCAACAACAATGATGCCCACGGCATAGGTGTTGGTACAGGCCAGTTGTAGTAGGGGGTGGACATCACAGAAGTAGTGGTCAATTTTGTTGGGGCCACAGAATGGACAAGAGGTTAGGAGAGTCTGCACCATGGAATGCACAAAGCCTCCCACCCATGAGCCAATCACCATCTGGCTGCACACACACCTAGTCATGAGGGTAGTATAGTGGAGAGGTCTGCAGATGGCTGTGTAGTGATCATAGGCCATCACTGTGAGGATGAAGATCTCGGTGCAGCCAAAGAAATATACCCCAAACAGCTGTGCTATGCAACCCACAAAGGAGATGGTTTTATTTTCAACAAGGAAGTCTGCAATCATTTTGGGAGCTGTGACAGAAGAGCAACAGATATCTACAAAGGACAAGTAGGAAAGGAAAAAATACATGGGGGAATTCAGATGTTGACTGCTAATTACAGTGATAACAATTAGCAGATTTCCTGCCACAATAATCGTATAGAAGCACAAAAACATCACAAAACATATTTTTTGCACTCTTTGATTCTCTGAGAGGCCAACAAGAATGAATTCCTTCACGATGCTTGTGTTCTCCATGTTAATCAGTTGAGTGGCAATATGCAATATAGAGCCTATACACCTAGAAAAATAAAGACATATGATTCATCAGGCTTTTTCATTATGAATAATAAATTCTGTATCAGAAGTGCATACAGACTGTAGGATTAATATTAATCTTATGAAGTTATTATTCTCCATAATTAATTTTTTTTCCAGTCAATTCTTCTTGCATGAGACTTCAGCCATGGCTGTGACTTCAGGATTTTTGAAGGTTCTAGGTCTGGTGTGCTTCCGTGGACTAAGGACAAGGCCAGAGTGTTCATGAGAACTACAGAGGCTACAGGGCAGATCATGCAGCATGTTTGCCCTCAGTGTAGACAAAATCCATGATAATAGTATTAGTAAAAACAGTCTTTAAGAATACCTGGAAATATTTCTTGGAATGCTAAAATCACACAGAGAAAAAATAGATATCTTGTGTATATACATTTTGAAAGATAAGTTTGCAACTTCATGGGCTGAAAAGTGAGTTCTGGGGAAGTAACCTGTCATTGAGAAAATAGCAAGCAATTTCACGTATGACTTGGTTTAGTATTTACCATAGCTCTAAATCTCAGCACTGTTACTTTCAGATGAAGGAAGAATGAAAGAATCTGGTGATCTCTTCTGTCCCAGTATAGTATGAATTTTACCAAGTACTGATTTGTTGGGGTTTTGTTTTTTTATATACACTCTGGGGAATAATCTCAAAGGTTAACTTGCGCTTAGTGAAGGTAGTCTAGCTGGTGGTCAGTCTAAGCCTCTCTACAGGCAGAACAGCTAAATTAGGGTTCTTTGTGGAACTCTTTTATTTCCATTGACTAGAATAAGCCTAAGTAAATTAATGTCACTAAAGCTAACTTTATTGAATAATCCTCTTTGTCCCCTGAAAGTAGTTCAGAGTCTTCCACAATACCTTCCCACTTTTTTTTGTGCTATGGCTGAACTCCTTTCCCCTAGGTATTTCTACATCTATACCGTTTCTCTTCCCAGACATGGTCACATTCCAGTGTGGACATGGGACTTCTTTGATTCAGCCTGTTCCAGCTGTAGCTCCCAGAGTAGTACGTTACTAGCAAATAAATAATCTTCATTTTTTATAGACTTCAACATTTCTAGCTTGTTATTATGCACCCAGACAATGAGAGTGTCTCAGGTCAAAGAAGTCCGGGAACAACTAAATTGAAATTTCCTCAGAGTTCAACCCAAAATAGGTGCTCTTAGAATAGAATTATGAGCTGCATAGGGTTCATTCTAGTATCAAAACACTCCCAGTCAACTGATGTTAAAAATCACTATTATGAGTCCAGCCCAATGAAATCATAATCAGTTTTCACCGTTTGTGCTGGTGAACTCTGAGCAAACCTGTAGAATGAAACAGTTAATTCAAATTATTTAGAAACTATTTAAAATTACCGCATAATCAGAAACTCTTGTACAGGCAAAAATTGATCAGACACCGGAAACACAGGAACAGAGAAAACACAAGATTGCACTCAAACCCACAATTTAAAGCCTAGAGAGGAAGTAGAGAAATTTAGGGAGCTTTCCTGGTTTTGTAGTAGATAAAAGGTATTCAAGAGTAAGAGTATAATGTACATGGATGTTTCCTTTTCTGATATATTTCCAAAAAAAGAATCAGTAAAAACAACATGATATTGATTTTTACCTGGTCATACCAGGCTGTGATCCTTTCCATCCCTCTTTTCATTAAGCAACGACATAGATTTCTCCAGAAAATAATGTAAAAGTATGAAATAAACACACCCTTATGGTAGTGCAGTACTCAGTGGAAGAGAAATATCTACTCTCCATCCAGGCCAGAGCAGAACTGGAAGCAGACTATACCAGTCCCAGCGTCATGTTTAGGCAACCAGTTGTTCAGAAAGGAGTGACCCAGATATAACTGATCAAGGAAAACTGTATTCTTGGTTGGATGATAGGAAATTCATAAGCTAAAAACAAGCTACATATTTCAGAAAGGTTTCTAAAGATACAACTGGTTCACAACTCAGCTTTACTGTGTATCCCTTTTGATAAGGTCCCTGCCAGCACAACCAAATAACATTTTACAAAATATTCATCTGCTTGATCTCATCTCATTGACTTATGTCATGTAGGCATCTATATCTGAGCTAGTCACATGCACTCTTTTTCTGCCTTTGCAGAGCAATTCATAATCAGGCTACAGTACCTACTTAAAGATGTGATGAATTACATACTGGAGGTACCTGCTACTTTCTGTTGACTCAAAGAGAATGACTTATTCAGTGGAGAATTCCCACATGTTATGTCTTACCTCCTAAATTATCTTTTCAGGGATAGACAAGAGTTGTATAATGCAATCAGTTGCAAAATAAAATAAATACAATGTGGACTGCTAGTGTCTCAAAAAGATTGAGAAATTGCATCCTTGTCTTAAATTATCTTCTTATTGTATGTATTCTTCTGTAAAATCTCAGATGGTTAATGGGGAAAAAAAGAATAACAACAAAGTAATCTGATCTGGGGCTGTAGAACTGGCTCTGCACATAGTTCCGGCCAAAGATAACCACAGACTAGTGATAATTTTAATGAAACTGTCTTTTTGTATTTTCACAACTGTTCAAGAAGAAAGGAAAAGAAAAAAGAAAGAAAGAAAAGAAGAAAGGAAACAACAACAACAAAAAAAAAAAAAAAAAAAAAGAAAGAATCCAGACAAGCTGGAAAACTTACCTCCTCTGTAGTTAGAGATCTAGATTTTCCTGTAAGGGCTGTACGATTTTATCTCTTCAATGTCTGCCTTCCCTGGTAGGAATGTGTTAGAGTCTTTAAAGAATGTAGAATGGCTTCTGGAAAACTTCCAAAACTTGCTTAGGAGGTGCCTTTTATTGTATCACCTCATCTAATTTAATCTCTTGCTCTCTGTATCACAAGTGTATCTTGACATTTCCTGCCTATGTAAGAACTGATATGATGGGCTGTCTGGATTATGTGGCCTGTGTGCACTGAATGTTGCATTCATAACACAGCATCAGAAAGAAGAGCTGAGAATAAAACCATTTAAGTATCACTCTTTAACCCTCTCTCAGGAAATCTCCCACGAGAAGGGCTCTTGGGGCTAGAGGAGGGAGGTGTGGAGGCTTAGTGAAGGAAAGGCATGAAAGGAAGAGGAAAGGAGGAGAAATTAATTCTGCCTTGAATGAAAAGGTTAAGCACATGTATTTTAAAGAAATAGTTGCCAGTCAGTACCTTCATAATGATACTATAACAGCATTTCATGATTTCACCACTAGAAATAACAGCCAATGGATTGGCTGAATATTGATCTGGACAAGCATGTACAGCAAACTAGTCCAGTTAACCCGTTCCAGAATCCTTTATTAAACCAAGCGCGATGGATGGAGTTAATTTTCTTCATAGAAAATAGTATGAGGCTATGTTTTAGATTTATGGGATATTCCATACAATATGATATCATGCTCAGCATATAAAGTTGGGGGAAGAAGAAGGAAAGGGAGTGATGTTCAGAGTGATGGTGTTTGTCTTCCCAAGTACCCATTATGCATGACAGAGCCCTGCTTTCCTGGAAATGGCTGAACACCTGCCTGCGGATGGGAAGTGGTGAATGAATTCCTTGTCTTGTTTTGTTTGGGTGTATGCGGCTTTTGCTTTACCTCTTAAACTGTCTTTATCTCAACTGAAGAGTTTTCTCACTTTCACTCTTCCGATTCTCTCCCCATCTCGCTGCGGGGGAGTGAGTGAAGGGCTGCGTGGTGCTTAGCTGCCAGCTGAAGTTAAACCGCAAGACAATCTGATAGCTTCATGTCTTTCCCAAGCGTAGATGGCTATCAGATCCACTGCTTTGGATTGTGAGTACTGAAATAGTGCTTTTTAAAGTTGGTGTATATATATATATATATATATATATAAAATCTTCATCACACACACACACACACAAAAAAGACATTTCTAGTAGTAAAGAGAGGAGCACCATCCTCTGGCAGTTGTAAAGAGTTATCTACCATAATAGCCTTTTAAGGGCAGGTTCTCTCACTTCTCTCAGGAGTAGTTATGATTAACTTAAGTTTTCATGGAGATAGAAGATGGCCTGGGTTACCTGTCAATGATTTTTCAAGCCTTATTTTGCATGAAATTTCCTCACTGGCAAACCAGTGAATAAAGCCTCTTACAATAACTTGCATGCTTTAGCAGAGGTCAGTCAGTTACAAAGTAAGTTGAAAAAGTCCTTTTCTTATAAATGGGGAAACTGAAGAAGTCAGCAAGTTACGTTATAACTATGGAAGTCAGCTAATTTGAGTCTGACTTTGTCACTCTAGGCTTTCCCATGGAAAGAAATACATCTCTCCAGAAATGGACTCTTTTGATACACCAGAGACCTGATGAGATTAGGATAAGATTAGGTCTGAAATGGACATCTAGATTTTGAACAAACCCCCAGAATTCTTGCTGTCAGGAAGGGCCTCTCTTAACTTATGTATCTACAATCAAAAGTGAACCTATGAAATGAAATATAATGAAGCAAATGGACATGTTGATTCACAACTTAGCTCAACCAAGGTCTCAAACTCCTTATTATGCAGAGCTCTACTGTGTATTTTTAGCACCTGCTTCATGGATGTCAATAAAGAAATTGTTTCAGCCATGGCCTGTTACTTTGTTGAAAATTCTTTGAAATACAGAATGGCCTGATAAAAACCAAGGTAATACAACCATCTCCTGGAACCAAATGTCAGAGATCCATGCAATGATAATGGAAATCCCAAAATTAATGTGGAGGTTAAATACTGGTCTGGATGAAAATAGTCCTATAATTTCAATATCTTATTATCCTGTTGCCTAGGGTCCTGGAGAGTTTTATGAGGGTTAACAGTAGTCAATATAGGATGGTGTCCTGGTTCTGGCAAGGATAGAGTTTATTTCACAAGGAGCCAGGACAGGTGACCCAAGCTGGCCGGGGGCTATTCCATACCATGTGACATCATGCTCACCATAAAAGGGGGGCTAGTTTCGGCGCGGTTCCGGGACGGGCTGAGTGTCTGGTCGGTCAGTCATTGGTTCGGTAAATTGTTCTCTGTTATCACCCATTGTTAATATTTGTTATCAGCACTGCTGTTGATTGGGTTTTTTTCCCTCTCCCTTGTTGTCCCAGTATACTGCCCTTATCCCAACCCTCGAAGCTTTGCCGTTTTTTCCCGTTCTCCTCCCCGTCCTGCTGGGGAAGGAGTGAGTGAGCAGCCGCGTGGCGCTCAGCTGCCAGCTGGGCCTAAACCACGTCAGATGGGTAAGAAAAAAAGTTTTCCAGTCTTTGGGAAAGGAAGAAGGATAACAGATGACAGAAGCCAAAGGTGAACCCTCAGGTATCTGACCTGTTAAGACCTGGATAAGACCCGCCAGTTTCTGTACCCAGTGACGCAGGTGGTAGCAATTTAGCTAGCATCACACTCATCTCCTTCTGTTTCCCTAGCCAGATAGGCTACCAGAAGTGACTTAATGCACAAGCCCCCCAAAAGAGTTGCTGGTTCCTCCTGTTGCAAAATAGTTCCCTATAAGGATGTCCCTACCACCAGGAAAGGATGCCACTTTGGTATCTGCATCTGGAAAGCACCACGGTAGTATTTCATGACTGGGGGAGATGTGATGTGGCCTAGGAGGAACTGTGCAAGGCAAGAAGGTCAGTGAAGTTTTGTGGGTGGGTAGTGAATGCTGGCAAGGGGCTGGCTTGCCCGAGACATAGGTGGGGAAGAGGTGTTGCAAATTTGATGGTGAGCAGGATTGGGATGAGGTTTGGGGAGAAGTTGTGAAACTGGAGATGGAAAGCATGAAGCTGGAGGCTGTCTGGTTGGAGTTTATGAAATTGGAATTGCCTGGAGGATAGTGCTGAAAGACAGTATGAAGTTGCAGGTAATACTTCGAGGAGTTGCATTGAAAGAGTTCAGAACATCAGGAGTGAGCATCATTGTCTTGGGTTTGCATGGCAAGGTTTTGGTAGCTGGGGGGGTCTACAGGGGTGGCTTCTGTGAGAAGCTGCTAGAAGCTTCCCCTGTGTCTGATAGAGCCAATGCCAGCCGGCTCCAAGACTGACCCGCTGCTGGCCAAGGCCAAGCCACTCAGTGCCTCTGTGATAACGTATTTAAGAAGGGAAAAGAACAGTTAGAGAGAGCTTTTGCAGCTGGAGAGAGGAGTGAGAAGATGCAAGAAACACTGCAGACACCAAGGTCAGTGAAGAAGGAGGGGGAGGACGTGCTCCAGGCGCCGAAGCAGAGATCCCCCTGCAGCCCGTGGTGAAGACCATGGTGAAGCAGGCTGTCCCCCTGCAGCCCATGGCGGAAGGATGAGGGGGTGTAGAGATTCCACCTGCAGCCCATGGAGGACCCCATGCCAGAGCAGGTGGAGGCACCCGAAGGAGGCTGTGACCCCATGGGAAGGCCACGCTGGAGCAAGCTCCTGGCAGGACCTGTGGACGCATGGAGAGAGGAGCCCATGCCAGAGCAGGTTTGCTGGCAGGACTTGTGACCCTGTGGGGGACCCCACGCTGGAGCAGTTTGCTCCTGAAGGTCTGCACCCCGTGGGAGAGACCCACGCTGGAGCAGTTTGTGAAGGACTGTAGCCCGTGGGAGAGACTCACGTTGGAGAAGGTCGTGAAGGACTGTCTCCTGTGGGAGGGACTCCATGCTGGAGCAGGGGAACGATGAGAGGAGTCCTCCCCCTGAGGATGAAGAAGCAGCAGAAACAATGTGTGATGAACTGACCGTAACCCCCATTCCCCGTCCCCCTGTGCTGCTGAGGGGGGGCGCGGAGGTTGAAGCCGGGAGTGAAGTTGAGCCTGGGAAGATGGGAGGGGTGTGGGGAGGTGCTTTAAGGTTTGATTTTATTTCTCATTCCTCTACTCTGTTTTGCCTAGTAAATTAGATGAATTCCCTCTCTAAGTTCAGTCTGTTTTGCTCATGATGATAATTAGTGAGTGATCTCTCCCTGTCCTTATCTCGGCCCACAAGCTTTTCATTATACTTTTTCTCCCCGGTCTAATGAAGGAGGGGAGTGATAGAGTGGCTGTGGTGGGCACCTGGCCCCCAGCCAGGGTCAATGCACCACAATCATGTATTGAAGGCAACACTAGGAGAGCTTGTGCAGTTCTGGCTGCTCGGGTGTGATAAGGCTATGGAGTTCAGGTGGACCCTCCTTCAGGAAATTTTGTGTGAAGCAATAGGGACAAAGCATGGTAGCAGCTTGTGTTGGGAAAGGCTGTGGGTCAGAAGAGGACACTCTGGTGATGGTTGTGTTAAGACAGGTTTGGCACAGACAATGGGCCCTTGGAGAATGAGAAGCTGTGCTAAGGGAGGTTGTGAAATTAGCAGCAGGTGTTATGGAATTGGACTGACAATTTTTCAACCTGTGTGACCCTGAGCAGCAGTAAGGCATCTTCTGCAAGGACTATGAAACTAGACCACCTCAGGGATTCAGGTGGGAAAAAAAGCAACAGTGCAAGAGGCAAGGTATAATTTTGCACAGACAGTTCTTGCTTTCTTTATGTCATGACATTGGCTGAAGAAGTGAAAATAGTAAAAAAGCTTTTCCTGAGCCATGACAGTGACAGGTTCTGTACAGAGAGGGAAGGGGGAAGTGGTTCAAATCTAAGTGACCACACACAACAATCTAGATATTTTAAGGCCCTGATAACAAGTGAATGCCGCAAACACCTGTCTTGACATGGACGGGGATGGGCTGATGATGACCAGTGTTGAACAAGAACGGAGCCTGCGGAGGCAGGATAACGTCTTGTGAGACCACTCCTCTATTCCTGAAACACGTAAACAAAGACCATCTGTGCCCTGTGCGTCATGTGCCTGTGACAGATCACCACTCATTTGGTCAGCCCTGAAGCGGGGGGGACAGTGAGACCCCCAGGACCCCCACAACCCACTAACTCATTTCTAGAATGTTTATGAACATTCCTGAGCACATACTGTGCCTGCTCAGTGATGACAGACCCCCGCCTATGGGGTGGGCACATCAAGTTATAAAAAGGGGAAACAAGTTTCCGGCGCGTGCCCACCACCTGAAGACTACAACTACGAGCAGAGAACATCGCTGGATCCAAGGGTGGTGATATCTTTTCTCTTTCTCTCCCTCTCTCTCTCTTTCTTTTCCTCTCTATCACTCTCTTTAACTTCATTTTCAGCACATTAGGGTAATATCATCACAAGTTTTGCTAAACCATTACCTTTCGTAGTTCTGCTAAGTTTTAAGTATTGTTATGACTTTTGCCAAGCCTCTATCTTTTGTAGTTCTGCTGAGTTTTAAGTAAATCTGTGATTTGTTTGAACCTCTAGAGTAATTGTCGTTACTCCTGATTACCACGCAGAGAATTAAAAAGTTAACCTCACCCTCACCGCCTGAGTGGGACGGGACAGATATTTCCCTAACAAAGTGATTATCTGGCACTCAGATGTTTTGTTGGAAAGACCATGGCTTTTTAAACAGTGTCTAAATAGCCCAGTCAAGTTTGAGACCACCTGAGAAACCTGAAAATACCTAAGTCCATGGGACCCAATGACATGCATCTCAGGGTCCTGAGGGAATTGATTGATGTAGTTGCCAAGTTACTCCCCATGATATTTGAAAAGTCATGGCAGTCAGATGAAGTACCCAGTGACAGTAAAAAGAGAAACATTAGACCAAGGGTAAAAAGGAGGGCTCTGGGAACTAGCAACCAGTCAGCATCACCCCCATGCCCATTAAGATCATGGAACAGATCCTCCAAGAAGATATGTGAAAATGTATGGAAGTCAGGGAGGTGATTAGAGACAGCCAACATGGCTTCACCAAGGGCAAATCATGTGTGACTATTGTAGTGACGTTGTACGACAGAATGACTGCATCAGTGTACAAGGGAAGAGCTGTGGATGTCATCTACCTGGACATCTGCATTTGATACAGTCCCCCACAACATTCTTGCTGCTAAATTGGAGAGATATGGGTTTGATGGATGGGCTATTAGATAATAGAATCATAGAATATCTCAAGTTGGATGGGACCCATAAAGATTGTTGAGTCCTTATAGATAGGAATTGGCTGGATGGCCATATCTGAACAGTAACAGTCAATGGTTCAATGTCCAAGTGAAAACTATTAATGAGTGGTGTCCCTGAAGGGGCTGTACCTGGACCAATGCTATTCAATATCTTTACCACTGACATAGAGAGTGTGATTGAGTGCACCCTCAGCAAGTTTGCAGAGGACACTGAGCTGAGTAGTGCAGTTGATTCACTAGAGGGAAGGGACGACATCCAGAAGGATGTCTTGACAGGCTTGAGGAGTGAGCTTGGGAAGTTCAACACAAATCTTGTGAAGTTTAACACATCAAGGTGCAGGATCCTGCACCTGTGTTGGGGCAATCCCCACTTTCAGTACAGACTGGGGGTTGAATAGGTTGAGAGCTGCCCCATGGAGAAAGACTTATGGATACTGGTGGATGAAAAATAGGACATGAACCCGCAATGTGTGCTTACAGCCCAGAAAGCCAATTGTATCCTGCTCTGCATCAAGGGAAATGTGGCCAGCAGGTCAATGGAGGTGGTTCGTCCCCTCTGCTCTTGTGAGACCCCACCTGGAGTACTGCATCTAGCTCTGCAGTCCCCAGTATATGAAAGACATGGATCTGAAAGACCAGGTCCAGACAAGGCGATAGAAATGATACAAGGGCTGGAAAACCTCTCCTATAAAGAAAGTTTTGGGGTTGTTCAGCCTGGAGAAGAGAAGGCTTCAGGGTGACCTTATTGAAGCCTTTCAATTCTCTAAGGGGGCTTATAAGAAAGATGGAGAAAGACTTTTTAGCAAGGGCTATAGTGAGACAACAAGGGACAACAGTTTTAAACTGAAAGAGGGTAGATCTGGATCGGATATAAAGAAGATTTTTTTTCATGATGAAGGTGGTGAGACACTGGAAGAAGTTGCCCGAGAAGTTGTGGATGCTTGTGAGAATTGAACATAAGAGGTTAAAAATGCTGGTGTCTGCTTATCTCTTATGTAAACATTGTGGATGGAGATCTGCAAGGTTGACATGAGAAGCAACTGAAGGAAGGAGTCTTATGTCACCAGGACGGTCCTATTTTCACTAAAGAATGTGGAATAAGCAGATGGATGGTTTCAACACAGAATCTTGAAGGCCATGGTGCCCGGAGTGAGACCTTTTGCTTCATTATCCATGAAATGGATAGGCACACAGGGGGTTTTCCTGACTTTCCAGAGGCAGGGAAATGCCAGGGAGGTGGAAGAGACTCGCCATGAGCTGGCTGCTTTCGTGGGAACTGCTGACGAGACCTGGGCATTGCCAAACCAACAGCAGGAGATTTAAACGAGCTGTAACCAGACCCCAGCAGTCAGTTGCCGAAGAGTGCAGCTCCAGTGCCAGCCCAACCCGCAGCGGAGTGGCAGATGTAGGCGCACAGGGGATTTTCCTGACTTTCCAGAGACAGGGAAATGCCAGGGACGCGGAAGAGACCCGCCACGAGCTGGCTGCTCTCATGGGAACCGCTGACAAGACCTGGGCGTTGCCAAAGCAACGGTGCCCACCCCCAACGCCTGTAAAAAGCAGCCTAGGGAGCGCGGTGAACAGAGCAGGCAAACAGAGCATGGCGCATCAGCCAGGGCATGACACATCAGTTTGCACGGCAGTTTGCACAGGCAGGGCATGCAGGTAGGGCCTAGTCAGTTTACCTGCTCAAGAGGGGAGTCCATTGGTGGTCATCACCCTCTCATAGAAGGAGTTCAGCCATGCCACCCACCCAGCAGAAAGCTCTAACCTTGGTGCTCACCAGAGTGGATGTGGTGACCCAGACAGAGCTGCTGCAGAAACATTCAGCCACCCAGGTCTCAGTCTGCAGGGAGTGCCAGAACCTGTCACTCGGCATGGATGGTGGTAGTGAGATTGGCTGCGTGAGATGTGACCAGGTGGATGATCTGCTCGACCTGGTGGCAGAACTACATGAAGAAGTGGAGAGGTTAAGGAGCATCAGAGAGTCTGAGAAAGAGAGAGACTGGTGGAGCCAAGCTCTGCTCTCTGTTTCTGAGACAGAAACAGGGACAACTAACAGACCAAAACCAAGGTGAAGGGGACCCTGTGTCCTCCCCTTGCCAGGCAGAAGGCAGTAGCCTCAAAGGGAGAAGTGAATGGAAACAAGTCCATGCTCAGTGTGGCAGGCGAACCACCTTCTCCTTGCCCACCTTGCCTTCCCATGTACCCCTGTACAACAGGTACGAGGCTCTGGCTGTGGAAGGCCATTCAGTGGAGGATATGGATGATAGTCAAGCTACACCAGAGGTAGCACCTAGGCCCAAAAGGCCCATGCCTTGTGTCGTGACCACCCCCACAAAGAAGAAAAGGTGGGTTATAGTTGTAGAGGACTCCCTTCTGAGGGGTACAGAGGGCCCGATATGCAGGGCAGACCCTCCTCTTAGAGACATCTGCTGCCTCCCTGGGGCCCGTGTCAAGGACATCACTAGGAAACTCCCCAGCCTGCTACAGCCCTCTGACTGTTACCCACTGCTACTCCTCCATGTGGGCAGTGATGAAGCAAAGACACGTAATGCAAAAGTGATCAAAAGGGACTTCAGACTCTTGGGACAGTCACTGAAGGATTCAGGAGCACAGGTAATATTCTCCTCCCTCCTTGCAGTTGAGGGCAGCAACAGCGGGAGGAACAGGTGGACACAGACCATAAATGCATGGCTCCGTGTCTGGTGCCAACGCCACAACTTTGGGTTCTTTGACAATGGGACGGCCTACACAACACCAGGCCTGATGAACTCTTATGGGATTCACCTCTCTCAAAGGGGGAAGAGGATCTCTCCCCAGGAACTAGCGGGGCTCATCGACAGAGCTTTAAACTAGGCTTGAAGGGGGAGGGGGATATAACATCAGGCTTGTCTGCAACTTGTTGTGGGATGATGTGCCCAGGTTGGAGGGACGGGGTGCTGGTGAGGGCCTTCGGCCTACTGCTCAGAGATGTGCTGGACGCACTGCAGCATGCTTGAAGCCTAGAGGAGATGAGCCAGGGGCTCCAGATGCTACAGGAACCAACAGGGAAACACTGGGAAGATACATCAAAAGAATTCCAGCCACCCCAGTCAATAAGTCAGCCTCATCGGGGGCACAACTGAAATGCTTCTACGTGAACGCACGGAGCATGGGAAATAAACAAGAGGAGCTGAAGATGTCTGTGTGCCTGCAAGGCTATGACCTTACTGGCATTACAGAGACGTGGTGGGATAGCTCCTATGACTGGAGTGTTGGGATGGAAGGGTACAGGCTCTTTAGGAAGGACAGGCAGGGCAGACAAGGAGGGGGTGTCACTCTCTATGTCAATGACCAGCTGGAGTGCATGGAACTCCACCTGGGGATGGATGAGGACCCAGCCAAGAGCCTATGGGTCAGGATTAAAGGGAGTGCTGGAGCAGGGGACATCATAGCGGTGGTCTGCTACAGGCCACCTGACCAGGGAGACCAAGCAGATGAAGCCCTCTATAGGCAGATAGGAGCAGCCTCACGCTCACAAGCCCTGGTCCTTATGGGGGACTTCAACCACCCTGACATCTGTTGGAGGGACAATGCAGCTGAGCGCAAGCAATCCAGGAAATTCCTGGAATGTGTTGATGATAACTTTCTCCTCCAAGTGATAGAGGAGCCCATGAGGAGAGGTGCCATGCTGGACCTTGTTCTCACCAATAAGGAGGGCCTGGTAGGGGATGTGAAGCTCAAGCGCAGCCTTGGCTGCAGTGACCACGGAATGGTGGAATTCAAGATGCTCAGGGCACACAGCAAGCTCACTACCCTGGACTTCAGGAGAGCAGACTTTGGCCTCTTCAGGGACTTGCTTGGTATAATACCATGGGACAAAACCCTAGAGGGAAGAGGTGCCCAAGAAAGCTGGCTAATATTCAAGGGTCACCTCCTCCAAGCTCAGGAACGATGCATCCCAACAAAGAGGAAGTCAGGCAAAAACACCAAGAAGCCCCAATGGATGAACAATGAGCTCCTGGGCAAACTCAAACACAAAAAGGAAGCCTACAGAGGGTAGAAGCAAAGGCAGGTAGCCTGGGAGGAATACAGAGAAATTGTCCAAGCAGCCAGGGATCAGATTATGAAAGCCAAAGCCCTGGTAGAGTTAAATCTGACCAGGGACATCAAGGACAACAAGAAAAGTTTCTATAGGTATGTCACTGATAAAAGGAAGACAAGGGAAAATGGGGGCCCCCTCTGGAATGAAACAGGAGACCTGATAACCCAGGATATGGAGAAGGCTGAGGTACTCAATGAATTTTTTGCCTCAGTCTTCCCCAGCAAGGCCTCTAGCCACACTGCCCAGGTCACAGAAAGCAAAGGCAGGGACTGGGAGAATGAAGAACTGCCCACTGTAGGAGAAAATTGGGTCTGAGAATACCTAAGGAACCTGAAGGTGCACAAGTCCATGGGACCTGATGAGGTGCATCCATGGGTCCTGAGGGATGAAGGTGACAGCCAACATGGCTTCACTAAGGGCAAATCATGTCTAACAAATTTGGTGGCCTTCTATGATGGGGTCACAGTGTTGGTGGACAAGGGAAGAGTGACAGCTGTCATCTACCTGAATTTGTGCAAAACATTCGACACTGTCCCGCACGACATCCTTGTCTCTAAATTGGAGAGACATGGATTTGACGAATGGACTTTTCAGTGGAGAAGGAATTGGCTGAATGGTCGCACTCAGAGTTGTGGTCAACAGCTCAATGTCCAAGTGGAGATCAGTGACAAGTGGTGTTCCTCAGGGGTTGGTATTGGAACCGGCACTGTTTAACATCTTTGTCAGTGACATGGCTGGGTGGAGAATGGATTCAGAGTCCTGAGGAGAAGGACTTGGGGGTATTGATTGATGAAAAGTTCAACATGAGCTGACAGTGTGCAACTTGCAGCCCGGAAAGCCAACTGTATCTTGGGCTGCATCAAAAACAGCGTGACCAGCAGGTCGACAGAGGGGATTCTGCCCTCTGGTCTGCTAAGACCCCACCTGGAGTACTGCATCCAGCTCTGGGGTCTCCAGTACAAGAAAGACATTGAGCTGTTGGAGAGATCCCAGAGGAGGCCACAAAGATGATAAGAGGGCTGGAGCACCTCTCCTATGAGGACAGGCTGAGGGAGTTGGGGTTGTTCAGCCTGGAGAAAAGAAGACTCTGTCGACACCTAATTGCGGCCTTCCATTACCTGAAGGAGGCCTACAGGAAAGCTGGTGAGGGACTGTTTATGAGGGAGTGTAGTGACAGGACAAGGGGTAATAGGGTTAAACTGAAAGAGAATAGATTTACATTAGATATTAGGAAGAACTTCTCTACCATGAGGGTGGTGACGCACTGGCACAGGTTGCCCAGAGAGGTTGTGGATGCCCCATCCCTGGAAGTGTTCAAGACCAGGTTGGATGAGGCTTTGGGCAACCTGGTCTAGTGTAGGGTGTCCATGCCCATGTCAGGGGGGAAGTTGGAACTAGATGATCTTTGAGGTCCCTTCCAACCCTAACCATTCTATGATTCTATGATTCTATGACAGACTGAGCGACCTGAGTCTGTTTAGCCTGGAGAAGAGAAGACTGAGAGGGGATCTGATCAATATGTATAAATATCTAAAGGGTGGATGTCAAGAGGATGAGCCTAGACTATTTTCAATGGTGCCCAATGACAGGACAAGGGGCAATGGGCACAAACTGGAACACAGGAAGTTCCATCTCAATATGAGGAAAAAATTCTTCACTTTGTGGGTGGCAGAGAACTGGGACAGACTGCCCAGAGAGGTTGTGGAGTCTCCTTCTCTGGAGATATCCAAAACCCACCAGGACACGATCCTGTGCAACCTGCTGTAGGTGATCCTGCTTTAGCAGTGGAGCTGGATCTCTAGAGGTCCCTTCCAACGCCTACCATTCTGTGATTCTGTGATTTTTGTGATTTCACTGGTTTAGTTGGTCTGCCTCCATGTAAGCTCTATCATGTTCCAAGTGTGGAAGATGGAAATTCATGCCGGTTAGGCTGTTCAATGATTCACATCTTCCCTGTTGTCCCCATTTTGACTTGTTCCTCTCTTCTTTTTAACTGTATCCTGCTTTCTTTCAAAGTGTTTCTCCATGTTGCCATGTTAAAGTTAATAGCTGGTGGGGAGAGCAGAAAAGTCACACTGTTTGACATCACCAGACAAAAAATGTTCTGAATTCCATTTCTGGACTTTTTTTTTTTTTTCCCCTTTTTTTCCCTCAAGATCCCAGTATCATGGAGGAAGGATCAGGGTGAACAGCCTCAAGGAATGAGGTGAAAGAATTATTTAAGCCATAATTCCCATGTCCTGTGAGGGTCAGACATTTTGTCCCATGTATGGTTCTTGTAATTTCTCTCTGAGAAAGTCATTATTAAGGGATGATTCTGTCAGACTGAATTGTTTGTTGTCTGTACATAGGACTCAAGACAACAAACCAACCACATTGAACTACACTTTATTGAAAGAGAAATCAATTATCAACATAAACAAACTACCAGCTATTGTGAATACTCTGCTATGTTTTCTCAGTATATGTATAGGGCAAAATGAAATCAGTTTTAATGCTGTTTAAATTTGTATGCCAATTTCCTACAACTTTTATACACTCTTGAGAAGATTTGTCTCACCTAATCCTAGCTATATGAAGCAAAGCCCAGTTGTTAACATTGGGTTCTCTGTTTACTCAAACAAGAAAAATAGGTACTCTTGAGGCATGGTTAATCAAAGCTATTACTTCTTTTTTTAAGACACTTGTTTCCCACTACTGACTGTAGCATTGCCCTCCGGAAATGAATTTAAAAAGGAACAAATACATTGCAATCTAACTTTTCCTACATGTCATATAGAAATTGTCCTCAGATATGGTGCTCACTTGCACAACTGCACTCACTCCAGTTGGTAGCACTATAAACACATGGGTTGCCTGACCTCTGCTCCCAGTCCAGTTGCTGGCATCCAGACCACCCCTCATTGCAGTTGCTGGCACCACAGGCATAAAGGCCTCTGGCATGTGTCCCTCTCCAGTGGCTGGCACTTGATTTCACTAATTGTTGTGTGTCCAGTTGCCGGCATGCAGACACATGGGCCTTCTGGCCTGTTGTCTAACTCCATTTGCTGGCACTCAGACCCAAATACACGTGTGTACACAGAGAATGGACTCTGCCACCCAGGAAAAGAGTTAGAAATGGAATTTAGGAAGAAGATCGAACAGACTCACTGATCAGGTACAGGCCATGACCACACTAGTGTGGTCCCTTTTTATCGCCTTAACACTCTATTTTCCCACGTACGTTCCTCCCCAAATCACCTAGGTCCACCACTTTCTCTGCCTTTGGTTCCTCCCATAGAGATCCCGGAATAAGTCCTGTGCATTCCCAGAAAGCTTTTCCCCTGCATTCCATAACATGTCACATATCCCTAGGCAGTAACTACCATGGGTCCAAAAGGTGCTACAGCCTTGCCTCCCCTTCACTTGTTGTGATGGGTTTCATACCTGGAATGGGTCTGTTAAGTCTTCTGTGACAGCCCTGGGAGGAGCCTGGATAGACTGTTTCCTCTTCTGAGCCTGTAGTTTGGTTTCCCCTGATTTCTGTTTGACCTCTGTACTCCTCTATCCCTGTGGAGATGCACCACTGATGGGCTGATAGCTCTCCCTGTGACGGGCCTGGGAGCTGCTAGGGCAGGATTATTTGACATCCCCTTCCTGTCATTGTGCTCTTTTGTGTATATGTGGATGTGTTTTTTATCGCATAACCTAGAAAATGCAACCAGTGAACCCCAATAGATCATTTGTTCATAAGTCCATGTTTTAAAGGACATGTATTTGAAATATACAGCTCAGAGGTTACATAAATTGCAGTTTCTTTAGAATTCTATCTAAGGCTGTTTTCACATCTTTATTTTTCAGGCTGTAGATTATTGGATTCAGCATGGGGGTTAAGATGCTGTACTGGGTGGACAGCACTTGGTCTAGAATGATTGATGAGACTGATTTGGGTTTTGTGTATTGGAACAGAGCAGTTATGTAGAGTAACCCTACTACAATGAAGTGGGAGCTGCAAGTGGAGAAAGCTTTGTGCCTCCCTTCTGCAGACTGTATCTTCAAGACAGTGGTGATGATATAGATGTAGGAGATGAGGGTGAGCAAAAAGGAGCTGGACCCAAAGAGCACAGCAGAAGAAAGAATAATGAGTTTACTGAGAAAGGTCCTACTGCAAGCAGCAAACAGGAGAGCAGGCAGCTCACAGCTGAAATGTTTGATTTCTGTGTGCCTACAAAATTGAATATTTAACACAGGAATTGTGTTTAGAACTGAATATGAGACCCATTGCCCATGCACTCCCCACCAGCTGGTAACAGAAATATTTGCTCATAGTTTCTTGATACTTCAGTGGATTACAGATGGCCACATATCGGTCATATGCCATTACTGAAAGCATGAAAACTTCACACCCAGCTGAAAGGAAGATGAAGAACATTTGAGTCATACAAGCATTGATGGCAATGGTTATGCTTCCTTTCACAAGGAAATTCACCAGCATCTTTGGAACAACAGCGGTGGCATAACAGATGTCAATAAGGGCTAAATGAAAGAGGAAGAAGTACATAGGAGATTGAAGGTGGAGATCAGTCCTTATGACCATCATGATTACCATATTTCCTAATAAAATGATTAGGTAAATAATCAAAACCACAGTGAATAGGAGGCTTTGAAGGAGTGGATCTCCTGTAAGTCCCAAGAGAACAAACTCACTTCCACTTGTTTGGTTTTCCATTTACTCTATGTGACCTAAAGGGGAGAGAAATGCATGATGTTAGCACTGGAATTAGAACACATAAAATCGCACTAATTGACTCCCAGATAGCATGTGAATGTGAGGTTAAGAAAGGAGATTTCAATCCATATTGGGAAGCAGGGGGTTTGGAAGACATATGCAGAAAGTGTTTGAAATAGGCCTTTTCCTCACTGAGCCCAACTGGCGCCTCCTGTTCCTATTCATTTTGTCCTCTTACTAGGACCTTTCAGATTCAACACAGGACTGAAGTCTTGAAAGATGAGCCTGAGTCTGAAGATATGCTTCTCTGATTTGTGGTTTGTCTTCTTCCTGACAACCCAGAATTACAAATTAGGCTGCCTATCACCAAATATGGGGAGACCATATGAAATCCAGTAAGTCTGTGCACCTGGTCCCGGGCTTTGCTTCCTCACTTACAACCTCAGTTCTAAACAAATGATGAACTAAATGTTCCTTCAGTTCTCAGAAATTCTACTATTTAGCATTTTTCTTATGCCACTGAGGACCCAAATTCCCACAGCATATGGCTTCAGTATAAGCCCTGTGAACACAGAGGTCTGTGAGATATGTATATTGATGTGTTTGGATCCTGCATGTCAAACTATGGCAAGTGGAAGTTTGGGACTGAAATGTTTGGGTTTGGGGGTAAGGTGGGAGGGTTGATACATGTTTTTTATTTTGTTTTGGTTTTATGATGATTCTGTTCAAATATCAGATAGTTGCATCCCCTATTACCTTTTTCAGTAAAATGAAGAAACTTACGTAGGGAAAAAGCAGTAAGAATCCCAAACATAATACTCTCCGAGCCTGTGTGATTATTGTTAGTCACTCAACCTGAGACGTGTCTAACACAGATGTGATGCATCTCAAATACATAGGTGTTCGTAGTTCTGAATGGAGAACTAAGTTATCTCAGTTATGGAATGATACAGAATATCATCACAAAGTGTCTCCATGCACTTAGTAAGTATAGTGTCTCAGGAGGCAGAACTGTAGTTTGTGTCATTTCCCTATTTTTACTACTTCCACATTCGGCATGGGTTTCCCATGCTGAAAAGCTAGCTAACAAATGCCATAGTTTAGACAGAATCGGATCCAGCAGGTCACATGTATGGGCACCCACAGCAAGTAGGAGTAAGTGTGGACTTGATCTTAAAGGAATCAGAGGACTACAAAAAGTGAAGGCTACCACAGGGTGAGACACGATATCATACAACAGAGCAAAGACTTTTTTTCATTTAAATCAGTATCTAGTTCTTGGGGTCTTCTGCTTCCAGCACAGTAGTCTGCAACTAGGAAAATCATGAAGTCTTGTTACCTGCATGTTCTTAGTTATAAACAGTTTTTACTGTTTTGACTTGTTTAAAAGTTAGTCATAGAAATCTAGATTTAAGGAAGAATGATCACCTTCAGAAGATGATTCATGTCAGTTAGCATTTAAGATACTGGAAAGTAATAAACATCTGGAAATGTTTTTCTATCTCAATTTACAGTACGGTTACATTTAAACTTAACTGAATCCACCCATCTTTTAATTTCTGGGTAAAGTTGTTTTGTTTATTTTTCTTTAAATTGTGTTCTTAAGGGCTTAATTTAGTTATTTTTTAAAAACTAGATTAAGTTGTTCCATTAAGTTTAAAGAAAATATGTAGGATGCCGTCCACAAAGAAAAGTAGTCTGGCAAAAAGATAACATCTTTGGTTTAACTCTTTTAAACCAAGAGCGAGCCATGGAAATACCCTGGTGTGAGCTATGGAAATATGCTGGTGTTCATTTTAAAAGTACTAGAGTTAAATGGAATAGGATTTGGCTACATATACAATGCCAAAGCCTGCTCACCTTTGCTTTTTTCTATATATGTACAGGCATGATTCTGCACTGTCTTGTCCTGTCCCCCAGAAATCCACACCAATTTACAGTTCATATACATTCACTGACTCAATTTGTTTAGAAGTTGTGTACTCAACAAGGAAAGAATAGTTTCTTCTTCTTCTTAAGATATCATTAAGTATTTGCTATTCACCCTTCTCCCTACAAATCTGTACTGGAAAGTGTTGGGTGAGTTTATTAGTACGAAACATAGCATAATGAGATAACAAATGTGCATGCATATATATACTCCAAAATTACCTATAAATAATAAAATAACAGTGGAATTCGTCTACGTCCAACATGCATGTCTAGAACAGGCTGTAACTGAAATGCAGATAGTCTGATTAAATATGTCAACAGATAGATTGAAGGATAAATAAGGAAATTAATGATAGATATTTGAGTTTGAAACATGGACTACCTCCTTTCTGACTTCTCTTAATTGATCTGTTAAGACAAAAAAAAAAAAAAAAAGAAAAAAAAAAAAAAGTAAATGTTTCCAAAGTTATAACACTAAAATATTTAAAATATTTAAGGCTCCCTCTAGCTCTCTCCTTCTGCAAGCTATATCATCGTTCTTTTCTATCCTTCCTCTCAGTTCGTCTTTAAGCCAAAAATTGTACACAAAAACGTGCAGTTTACCACCAGGAAAAAAGGCTTCTCTGTTGCTGGTGGTCTTCTGGGGAGGAGGTCAACACACACTTCTCTCCTTATTCCTTATCTCTTTTAATATCCCTAACAGCCTTAATTTGGGAGCCTAAATATACTCTTACTGTTTCTGTGCCATGTGAAAGAAACTAAGAATATTAGGGAATGGGAAATAGTAAGCATTTTACAAAAGATAGGATAATAGGTTGCTATTTTGTTTCTTCTGTTCCCAGAGAGTTGTGCCTTAACCAAGAGTGCCTTTCACACACTCAAACCTTGAAGAATGCTGCATCTCCTAACTTTCAGTGATGCCCAAGGAATTACTCCAGGGATGCTGAGAAGAGCGACTTTTTATTACCTCATACTGAGAGTATCTACTGATACTTCAGCTGAAATTAAATTTAGAGGTTTATTTAAAGTCATTAAAATTAGTACTGAATTATTTTATTTGCTAAAACTTTTGAGATGAGCATAAAACTGAGAATTCATTTATGACTGATCTCTCATCTAAGATGTGATTTTTATTTTCCTAATGTTAAGTCGCTACCATGTAAATAACAGCAGCTGAGCTAGTTGGTTAATGTCCTTACATTACCAAAGAAGACAAAAAGGCGTTTGTAGAAAGTGATTTTCTGCCCTATCTGGGAACCATACCATTGAATATTGTTTTTCTTCATACTGAGTATGAAAGCAATTGGAACAAATACCTGAGCTGTTGTTATCCAAACCCAGTGATCCAAATAGGAAGAAAGAATTGCTGTGAAATGAGGTGACATATAGCTTTCTTATTTCTGTTCATGCTCTTCTTGTCTTTTATTAGAAGGCTATCCCATTGAAGTCTCTGGAGTGATGTGTTTTCTGCCTTGTGAGACCAAGGAAGCTACTACTAATCATTCTTCCTGTTGCAGAGACTTTGTAACTGTAGTCTGACAGAGGAAATTTTAACTGAGTGAGCAAGTTGCTTACTTAGATGGCGTTATGTTCAGGAGAAATAGTATTAATTGTTGAGCACTTTTTTCCCCCAGGTTTAGCACAGGAATCCATCTCACTTGATTTTAGGCATCTAACAATGAGCTGAATAAGAGTAGATTTGTTATCTCTTCTCTCTTATTAGTCAGAAGAGAGAGCTAAGCACCCAAAAAGATTAAAGACTCTATCACTATATTTGTATCACTATAGGTTTGTCCCATGCCATGCCTTTGCCTATGAAATAATTTTGGCCACTTTCAAAGACAGGGAACTGTGTTAGATAGTCCTTTGTCCTGAGTAAATATTACAGCTTCCAGTCTTATGGCACATCAGGAAATGAATTTCTATGTAATGCCTTTATTTCCTCAAAGAGTTAGGTTCAATTCCATCACATTTTATTCATGTGATAAGCTGTTACTCTTGCACATCGTAACACCATTAAGAATGTTTGTCATATTGTAACTACTCTGTAACTACTCTGGTATATTGGAGAAGTGGTAGAAGTCATATCTATTTTACCCTTAGTATGTTTATAACATTTTTCTTACAAGAAAGTATGGAAAGATTGTGTAGATGAACCTACTAGTAAAGGTTGGAAACCCATACAATACGAGAATTTACCAAGACTAACTATGCAAAATTTAGTGGAGTGAAGCAGATACCTAAACATAGGTGGACAGCTGAATTTAAGATACCTAGGGTATCCTTTCTCATCTCAAACTGCATTTTAGAAGCATGGAATTCTGTTGGTCCTGTGTTAGCTCTATGCAGTTATTTTGGATGCCTTTGGACATCTGAACATTAGGGCCAGTGTCATTAGATACCTATGCTGAGGTATGTGAATTAGTCCCCTAAAATTAGTAACCCTTCCTAAATATTTAATCTCCAAATAGAAGTTTATAAAGAGCAAGCATATACAGCACATTTCCTGGGAGTACTAGCATTCAGGATTTTCATTAATTACATAAATGATGGAATAAATACAGCATATGTTTTCATATACCAACAACATTGTAGGGTAGAATAGCAGAAAGCACCTGGGGCAAAACTTACCATTCTAATTACTTATAACCACATGGGGTGAAAAAAAAGTTCTGTATATACCAACAAGCAGTTCAAATAAGCGAAGCCATAGATAAGGGCAATTCAATACAGAAATATGGAAAAGGGAACAATAACTTAAGGAAAAGTTCTGAAGAAAATCTGAAGCTTGCCAAAATCTGAAGCCTGTGGCAAATATCGTCATGGGTGAATAAATCAGAGCGTAGTCTGCAAATTGTTCTTTTCTACTCACAAGATAGTTAGAAAGAGAATCCAGCAAAAAGCAACGTAGCTATTGGAGGATTTGAAAACATAACCTAAAATAGAAGATTAATGGACCGGTCATGTTTACTTTAGGAATATGAAGAGCAAACCAACAGTTTCTTATGTATATAAAAGGCAGTTGCAGAGATGAAAGTAATCCTCTGCTTCATGTTCCACAGGAAAAGAAATACAAGATAATGGATTGATTTCAGCAATAGAATTTGAGGTTAGATATTAAGAAAAACTTACTGAATATTAAAGTTCATTAAACAGTTGAGTATACTGCATAATTAGGCTGATAAGTAAGTTTCAATAATTTTTTTTTTTTCTTTTTTTTTAAATGTTACTTAGTCACATATCTAGCAAGAATTACAGGAATAAACTTCTACTGTGCATTAGGGACTATAGACCAAACATCTCAAAGTTCTCTTCCAGACTTAATTTCTTTGATTATGTAACTCTATTACTGACAGAAAAGTAATTGTCATGAGATTCCTCATCTTATTTCAAAAGTTATTAACTAAATATAAATCCTAAGAGGAAGCCCAGAAAAGTACTATGAAACAAAACACAGATTCCTAATGGATTACATATGTTTTTTATAACAAGTTTAACACTGTCCCAAGGAGCTTTGAAAGCTGTGCTGCTCACCTGTAAAAGTAAGGTATAAGGCACATTTTCAGCTGGCATAATTGTATTACTTCTGCTAACTTCTGCTGCGGTAAATTTCTTACATTATCAGTAAGCACTTGAGGCAGTATTCAGATTCTCATTTGGTATCAGATGCTTTTTGTACATCTGAACTAGCTTTCAATGCTCCCATTACATTGGTAGCAGGCTGACAAACTTGGTGAGGCAAGCTTTAAACTAAAGGACTTGAGGGGTGGGGTCCAAAGTGGCAATGCTCATGCCATTGCAACCAAGTGGGAAATAAGCCAGGCCAACCATAACAGTGACAAATATTCCTTAGCTGCCTCCTAAGATGAGAAGCAGAAGATCAACCATCTCAAGTGTATATATACCAGTGCACACCACAGCCTCCTCCTAGAGATACCCATGCATTGCAGTCTACACAAGTGGTCTGTGTGGTGAGTGGGGAACTGCCTGAGAGGCTGCACTGAGGGTGATGGTAAATAGCTCTTTTTCTGGCAACCTGTCATCCCAGGAATCAATATTGGGTCCAAAGCTGTTTAATATCTTCATGAGTGATCTGGATGATGGGATCAAGTGTACCCTGATGAAGTTTGCTGAGGATACCAAAGTGAGTGGGGAAGTAGACACTTTGGAAGGGAGAGCCACCCTGCAGGAAGACCTGGATAGGCTGGAAGAGTGGGCTAACAAGAACCTTATGAAATTCAGCAAGGACAAGTGTAAGGTCTTGCACCTGGGAAAACATAATCCAGGAGTGCAGCACAGGCTGGGATCTACCTGGCTGGGGAGCAGGTCTGTGGAAAGGGACCTGGGACAACAAGCTCAATATGAGGCAACAGTGTGCTGCTGCAGCAAAGAAAGCCAACAGGATGCTGGGTTGCATCAAGGGCATCACTAGCAGACATAAAGAAGTAATTATCCCAATCTGTTCAGCACTTGTCAGGCCACACCTGGAATGCTGTGTTCAGTTTTGGTCCCCGCTATACAAAAAAGGTGTGGACAGATGTAGACAGGAAATTCTAGCAGGAAAAAACCCGACATGTAAGTACCCATGGCTGTAATGAAGGTAGGCTTTAATGGGAACATGAGAATTCCCAAAGTCTCTTTCTTCCAGTGTTTCTTTCCTGTCATCTTGACTCTCTGTAAGCACTGTTCAGCAGTAACTAAAACATACCTGTATTATCAACACTGTTTTCAGAATAAATCCAAAGCAAATTCTCATACTAGCTACTAGGAAGAAAATTAACTCTCTTCTGGCCAAAACCAACATATATGGTAGAATAGTTGCAGCAAAAAAGGGTGAGTGTTTAGACGTTATGCCTGCCTTTTCCACCAGGAGAACAGAACCCTGGAGATCGACCTCCTGATGGCTTTTTTCATGTCAGTATTCCTCAAGCTATAGATCATTTGGTTTAGCACTGGGACTATGACAGTGAAAAAGAGGGAGGCTAGCTTGTCCAGGGCAAATTTCTTGACAGGTTGAGCATAGATGAATATCCCTGGAATGAATATGAAACTTATCAACATTATCTGGGCTATTGTCCTGATTTCAGCTGAGACAGAGTTAATTTTCTTTCTAGTAGCTGGTATAGTGCTGTGGTTTGGATTTAGTATGAGAATAACGTTGATAGCACACTGATGGTTTCAGTTGTTGCTTGGTAGCTGTAGTGCTTACACTAACTCAAGGACTTTTCAGCTTCTCACGCTCTGCCAGGTGCACAAGAAGCTGGGAGAGCACAGCCAGGACAGCTAACCCAGACTGGCCAAAGGGATATTCTCTGACATATAACGTCATGCTCCATATATGACAGGGGAAGCTAGCCAGGAGGCAAAATCGCTTCTCAGAAATAGACATTTTGTTTTTTCACATGTGGTGAGCAATTGCATTTGTGCATTGCTTGGAATTTATTGTTGTTGTTGTTATTATTATCATTATTATCACTCCTAGTCCTCCTACTATTATTCCTGGCTTTCGGCTAGGATTGAGTTCATTTTCACAAGAAACTGGAACAGGACACAGCCAGGAGAGGTGACCCAAATTAGAAAAAGGGGTATTCTATAGCATATGATGTCATGCTTAGCACAAAAGAGGGCTAGTCAGGGAGGAGCGGCAGCTCTGGGACAGTCTGAACGTGTGGTTGTTGGGTCATCAGTCGTGTAGTGAACAAATCGCATTATGTATCACCCATTTTGTATATTCTAAGTAAGTACTACTGTTATTTTTCTCTTCCTTTGCTGTCCCAGTAAACTGTCCTTATCCCAACCCACGAGTTTTGCCTTTGTCTTCCCATTCTCCTCCCCATCCCACTGGGGAGGGGTGAGCGAGTGGCTGCATGGTGCTCAGCTGCTGGCTGGGGCTAAACCATGACATTATCACTATTATAATCATAATTATTATTAGAATTACTATTATTAATATTATTAGTGGTCGTGGTGGTATTGGTATTACTATTACTATTGTTATTATTCTCTTTGCTTGTTATCCTACAAAAAAACCCACCTTGCTTTTACTTGGAGAGGTTTCCAATAAACTTGGAATCGACTGCCCCAGGGGTAGAAACACAGCCTGTGTTGGATTTGTGTGGCAAGGTTTTGGTAGCGGGGGGTGCTACAGGGGTGGCTTCTGTGAGAAGCTGCTAGAAGCTTCCCCTGTGTCTGATAGAGCCAATGCCAGCCGGCTCCAAGACAGACCCGCCGCTGGCCAAGGCCAAGCCACTCAGCGCCTCTGTGATAACATATTTAAGAAAGAGAAAAACAGTTAGAGAGGGCTTTTGCAGCCGGAGAGAGGAGTGAGAAGATGTAAGAAACTCTGCCGACACCAAGGTCAGTGAAGAAGGAGGGGGAGGACGTGCTCCAGGCACCGGAGCAGAGATCCCCCTGCAGCCCGTGGTGAAGACCATGGTGAAGCAGGCTGTCCCCCTGCAGCCCATGGCGGAAGGATGAGGGGGTGTAGAGATTCCACCTGCAGCCCGTGGAGGACCCCACGCTGGAGCAGGTGGAGGCACCCGAAGGAGGCTGTGACCCCGTGGGAAGGCCACGCTGGAGCAAGCTCCTGGCAGGACCTGTGGACGCATGGAGAGAGGAGCCCATGCCAGAGCAGGTTTGCTGGCAGGACTTGTGACCCTGTGGGGGACCCCACGCTGGAGCAGTTTGCTCCTGAAGGTCTGCACCCCGTGGGAGAGACCCACGCTGGAGCAGTTTGTGAAGGACTGTAGCCCGTGGGAGAGACTCACGTTGGAGAAGGTCGTGAAGGACTGTCTCCTGTGAGAGGGATTCCATGTTGGAGCAGGGGAACGATGAGAGGAGTCCTCCCCCTGAGGATGAAGAAGCGGCAGAAACATCATGTGATGAACTGACCGTAACCCCCATTCCCCGTCCCCCTGTGTCGCTGAGGGGGGAGGAGGTTGAAGCCGGGAGTGAAGTTGAGCCCAGGAAGATGGGAGGGGTGAGGGGAGGTGCTTTAAGGTTTGATTTTATTTCTCATTCCTCTACTCTGTTTTGCTTAGTAATAAATTAGATGAATTCCCTCTCTAAGTTCAGTCTGTTTTGCTCGTGATGATAATTAGTGAGTGATCTCTCCCTGTACTTATCTTGACCCACAAGCTTTTCATTGTGCCTTTTCTCCCCGGTCTAATGAAGGAGGGGAGTGATAGAGTGGCTGTGGTGGGCACCTGGCCCGCAGCCAGGGTCAACCCACCACACAGTCCCACCATTTGCCATGGACTGTTCCAGACTGCACTGGAACAGGGTGAAGCTCCAGAGCACCTGCAATACATTGGTGACATCATTGCATGGGGCAACTCAGCAGAGGAAGTCTCTAAGAAAGGGAAGAGAATAGTCCAAATGAAAGCTGGTTTTGCCATAAAACAAAAAGTAAGGTCAATGGACCTGCACAGGAGATCCAGTTTTTATGAGTGAAATGGCAACATAGATGCCATCAGATCGTAATGGATGTGATCAACAAAAGAGCAGCTACGTCTCCACCGACCAACAAAAAGGAAACACAAGCTTTCTTAGATGTTGTGAGTTTCTGGAGAATGCACATTCCGAATTACAGTCTGATAGTAAGCCCTCTCTACCACGTAACCCGTAAGAAGAATGATTTCAAATGGGGCCCTGAGCAACGACAAGCTTTTGAACACATTAAACCAGACATTGTCCATGCAGTAGCCCGGGCAGGACCAGATGTAAAGAATGTGTTCTACTCTGCAGCTGGGGAGAACGGCCCTACTTGGAGTCTCTGGCAGAAAGCACCAGAGGAGACTTGAGGTCGACCCCTGGGGTTTTGGAGTTGGGGATACAGAGGATCCGAGACCCACTACACTCCAACTGAAAAAAAGAGATATTGGGAGCATATGAAGGGTTCGATCTGCTTCAGAAGTGATTGGTACTGAAGCACAGCTCCTTTTAGCACCTTGACTGCTGGCACTGGGCTGAATGTTCATAGGGATGATCCTCTCCACATGCAACTAATGCTATGTGGAGTAAGTGGGTTGCACTGATCACACAATGGGCTTGAATAGGAAACCCCAATTGCCCAAGAATTCTAGAATTGATCATGGACTGGCCAGAAGGCAAAGATTTTGGAATATAGCCACAGGAGGAGGTGATGCGTGCTAAAGAGGCCCCACCGTATAATAAATGCCAGAAAATGAGAAACCATATGCCCGCTTCACTGATGGGTCCTGTCGCATCGTGGGAAAGCATTGGAAGTGGAAGGCTGCTGTGTGGAGTCCTACACAAGGAGTCACAGAAGCTGCTGAAGGAGAAGGTGAATCGAGCCAGTTTGCAGAGGTGAAAGCCATCCAGCTGGCTCTAGACATTGCTGAACGAGAAAAGTGGCCAATGCTCTACTTCTATACCGATTCATGGATGGTGACAAACACCCTGTGGGGGTGGTTACAGCAATGGAAGCAGGGCAACTGGCAACGCAGAGGCAGACCCATCTGGGCTGCCCCATTATGGCAAGATATTGCGGCCTGGCTAGACAAGCTGATTGTGAAAGTATGTCACTTAGATGCCCATGTACCCAAGAGTCAGGTCACTGGGGAACATCAGAACAACCAGCAGGCGGATTTGGCTGATAAGTTTGAAGTGGCTCAGCTGGATACGGACTGGCAGCTCTATCACTCCCCTCAACTCCACAAAGGAGAGAAAATATAACAAAAGGCTCAATGGTTGAGATAAGGACTGGGAGAGATCGTTCACCAATTATCATCATAGGCAAAACGGACTCAACTCGGGAAAATTAATTTTAATTTATTACCAATCAAATCAGAGTAGAGTAATGATAAATAAACCCAAATCTTAAAAACACCTTCCCCCCACCCCTCCCTTCTTTCTGGACGTAACTTCACTCCCATTTCTCTACTTCCTCCCCCCCAGTGGCACAGGGGGATGGGGAATGGGGGTTGTGGTCAGTTCATCACACATTGTCTCTGCTGCTCCTTCCTCCTCAGGGGGAGGACTCCTCACACTCTTCCTCTGCTCCAGTGTTGGGTTCCTCCCATGGGAGAGAGTCCTTCATGAACTTCTCCAACGTGAGTCCTCCCCACGGGCTACAGTTCTTCATGAATTACTCCAGCATGGGTCCCTTCCACAGGGTGTAGTCTTTCAGGACCAGACTGCTCCAGCATGAGTCCCCCATGGGGTCACAAGTCCTGCCAGCAAACCTGCTCCGGTGTGGATTCCCTTCTTCATGGGTCCACAGGTCCTACCAGGAGCTTGCTCTAGCACAGTCTTCCCATCAGGTCACAGCTTCCTTTGGGTGCCTCCACCTGCTCCAGTGTGCGGTCCTCCATGGGCAGCAGTTGGATATCTGCTCCACCATGGACCTCCACAGGCTGCAGGTGGAATCTCTGTCACCCATGATCCTCCATGGGCTGCAGGGGGACAGCCTGCCTCACCATGGCTGTCTCCAGGGGCTGCAGGGGAATCTCTGCTCTGGTGCCTGGAGAACTTCCTCCGCCTCCTTCTTCACTGACCTTGGTGTCTGCAGAGTTATTCCTCTCATATTCTCATTCTTCTCTTTGGTTGCAAATTGCTGCTGGTTTCCCCCCCCCCTTCGTGAATATGTTTTCACAGAGGCACTACCACTGTTGCTGATTGGCTTGGCCTTGCCTAGAGGTGGGTCTTTCTTGGAACCAGCAGGCATTGGCTCTATTGGACATGATGAAAGCTTCTAGCAGCTTCTCACAGAAGCCACCGCTGTAGCCTCCCCTGCCCCAGTACCAAAACCTTGCCACGCAAACCCTGTACACTACTCTCTACCCCATCATCCAGATCATTAATGAAGATGGTAAAGAGGACTGGACTCAGTATAGATCCCTGGGGTAGCATGCTGGTAACTGACCTCCATGCTGCTGATCACCACTATCTAGAGCCAGCCATTTAGCCAGATTTCAGTCCACCTCACTGTCTGCTCATCCAGCAGACATATATCATCCAGATCCATATATCAATAGTTTCTCTGTGAGGATCTTATGGGAGACAATGTTGAAAGCCTTACTGAATTACAGGTAGAGAATATCCACTGCTTTACCTTCCTGTGCCAGGGCAATCATTTAATTACAGAAGCTGTTTATTAAGCTGGTCAAGCATGACTTTCCCTTAGTGAAGCTCTGTGGACTACGTCTGATGATTTTCTTGTCATTCACGTGCCTGGAAATGGTTTCCAAAACTAGATACTCCATCTGCTCTCCATGGACTGAGGTGAGGCTTACCAGCCCATAGTTCTCTGGGTCC
Organism: Balearica regulorum gibbericeps; assembly: GCF_011004875.1. NCBI lineage: Eukaryota > Metazoa > Chordata > Aves > Gruiformes > Gruidae > Balearica > Balearica regulorum. Next base: position 104,488 of record NC_046207.1, read on the forward strand.
CTCTTCTTGCTCTTCTTGAAGATGGGGGTGACATTTGCTTTCCTCCAGTCTTTGGGCACATCTCCCAGTCACCATGATTGACCAAAGAATATTGAAAGTGTCCTTGCTGCCATCTGCCAGCTCCCTCAACACTTGTGGGTGCATCCCATCAGGCCCCATGGACTTATGTTAGTGCAGTTTGCATAAGTATTCCCTGACGTGATTCTCTTCCACCAAGGATTTCCTTGCTCCAATCTTTCCCCCTGGTCGCTGGGACCTGGTCTTCCTGAAAGCCAATCTTTCTAGTTAAGACTGAGGCAAAGAAAGCATTTGGTACTCAGCCTTTTCAGTGTTCTGTGTCGTCAGGTCCTGCATCTCATTAAGGAATGGAACCATATTTTCCCTAGCTTTCCTTTTGTCTCCTATGTACTTATAGGAACCCTTTTTCCTATCTTTGACATCCTTGGCCATATTCAAGTCCATTTGGACTTTAGCTTTCCTAACTTCATCCCTGAGTGCTTACACAATGTTTCTATATTCCTCCCAGGTGACCTGTCCTTGCTTCCACCCTCTGCATACTTCCTTTTTGCATTTGAATTTTGCCAAGAGCTCCTTGTTCATCCACACAGGCGTCCTGGCATTTTTGCCTGACTTTCTGCTCATTGAGATTAACTGCTCTTGAGCTTGGAGGAGGTCATCCCTGAACATTAACCAGTCTTCTTAGGCCCCCTCTTCCCTTTATGGCCTTATCCCAGGGAACTTTTCTGAGCAGATCTTTGGAGAGACCAAAGTCTGCTATACTGAAGCTCAGGGTTGTGAGCTTGCTTTTTACCCTCTCCCCCTCCCCTTAGGATCCTGAACTCCACCACCTCAGTATGTTCAGTTATGTTGGGTTTACATAGCAAGGTTTTGGTAGTGGGGGGTGAGGGGTGGGTTGGGCTACAGGGGTGGCTTCTGTGAGAAGATGCCAGAAGCTGTCCCCATGTCAGACCCAGTTAGTTCCAGCTGGCATCAAGACAGACCCACTGCTGGCAAAAGCTGAGACAATCAGCAACCTTGGTAGTGTCCCTGTGATAGCATGTTTGAAAAAGGGTAAAAAATGCTACATAACAGCAGCTGAGAGAAAGGAGTAAGAATATGTGAGAGAAACAAGTATGCAGCCAAGAAGGTCAGTGAAGAGGAAAAGGAGGAGGTGCTCCAGGCGCCATAGCAGAGAATCTCCTGCATTCTGTGGTGAAGACCATGTTGTCCCCCTGCAGCCCATGGAGGCCCACAGTAGAGCAGATATTCACCCTGCAACCTGTGGAGGACCTCATGCTGGAGCAGGTGGATGTGTCCTGAAGGAAGCTGTGACCCCCATGAAGCCCATGGTGGTGCAGGCTCCTGGTAGGACATGTGACCCCATTGCACACCCACACTGGAGCAGTCTGTTCCTGAAGGACTGCACCCTGTGGAAAGGACCCATGCTGGAGTAGTTCTTGAATAACTGCAGCCTGAGGGAAAGACCCACATTGTAAATTTCATGAAAGACTGTCTCCTGTGGGAGGGACTCCATGCTGGAGCAGGGGAAGAGTGTGAGAAGTAAAGAGTGTCAGGTAACTGCCATTCTCCATCTCCTTGTGCTGTTTTGGGGGGAGGAGGTAAAGTCAGTAGTGAAACTGAGCCCAGAAAGAAGGGAGGGTTAGGAGGAAGATGGGTTTTAGATTTGTTATTATTTCTCATTATCCTACTCTGATTTGATTAAAATAAATTAATTTCCCCAAGTCAAGTCTGTTTTGTCCCTAACAGTAATTAGTGAGTGATATCCCTGTCCTTATCTCGACCCATGAGCCTTTAGTCATATTTTCTCTCTCCTGTCTAGTGATAGAGTGAGAGACTGGCTTGGTGGGCACCTGACTGCTAACCAAGGTCAACCCACCACGTCAGTGAAGAAAACTTAGTTTTTTCAGGTCATGAATAAACTGATGATCTGATCATGCCTTCTATAGGATTGGATGACTAATCTAATCCTTAGATTAGACTTTTCTACTACCTTGAAAAGTCTCCTTTTCTTGATTGACAGCAAGAAACAGAAGACTCATTAGTTCAGATAGAGATACTTGTATTTTAGGTACGCAAACCTAGCTATGTTTATTCCATACTTGGATTCCTTTATATCTAATGGATATATATAGGCCTATATGAAATATTATATTCTATTGATATTTCAAAATGCAGCTTTGACATTACAAAACTGTTCTAAGCTTTAAGAGACAAGAACCAAAAGCAAAAATGGTCAGTTAATTAGGTCATTCCTCAATGCCTTGACAAGAACAGAGTTTTGTATAAAATGCCTTTTGAGTGATCAGTAAATCAGCCATTATAATCTGTACCCAAGACTAATCATTTAACAAGAAATCAGGCTAATCAGCGGGGCTGTGTATAGTACCTTTAACAGTTGCATTTCAGTTTGATTCCAGAGCCATCTCTGGAATTTAGACATCTAAATTTTAGCCCATTATTAAAGTTGAGATATTGCTTTGTGCAGCACAGAACTCCAGACCTGGGACACAATATCTCTGTGTGAGAAATGGAGATTTCATTAATCTGTCCACATGTAGACATTTACAATGTGTATCAGAAATGTGGGCAGGATTAGGTTATGTTTTCACTGGCACCTGCTTCTGTTTTAGTCTCCATGTGATAACCTTTCTTGCCATCACTTTTATTCCTAAAGTATGCAGTGAGAGTAAAGCCCCATCTGCCAATTCATTATAGATCCTAAAGTCATAAAATAGTTGAAGGATGTTGTGAGAAAATAGAGTAAGAAAGCTCATGGTTTGAGATGAAGACAGGGACATTGCTTACCAGTTACAATTGTGTGTAAAACAGACACAATTTATTGCCAATTAAAATAGATTTGGATAGTGAGAAATAAACTTTTAAACACCTTTTTATTTCCCCTCTTCCAATCTCAGTTTTACTCCTTCACTCCATACTCCTCTGCCTATCCCTGAGGCTGAGATGTGGGAGCTTATGGTCATAACATAGTGATTTCCCTCTGGTACTCCTTCCCTCTCATGCTTTTCCCCAGCTCCAGTATGGATGGTTCTCATGGGTTGCAGATTTTCAGGAAAAAATTATGCCCTGGTAAGAATTTTCAATGGGCCACTGTTTCCATCAGGAGAATTTGCTCCAGTGTGGGTTCTTCCACAGGCTGTGGTTCCTTTCAGAAAAACTCTGCTCCACATGGGTTCTTCACAGATTGGATATCTGCTCTGGCATCACAGAGCACCTTTTCCCTCCTCATTCTCTGACCTTGCTGTTTTCTCTGCTGTTTCTCACTCTTTCTTTTCCCTCCTCCCCTCCCTGTCTGGTGTTTCTTGCCCTTTACTAAACATTTTTTCACAGAGATGCCTCAGACATCACTGATGGGCTCAGCATTGGCCAGCAATGTGCATATCTTGGAGCCATTTGGACCTGGCTCTATCCTGCATGAGGAAGCCCCTGGAATCTTCTCACAGAGGCCACACCTACAGATTCTCTGCTAACAAAGTCTTGCTACCTTACATCCAACACACCTTTGTATTCCCGTATCTCTCTATTTTCCCATCCTTGTTCCTCTCTAAATAACCTTAATGTCTCCATTTCCCCTCTTTTGGTTCCTCCCATAAACATCCCATAATCAGTCTTGTACAATATGAAAGTGCTCTTCCCTGCATCACATGATAGCCTTTCTATTGAATCAACTTGATGAATTTTCCACCTGGACCATGGGACTGATTCCTGTCCTGTGATAGCAAGATGAAGAGCTTTTTCAGGTTATTCATACTCCTCCCAATTGTCATTCTTTACCTGTGCTCCTCTGTGTGTGTAGAGAGAAGCCCTTTATCACATAACCTATCGTTCAGTCTAGTCCTCTATTCTCAAACAGTGGCCAGAAAAGATTGCCCATAGGGACAAAGACTGGGCAAGCATATGTCATGTGAGTATACAATCAATCAGGCTACTTTTTGATTTTTCTGAACCTGATTTTTGCTGTCTGCTATGGACCATTCTCCAAAATATTTATTTAATCTCCCTTTAAACTAATGTGAAATTTTTGCATCTACAATGTTGTTGGAAAGGAGTTCTGCAGCTCCAGCTATCCTTTTGTCATGGTTTAAGACCAAATGACAGTGTGGCTCTAAATGGATTTGGATACCAGAGCAGTTTCATCACAGATATATGCAATTTTATGAATGATCCAACTTACCTATTTTTGGTGAGAGATGGCACAGAGAGAAAGACAAGCCAAGTAGTGATAGTGAATTTGTAATGCAGCCTCCCCATTGTGTGGGAGGGAGAGAGGCCAGACTTTTTTCAATGGTGCCCAGTGACGGGACAATGGGCAACGGGCACACACTGAAACACAGGAAGTTCCATCTCAACACGAGGAAAAACTTCTTCACTTTGAGGGTGACCAAGCACTAGAACAGGCTGCCCAGAGAGGTTGTGGAGTCTCCTTCTCTGGAGAGATTCTAAACCCGCCTGGGCATGATCCTGTGCAACCTGCTCTGGGTGATCCTGCTTTGTCAGAGAGTTGGACTAGATGATCTCCAGAGGGCCCTTCCAACCCCTAGCATTCTGTGGTTCTATGTGTAAACTGAAGGAGATTTTTTTTTAAAAAGAAAAAAAAAAATTTCAGAATGTCTCTTTTTATTCAAAATAAAACTGCAGAATTCCCAAACATTTCAGAAAATATAATTCCTACCTAGTCTTGTCTTCCTAATATATTTTAGAGCAACAACACTTGTTATTCTGTACAACACATGACAGGTGTAATTTCTGTTATGGTCTTTATTCCCCTGATCTCATTCCTGACTCTGTTTCTACTACATACAATTATACATATAAATTAGCAACTGGAGATAATTACTGCAGACAATTAGCGATAATAGGCTTCCTTTCCCCTTTCATTTCTTTAATTGGCAGAGGACTTTATTAGCTCAGGTGTTTTTTGTACAAGGGAAGCTCTCCCAGAAAAAGACACTGAGTCCTTTGAAGGACAACCTTGCAGGTATGTTAGAAAAAATATATCTGATCAACTGCTCATTGCAAGAATTTAAAGACCACGTGTATACCTGGAAATCCCAAAAAGGCAGGTAAGTCTTAATGCTTTCTTACAGTAACAGATGAATAAATCAGGAAATCACATCTCCATTATGGTGTAAATTATTGGGCTGAATGCTTCAAAAAGCAATTCTTCTTGATTATCCCATCTCATACATTTTCATTATGTAAACTGCCAGATGTATAATAAGAGAATATACCTACAAATCAAGAATAATAGGAATATGCATCAAGTCTTTCAATTAAATTTTCCCTCTTAATAATAAAGCAATCTCTTGAGCAATTTTTACTCTTCACTGAGCTTTAGACAGTTGCTGCTGTTCTCTATGGGGAATATTTTTTTTGATGCTTTCTATCATGAAACTTGTCCAGAACTTGTTCTATGGAAAAGGGATTTTTTTTTTTTTTTTAATCTTTTATATGGACAAAAGGTATTGAAAAAGTATCCTGCTTGCCATTTCCTAAAACTGTTCTATTTTCATATTTGGAGAAAGAAACTGCCAAAGCTTTGTTCCTTGTCTCCAGCCAAATTTGTCATTCCTTAATTAGTCGAAGGATCACACATGTTCAGCTGGGTGCTGAAACAAAATAGCTAAAGAATATGTTACTGTTCTGAATAGACCAATGCATCTTTTGTGTAGACATCTTTTTCTCTCACGCATACACAAACATGCATGTTTTAATGACCTGTAAAATCTAAAAGTAAATATGTTGGAATGAGGTATGTTTATATGTTCATTATCTGCTATCATTTCCATTAAAGGCAGTAAGAATAAACCTCATCTCCTCCATCTTAAACCATTTACAGTACAGACAACTACTTCAAGGTCAGTCAAGGATCATTAAAATGTCCATGAAGAGAAACAGGCATTTCTAGAGTACAAATATGTGATGTGTTTTGGAAGGAGATATGTCTAAAGACAATATTATACTCTAGGATACCAATGGTCAATATCTGCCTTAAGCAGATATCCATTGGTTATAAAGGGAATCTAGAGCAAAACAGTGAATAGAAACACACAATATCTACTTTAATTTACTGAAGTTAAACCATCGCCTAGATAGATATCTAAATCAGAGCTAAGTTCAAATTGAAAATGAGAAAGAATTATTCTTCTCTTTGAAAGACAGGTGTTTAATACAAGTTGGATGAATCACCCACTGCAGGAGCCAGTGCTTAAATTTCTTGCTTAAACTTAAACTCCTAAAATCTGTAGCTAAGAGAGCTGTAACCACTATAGCAGTCTTTTCTGACAAATGTCCCTGCTGTCACTGAAAAATACAGAGGTGGATAATTTCCTAGTAGGAAATTAAGAAATCCAACATTTTCAAAACTGTATGTTGAATTAGTATTACATCTATGTTTTTAGCCTTTTCTATCTATATACTACCTGAACTTTTGTGGTGCTGTTTTCAGCAATATGAACGTCAGAAGCCAGAGTCTCTGTGTTCTTCCATACTCCATCCTACAGAAAAATAGTGTGCATTACAGAGGTCTTCTGGAGCTTTTTTTTTTGCTAAGGTTTGGGTTGGTTTTGCAATGTTGCAATTGAAAGAAAACTAACAAGTCATTGGAAATAAAGACGTGTCCCTTTCACTTTCTTTCTTTCTTGTAAGAAATGTTGGTTTGACTTTGTAAAAAGTAAGGAAACAGTTTAGCAAGTGTCCTAATTCTTCACACAAACTTGTTTTTGTGGAACTCTTACATTTGCTTTTTCTTCTTCTTTTACACCTCCAGGGATAGCTTTGGAATGAAGAACCAAACTGCTATCAATGGGTTCATTCTTCTGGGATTTTCCTATGGGTTGCAGGTCCAGACCTTACTTTACCTAGTCTTTCTGGTCACCTACTTGGTAACAATCACTGAGAATGCAATCATCATCTTTGTGGTGAAAAGGAACCATCACCTCCAAAAGCCCATGTATTATTTTCTGGGGAACTTGTCCTTCCTGGAGATTTGGTATGTCTCAGTAACATTGCCTAGGCTTTTGTTTGGGTTCTGGTCACAGAGCATGACCATCTCATTCTCCAGCTGCATGACACAGTTATACTTCTTTATCTCCCTTATGTGTACTGAATGTGTCCTCTTGGCTGTAATGGCCTATGATCGCTATTTGGCTGTCTGCCATCCCCTGTGCTACCCAGCCATCATGACCAACAAGTTGTGCTTTCAGCTGTCAATTCTCTCATGGGCAGGAGGCTTTTCCATTTCCTTGGTCAAGGTGTCTTTTATTTCATGCCTCACATTTTGTGGTCCACAAGTCATAAACCACTTCTTTTGTGACATCTCTCCAGTTCTGAACCTTTCCTGCACTGACATGTCCCTTGCAGAGACAGTGGACTTTGTATTAGCTTTGGTGATCCTGCTGATACCTCTCTTGATCATTGTTTTCTCTTACTGCTGTATCTTGTCAACTATATTGCGTATGCCTTCAGCCCAGGGAAGGAGAAAAGCCTTTTCCACTTGCACCTCCCATTTCACTGTAGTCATTATCTTTTTCTCAGCCACTCTCTTCATGTATGCCAGGCCCAGGAGGATCCATCCATTCAACCTCAACAAAATAGTGTCTGTCTTTTATGCTGTATTCACACCAGCACTGAACCCTCTAATCTATTGTCTGAGGAACAGGGAGGTGAAAGAGATTCTGAGAAAGATCATAGGCACAAGCTGGTCTGCACACCAATGAGTTTCTAGGCTAAGGAGACAAAGGAATATGGATCGTAGTAAGAGGTTTCCTTCTTGAGATGTAATTGAATAAGACTACTACAGCTTGTTCATTGCTGACTCAGTCATCACTGTGTTGCTGCACTGAAGTCTGGCAAGGAAGAAATAGTATAATTGTTTTCATGTGGAAATGTCTCCTTCCCATTCATGAGGGTGCTTTGATGCCTGAACTACACCTGGCTATAAATTATTCTTCTACAATAGCAATAAAATAAGTCATCCTAAACCTTGGCTGATGGGTAATTTCCTTTTGAAAATCCTAAAATCTAGATTTATAATTTTCAAAACCATGTTCGATATCATTGAAAATCAGCTGGACAAATCCCTACAAATACAGTTAAAGAAGAGAGCTGAAACACCTGTCAAAAAAACAGGCTGACTTCCTTATTCTGCCACCATCTTACTGTATATAGAAAATGTTATTCTTGCTGTATCTATACTATTTGTATAGCCATACATTCACACAACCTCATGTTTGGTATGTGGTAGTGTGTAGTAAACCTGACTTGAAGACCATTCTACACTGAGGAATTAGGGATCCATACAACATTTAACCTAAGTAGGCCCAGGCATATGCTTTGCTGCATGTACAGCTTGACCTTCAGGCCTTTTTTGTGCTGTGCATATCCATTGGCTGCATGATAAACTTTGCCAGTTGAATTTAACCGTATAGCCTGCAATCACCTCCCACTTGGTACCTGTGAATACTCCACTTGTGTGTCTTTGCCTTACCTAGAAGTGCAGCAAGAACTTCTTATGTGAACATGCTTTCTGTTTGACAGCAGGAATGCTGGATACAGTTGTTCTCTATAATAGCTTGAGTCACCAAAAGTGGGTAAGACTTCCTCTAATCAGAGGTCTGTTTGATGCTACACAACACACCAGCATCTGAAAGGACATAGGATTATCTGTACCATCCTATTTTTCATTGTAGTGTTAGCTCCAATAAGTGGCATTTGAATAGAGAGTGTCAGTGCCTTTCTTACTGGTATTGTAATGAATCAGCACCTTCAGGTGCAAGACAGGTGGCAAAAGTATGATTAACAGAAATTGGCAACTCCAGAAGTTGAAGTTAACAATTTTTGACAGGAATTTAGTTTTCTGCATTAAATAATTTTCTGGATATTTTACCAGAGGAGGTGCTGACCTCTTCTCTCTGGGATCCAGTGACAGGATGTGTGGGAATCGTCCAAAGCTGTGTCAGGGGAGGTTTAGACTGAACATTAAGAAACATTTCCTTACCGAGAGGGTAGTCAAACACTGGAACAGGCTTCCTAGAGAGGCCATATATCATTACCTACCTGAGTGTAAGCCCAATTGCTCTGTAGGCATTGATTATATCTCTCTCTAGTGCAGGAGTTGAATGTACCATAGCAAATTTGCTGATGATACCAAACTGGGAGTAGCTATTGATGTCCTGGTTCTGGCAAGGATAGAGTTCATTTCACAAGGAGCCAGGACAGGTGACCCAAGCTGGCCGGGGGCTATTCTGTACCATGTGATGTCATGCTCACCATAAAAGGGGGGCTAGTCGGGTAGCAGAGGGGCGACACGGTTTCGGCATGGTTCCGGGACCAGCTGAGTGTCTGGTCGATCAGTCGTTGGATCGGTAAATTGTTCTCTGTTATCACCCATTGTTAATATCTGTTATCAGCACTGTTGTTGATTGTTTTCCCTCTCCCTTGTTGTCCCAGTAAACTGCCCTTATCCCAACCCTCGAGGCTTTGCCATTGTTTTTCCGTTCTCCTCCCCGTCCCGCTGGGGAAGGAGTGAGTGAGCAGCCGTGTGGCACTCAGCTGCCGTCTGGGCCTAAACCACATCAGTCCTTTTTGGCGCCCAACGTGGGGCTCAAGGGGGTGTGATAACGACAAGTCTGACCCAAGTGTGTTAAAACAAAGTTGTTATAAGCATTTATAATGTTATTGAAACAGTCGCTGGTCATAATGATGTTCTGTTTGGTCACAAGGCTCTGGTTTGTAAACCCGTGTTTACTCTATGTAATCCCTACGGTGCTGTTTATCACCTCTGGGAGAGGGGTTCCTGTTCTCATGTTATTGTATTGTGTGGTAATGACTTATGATGAGACATCATTGACAGTCATGAGTCTGAGCTGGTACTTGTAGGTAGCATTTTGGTCAGGCCCATACCTCGGTCAATATCTTTCCCAATCTATGGGGAAGACCGGGGGAGGATTCCTTCTCCCGCTCTTTCACCTCCCCTTTTCCTTTTTGGTTGGTTACAACAATTTTTGAGAATTTTGAATACCCTGGGAATGTTCAGGCCAGTATATTCCTATTGCTAGGTCTCCTGAATGTTTTCCAACTCCTGTTCAGGGTTAGCAAAAATTGTTTCAAGAGTACCACCCAGGGATATTCCCCAAGACTGAATGGTCAGGGCTGGCATGTAGGAGAGTATGGGTGGGTATCTAGAGACCTTTTCACCTCCAATAGTTTGGAGCTTCACTCCTGAACAATTGCGAGACCCTCATAAAATGGTAGAATATTTGAAAGGAGAAAGGAGATTCTAAGGAGACACAACTTACTGAGCTGTGCTGGGCCCCGGCCACAATCGATCAAACACTGCTTGATAGTAGACAGCACCATCCAGAGGGAGAGAGCGGACACACAGGCACTGCCCCTGCCCAAGCCCCCACAACAGGCACTGCAGCTACCCAAACCCCCGCAACAGGCACTGTAGTCGAGCCAAAAGATCAACCCATACCAGTACCAGTCGCCCCTATACACAAAAAGAAATACACAAAGAAATTGGTTCACTTAGTGAGAGATGATGATGAACCACGGCCATCATGAGAACAAGAAGAAGAGCCAGAACCAGAAGTGATCACCTGATCTCTGTCCCTGAGTGAGCTGCGAGATATGCGGAAAGACTTCAGCCGCCTTCCAGGGGAGCACATTATTACCTGGCTGCTCCGCTGCTGGGATAACGGGGCCAGTAGCCTGGAACTGGAGGGCAGGGAGGCCAAGCAGCTGGGATCCCAGTCCAGGTAAGGGGGCATTGACAAGACTGGAAGAGTGAAGAAGCACCCACAGTGGACGAAGTGGCTGGCAGACTCTGGCAGTATGAAGAGAGCCTTTCTTCCTCCCTCGTCTCGGCTGTGGAGAAACTGTCCCAGGACCTCCAGCAACTCAAAGAGGATATATCGTACTCCCCACCTGCACAGACCCGTATGTCAGCTGTTAGGAGAAAGCGTTTTTGTGCTCCAGAGAGGGGATATGGAGCATACACACCATGAGGTATCCTGTGGTTTTACCTGCGTGACCACGGAGAAGACATGAGGAAATGGGATGGGAAGCCTACCTCAACCCTGTGGGCACGCGTACATGAGCTACAAGGCAAGACAGCTGTACAAAGGGACTCTTCCAGAAAGGATGCTGCTCCACTTTCCACCGGGCAGCCCCCCAGATCAAGTGGAAGGCCTGATCGCACTTATGATCCTCTTGAAGGGACTTCTAAGTCCTTTCTGCAAGACATGAGTAGTGACTATGATGAGCAGGATTAGAGGGGCCCTGCCTCCAGCCAGGTGGAGGAGAGGGACCATAGGGTGTATTGGACTGTGTGGATCCGATGGCCTGGCACATTGGACCCACAGGAGTACAAGGCCCTAGTGGACACGGGTGCACAGTGTACCCTAATGCCATCCAGCTGTGAAGGGGTGGAACCGATCTCTATTTCTGGTGTGACGGGGGGATCCCAACAGTTGACTCTGTTGGAGGCTGAAGTAAGTCTAACGGGGAATGAGTGGCAAAAGCACCCCATTGTGACTGGGCCAGAGGCTCCGTGCATCCTGGGCATAGACTACCTCCGGAAAGGGTGTTTCAAAGACCCAAAAGGTTACTGGTGGGCTTTTGGAATAGCTGCCTTGGAAGCGGAGGAAATTGAACCATTGTCTAGTTTGCCTGGTCTCTCAGAGGACCCTTCTGTTGTAGGGTTGCTGAGGGTTGAAGAGCAACAGGTGCCAATTGCTACTACAACTGTGCACCGGCGGCAATACCGCACCAACAGAGACTCCCTGGTTCCCATCCACAAGCTAATTCATCAACTGGAGGGTCAGGGAGTGATCAGCAGAACCCACTCACCCTTTAACAGTCCCATATGGCCAGTGCAGAAGTGCAATGGCGAGTGGAGGCTGACGGTAGACTATCGTGGCCTGAATGAAGTCACATTGCTGCTGGGTGCTGCCGTGCCAGACATGCTGGAACTTCAATATGAACTGGAGTCAAAGGCAGCCAAATGGTATGCCACAAATGATATAGCTAATGCATTTTTCTCGATCCCTTTGGCAGCAGAGTGCGGGCCACAGTTTGCCTTCACTTGGAGGGGCGTCCAGTACACCTGCAATCAACTGCCCCAGGGGTGGAAACACAGCCCCACCATTTGCCATGGAGTGATCCAGACTGCACTGGAAAAGGGTGAAGCCCCAGAGCACCTGCAATACATTGATGACATCATTGTATGGGGCAACTCAGCAGAGGAAGTTTCTGAGAAAGGGAAGAAAATAATCCAAATCCTGCTGCAGGCTGGCTTTGCCATAAAACGAAGTAAGGTGAAGGGGCCTGCGCCGGAAATCCTATTTTTAGGAATAAGGTGGCATGATGGGTGGCGTCAAATCCCTATGGATATTATCAACAAAATAGCAGCCATGTCCCCACCAACCAACAAAAAGGAGACACAGGCCTTCTTAGGCGTTGTGGGTTTCTCACGAATGCACATTCCGAATTACAGTCTGATCGTAAGGCCTCTCTACCATGTAACCCGGAAGAAGAATGTTTTCAAATGGGCCCCTGAGCAACGACAAGCTTTTGAACAAATGAAACCAGAAATAGTTCATGCCGTAGCTCTTGGGCCAGTCCGCGCAGGACCAGATGTAAAAATGTGCTGTACACTGCAGCCAGGCAGAATGGCCCTACCCGGAGTCTCTGGCAGAAAGCACCAGGGGAGACTCGAGGTGGACCCCTGGGGGGTTTGGAGTCGGGGATACAGAGGATCCGAGGCCCGCTACACTCCAACAGAAAAGGAGATATTGGCAGCCTATGAAGGGGTTCGAGCTGCTTGAGAGGTGACTGGCACTGAACCACAGCTCCTCTTGGCACCCCGACTCCCAGTGCTGGGCTGTATGTTCAAAGAGAGGGCTCCTTCTACACGTTACGCAACCGACGCTACATGGCGTAAGTGGGTTGCACTGATCACACAACAGGTTAGAATAGGAAGCCCCAATCGTCCAGGGATTCTGGAAGTGATCACAGACTGGCCAGAAGGGAAAGATTTCGGAATGTTGCCAGAGGAGGAGGTGACACGTGCTGAAGAGATCCCACCATATAATAAACTAACAGAAGATGAGAAACCATATGCCCTCTTCACTGATGGGTCCTGTCGCATCGTGGGAAAGCATCGAAGGTGGAAGGCTGCTGTGTGGAGTCCTACACAGCGAGTTGCAGAAGCTGCTGCAGGAGAAGGTGAATCGAGCCAGTTTGCAGAGGTGAAAGCCATCCAGTTGGCTTTAGATATTGCTGAAAGAGAAAAGTGGCCAACACTGTACCTCTATACTGACTCATGGATGGTGGCCAATGCCCTGTGGGGGTGCTTACAGCAGTGGAAGCGGAGCAACTGGCAGTGTAGAGGCAGACCCATCTGGGCTACCCCATTGTGGCAAGATATTGCTGCCCGGCTAGAGAAGCTGGTTGTAAAGGTACGTCATGTAGATGCCCACGTACCTGATTTGGGCCACTGAGGAACATCAGAACAACCAGCAGGTGGATCAGGCTGCCAAGATTGAAGTGGCTCAGGTGGATTTGGACTGGCAGCGTAAGGGTGAATTATTTAGAGCTCGGTGGGCCCATGCCACCTCAGGCCATCAAGGAAGACATGCAACGTATAGATGGGCTCGTGATCAACGCGTGGACTTAACCATGGATGGTATTGCACAGGTCATCCATGAATGTGAAACATGTGCTGCAATCAAGCAAGCCAAGTGGGTAAAGCCTCTGCGGTATGGAAGACAATGGCTGAAATATAAATATGGGGAGGCCTGGCATATGAGTATCAGTGAGACCTGGACATGCTAGTAAGTTGAGTGGAGAGGAACCAAATGAAATTCAACAAGTGTAGGGTCCTGGACCTAGGGAGGAATAACCCCAAGCACCAGTACAGGTTAGGCATTGACCCACAGGGAAGCTGCTCTTTGGAGAAGGACCAGTGAGTCCTGGTGGACAACAAGCTCTCCATGAGCCAGCAATGTGCCCTTGAGGCCAAGAAGGCCTATGGTATCCTGGGGTGCATTAAGAAGAGTGTGGCCAGCAGGTTGAGGGAGGTTATCCACCCCCTCTACTCTGCCCTGGTGAGGTCACATCTGCAGTATTGTGTCCAGTTCTGGGTTCCCCAGTTTAAGACAGACAAGGAACTACTGGAGAGAGTAGCCCAGTGGAGGGCTACAAAGATGATTAGAGGACTGGAGTGTCTTTCTTATGAGAAAAGGCTGAGAGGGATGTGATTCTTTAACCTAGAAAGGAGAAGACTGAGAGGGGATCTGATTAATACTTATCAATATCTAAAGAGTGGATGTCTAGAGGAAGGGGCCAGACTCTTCTCAATGGTGCCCAACGACAAGACAAGGGGCAATGGGCACAAACTGGAACACAGGAAGTTCCACCTGAACATGAGGACAACCTTCTTTACTTTGAGAGTGACAGAGCACTGGAGCTGATTGCCCAGAGAGGTTGTGGAGTCTCCTTCTCTGGAGATATTCAAAACCCACCTGGACGTTATCCTGTGCAACCTCCTTTAGGTGATCCTGCTTTAGCACGAGGGGTTGGACCCAATGATTTCCAGAGGTCCCTTCCAACCACTACCATTCTGTGATTCTGTGAGGTTACACCAACGCTAAATACAGCAGGATTATCACCTCATAGGAATGATCTCTTCTCCCTGGTATCCAGTGTGGGAATGGTTCAAAGCTGCATCAGGGGAGGTTCAGACTGAACATTAGAAAACATTTCTTTACAGAAAGCATAGTCAAACACTGTAACAGCCTTCCTGGAGAGGTGGTCGATGCCCCAAGCCTGTCAATGTTTAAGAGGCTTTTGGACAATGCCCTTAACAACACGCATTGGTCAGCCCTGAAGTGATCAAGCAGTTGGACTAGATGATCATTGTGTGTCCCTTCCTATTCTATTCTGTTCTGTTCTGTTCTATTCTACTCTATTCTATTCACTATGCTATGCTACTGTAATATTATAGTATACATATTGTACATTGGCCTTTTTTGCTGCGAGAGTGAGTTGCTGGCTCATGGTCAGCTTGTTGTCACCCAGGACCCCCAGGTCCTTCCCTGCAGAGCTGCTTTCAAATTGGTCAGCCCTCAGTATGTATTGTATTCAGTTGTTGTACTCAGACCTCTTCTCATTACATATGCACGCAAACACACATGCATGCACACACACAGACAAATGGATAGCTGGGCCAGGACTATGGTTTCTCTAGTAGCAGGCTCTCAGACTGTCTCTTCAATATTTATCCTCAAGGCCTTGTAGCTGGCTTTCCCTAGTATCTGCCTCCCAGACATGTTCTACTATTTCCTGGATACTCCAGCTTGAACTTCACTGGTGTCAAACACATCAAAATAGAAATCAATCTCATTCAAGAAAATAATTAGGAATAAATTTAAGTAAGAAGATAGTGCAGACTGGTGATTAGGCTCAGAACTTGGCCAAACAAGCATGCTAACCAGTGATCTGTTTACACTCCACTGGCCCCTTTATCCCCTATTCCTTCTATTTTCCCACGCTCCTCCTGATTTCACCTTGGTTTCTCTTTCCCTGGCTTTGGACCTTCCCTTAAACATCATAAAATCCTCTTAAAACATCCCATAATAAATTTTCCACAATCCCAAAGTGCTCTTCCTCCTGATCCCATAGTCCTATACCCCTTTCAGTCTGCATGGAGTTCAGGGGAAGTTTCCATGGTTGATTCAGCTTGATGGATTTCAAATCAGGGACAACAGGCTCATCATACCACTTGTATAACTCTAGCAGTACTCAATTCAGTGTGCTCTGAGTTCACTGATTAAGTTACTAGGGTTTCTCTGTCTGTGATTCTTCTCCTGATCTTTAACTGGCCTTTGTGTTTGTGGTGAGTGGCTTTTAACCACGTAAATCTAGCACATCGCACCTGTTTTGTAACTGCAGCTCTGCAGGCAAAGGAACTTTAATTCTATTGTCAAATGTCTCATGTTTCTAGCCTCTTCCATTGTGGAAGTCTCCATTACCACTCAAACTTGTCTCTAGCTGTCCTCCTTTCACTACGTGATAGGGCTCAGGCTCTTGGTTCTTCAGGGTCTGAGAAAGTCCCTGTTGCTCTTCTGTTTCTCCTGACTGACAGTGCCATCTGTTCACCACTTTTCACAGCTCCTTCATCTGGTTACTCAACACGTCAACCGAAACACACATCCTCCATGTGAAGCTATCATCATTCCCAGCCCCAGGGAGAGACACATGGCGCTCCTTATAGCCAAGAGACCTGGATACTGCTTCCTCAAGAATTCTGTCTGGGTAAAGGTCTGTGACAAGTTAAGGAGAAGTGGTTCAGATGTTGCTAGTGATGGCGTCACTTGTTTCTCTAATCTGTTCATTCATATGCTCTGAATCCTGTACTGGTTAATACTTAGCCCAAGAGGAATCCCAGCAGAGACAGAGATGGTTGATTGACTTCCTTTCTTGCTCTACATGCTCACCATGTGGGCATGACTCCATAAGACAGTCCAATGTCTGCTAAGTTAATGTCAAAAAGAAAGCACACTGCCAAAATCATCAGAGGGAAGTTTCTTACCTTGTGATTAGTGCCCATGGTGTATTTTCTTTCTGATTGCAGATGAGTTCCACTGTCATATAGATTTATGTAATAGTGCAACTTTTGATTAATCAAAGGAAATTCTCAAATATGAATCTTCCTGCAGAGGTATGTATTGGACAGAAGAAAAAGAGTTTCATTCAAACCAAAATTAACCAGCCAATAATACCAACTAAAACTTTGTTTAACTGAGAATCAATTCATAAACATTATTTTGTGATCAATTCTTAGCTGATAAAGCTACTGCAATACTTTTTAATGTCACTGCAAATAACATAGTTGTTTGATGTTCCACACCCCCATTGCCTCTTACTGGATATGTCATGACAGAAACACACAGTCATAAAGTAACTTAAATATTATTAAGGAGTTTTAATATTCAAAAGCTTCATAAGACATTGAAAATAATGAGATGTTGGCTCACAGTTGTTGGCAGACACGCGTGCAGAAAGACGTGTCATAAAAAAGTGAAGAAGTTCAGTGCTGTTATTATAGTCAGAGGCCTTGCCTGGGTGAAAAGATTGAGTCCTTTGGTGGTGGTTTCAATATGGATTAGTGGAGTTCTGCCTTTACTAATCTAAAGACTTACGTGTTCTGATGTTTTCACCCAGAAAAAACTTTGTTGTTCCACTTCAGAAGAATCCCAGGAGTTATGTAGCCTGCATGCAGCTTAGATATTCCAGGAACAGAATGGGAAGTGAAAGGTAGAAAGATTCAGACTTTTCACTGTAGTCACTTTCAGTAGCCTTTCTAAACTATACTTCTTTAATCTTGGAGATCAATAGATTTTGGATCCCTTTGTAACTGCTTGTGAGAACTCATACTTTTTACTGTGTCTTAAAGAACCTGGATATCAGGTCAAAGTATGGTAGTGTGGATGATAGCAGAGGAGAGTGTTTATATGCTGGAGAGCAGAGCTGCTATTTATGAGGACCTCAACAGACTGAAGAAATGGGCTGCCAGGAACTTCATGGATTTCATCAAGGACAAATGCAAAGTCTGGCACCCACACAAGAGCAACTCTGTGTAACAGGACAGGTTGGGGCCTTGTAGAAAAGCATCTGGGGATGCAAACTGAACAGAAGGCAGAACATCCTTGCAGCAAAGGTAACTAAACAAATTCTCACCTCAATCAGTAAGACTGTAGCCAGCAGGGTGGTAGAAGTGATTTTTACCCTCTATTTGGCATTTGTGAGATCCCTGTTTGCAGTACCGTATCCAGTCTGGGATTGCCCAGGAAAAGAAAGACAGTGACCTACAAACTGTAGTTAAGACAGTGAAGGGCCATCACTGTCTTTTCTTATTACAAAAAGATAGCTGGAACACAAGGCATTGGAAGAGAAACTGAGAAGGGTGGGTATGCTAGGAAGAGAAGGCCAAGGGGAGATGTCATTGCTGTCTACATGTCCCAAATGGAAGACTGTAATGAATATGGATCTAGACAGGTGAGGAGCAAGGAACGCAGGTGGCAACCGAGGAAATTCCAGTGAGATGTAAGGAATTTTGTATTTATTTTTTTCTTTATCCTGAGGATTGTCAGTATTAGGTTTCATAATGAAAGTTTGTCTGCACATCCACAAAGCAGTACAGAACACAAAGGAGCACAAGAGCAGGTGAGGAGCACAAAAAATACCCTGCTGGGCTACTCCCAGGCTTATCACAGGGGCCATCAACCCATGAAAGACTTGTCTGCACAAGCCCAGAGGAGCACAGGAGCATGTGGGAACCGAAAACAAGGACTCTGTGAGGAACAAACACCTTGTCCAGGCCCCTCCCAAGGCTGTTCCAGCAGATTTATCAGCCCCAGTGTCCAAGTGTGACACCCATTAAGACGAGTCATCAGGACTTGCTCTCCAGATCACCTTTCAGGCTAAGAGGTGTCACAGCCTAGTGGTGTGAGACACACCAGGTTAAGCTATGGGGAGTCCTGGTGGACTCTGGGTGTGAGAACGTCAGTGTATCTCTAGGGGCAAGGGCATGGGGAGGTCAGCTATGGGACCAGAGGAGTCCTGGCCAGCTGCATGTGTGTGTTTGTGACAGTCTGTAACAGCAACTGGAGTAGGACTGTTGTGTCAGGGTCCCATATGTATAGATGCCAGCAACTGGGGAGAGAGGGACCCAGGGCCAGATACTGGGAAGATTCAGTATCTGAACCTGACTTCTGGAGGGATACACCTTGTGCATGCGTGCATATACAGGCACATATATATATATTCTCACTGATGGACTTCCATTCTTCTCAGCCAGAGAGTGGAGCAGGATCAGGCCATTGGTCCTATGTTTGTGTGGGTGCTCTGAGTGTCTGTGATCTGTGTGGCCAGCCATGTATATATATATGGATGGATGGATGTACATATATGGTGCATATGTGTGCTCTGTGTGCATGTGCCTGCTGGGAATACAACTTCAGCCTTGGGAACATGGAGTGGCAATAGCCTTGTCTCTCTCAGACTGTTATATCCAGTATGACATATTTTTCTCTAACACTGAAAATATTGGAACTTGTGCCTAGAGGGGCACACATCATTAGAGATATTAAAAACTTTACTGAACAGATCCCTGGGCAACCTGACCTAGTTTGCCCTGCTGTGAGCAGGAGATCAACCAGACAACCTCCAGAAATCCCTTCCAATCTAAATTATTGTATTATTCTAAAATTAATATGTTTGGGATCAACCAGAGATACTCTAGTCCCAGCATCCCCTCTGGGGTTCATGTTAACATTTGCTTTCTAACATGTAGGACATCAACTGTGATGTATGTCTAGCAGAATCTTTTACAGTTTTCTATAGAAATGTTCCTCTTATCAACCCCTTTATTAATGACTGGTCTCCAGTTTGGAGTGGGTGAGGACAGGGGAAAGATTTTTTTCAAGATCCCTTTTCTAGAGACTCTGTTGCCACTAAAAGTAGTTAGGAAATTAAAATCAGCTCTTATAATCCCTCTCTGATAAGTTACTTGATCATGCCTGCTAATAGTGAGCTGAAATTAGTGAGGGCACAGCACAAATTCCAGCAGATGGTGTCTGGGTGTGGATGGAGGTTTAGGACATTCCAGGACACATTAGTTATAGACAGCTTGAAGGTAGATATCTAATTTAGGAGTGTAAAATATTTTAGTTTTAGAGATGTGGTTCTTTGGTATGCCAGTTGGTCTTAAAGCTAGAAAATGGTCTTTGGTACATTTTATTTGCTTGTATAGACTGCTTAACATGTTGACATACTGGTGCATCACCACTAAAAAAACCCCGGAGTAATTCTTTCTGCTCCAGGAAAATGGAGTTCCCAAAAGGTTCTGTTTTCCAACTTCAGGCACTCTGCAGATGTCACAGATACCCTGAGGCATCTAAATGACTATAGGTGTCTTCCTGTAGGTACCTGGATCACTCTTGTATATCATTCACAGCATCCACTGTGGGGTGAGTCCTACCCAATGATAGTCTTACTCCTGCAACCTAGTATCCCATCATGAACAACCATTCAGATTTTGGTGTATGTACTGTCATGGAAAAATCCTCCTTCAAAAGAATCAGGTCTTTTGACAAAAGAAACTTAGTACTATTTTTCACCATTTTTGAGAGTCTAGTGCCAGGAAGCAGAGCCATTTCTGGTTTGTACAGGGGTGAGCAATAGACAACTTGTGTCTTACCATGATCCTTTCTCACACACACATAGTGTGTTTAATGGTTTTACTTCTGGTACATACTGCACTGAGTGAAAGGAGAACTGGTCTTTTTTGTTTGTGAGAAAGTATATAGAGATCATAAGTCCAAAATGGTCCTTTGTTTCTGGAGCACAGATGGTATGAATTATCTTATCTGCATATAGCATTCTCGTGCTAACAAGCAGATTATTTTGACTTTAAATGGGGACACATCAGGAACTAACCACAGCATGTCAGTGTTCACACAGATGGCTGAGTCTCAAGAAGACCTACACTGACAAACACTGATCAGCAGAATGCATTTTAGACACAGGGCAAATAACAGCAGGGTTTGGACCTCAGATTTCCCCATTGATATTAAAAATAGCTTCACTTTTCCTGTTTTGGTTTCTCCAGCTCTTCCCCTCTGCCTTCACTCACATCCCTTGCTTCTTGTCCCCTCTTCCCATGACAACGAAGTTTCTTTCCAAGATGCTGAGTGCATTCATCCCAAGGCACCAGAGCTTCACCAAGTTTTAACTAGGCCTTTGTGTTTAGCTGAGGCCCTCCCAGGGGAAGCACTGGGCTGTACAGAATTGAGGAGAGGGCCAGTAACCAGGAAAGTTTTTAATCTCAGGAGTGATGGTAATCCCAGAACTCTTTGTTAGCTCCAGTTAATTGCTCTTAGATTTTTACCGAAGACAAATATTTTATGGTCTGAAGGAAAGGCAGAATCGCATCAATCCAAAACTGATGAGATTGGGGAAACTGGTCTCTCTGATGTTACACCCTTGTAACATCAGAGCTGGAGAGAGTTAGGGGTTTTAAAAAAACATCTGAACAGCTCCAGGGGCTGTCAGGACATTGCATTGGGGTCACTGGGCCAATGTGCACCTGCATGCAAATAGGGCCTTGTTTAACCCTGGCCAGAGAAAGCATAACGTTATTTAACAACTCCCAGGTGCAAGGACCAAAGGCAGCAAAGATTGCTTCTCCACAAGGGACAGAGATCATAGGTAATAATCCTGGCTGGTGTAAATTGCTTTAACCAAAGCTAATGCATGCCTACTAAATCAGGCTCAAAAGTTCAAAGCCACATGCTCCAGTGTAAAACAAAAATATGTCCGCTAGAACCAGCAGGGCAGGATGTCCTCCTCTGTCTCCTAGTGTAAAACAGCAATAAGTGCCCTGGAAACCCTCAGACTAAAGTTCCTTTTTCTCACCGTTACCAGTACATAAGAAGGTATATTAAAAATTGCTCCTTTCCTATCAATGTGCTGACTCCCTTTTTTACACCGGAATCTACAAGTAAACATTAGGACAGTGCCTCAGAGTGAGAGGAGAATGGGGCCATACTGTTCTCAGTTACAGACTCCTTCCCCTTTCCAGTCCCAAAGCACTGCACTGTCAATGTATACCAAATGCATGGCATAGCAGGACCAGGTCTAAAAACCAGCCCTTTTCCTAGGCTACAACTTTCAGTCTAGGCCCCATTGAAGTGTCAAAGGAGACTGTCATCTGAAAGCAATTAGTGACCTTACATGGCATTTACTACTAGATCTCAACTGTGTTCCAATCAAACAGAAGCCCAGAGTTTTGAGCTTGACCATGCTGGTCTGACACACACCTGTACCCCAGTTCAGGGCTTGTTATTCAAGCCCTGAACCTTTTGCTTGAGTGTCCTATTCATCTCATTATTTGTTACAGCACATTTCATACATATTAAACTATTGTTCCTTCTTGGATTACCCATTCTATCCTTTATCCATGCTAACCATTTCTTAACCATGTCATCCACATTCCAGTCGGATGTTATCTCACTGCTATCTCCAACTCCTCATGACATCCCACTCCCTCACGTGGTCTGTTGTACCAGATGCAGTACTTAGTTGTCTGACTTGTGTTACCCAACTTTGGTGTCCCCTGCTCCAGCTGCTGTCTGAATTAATGTAATACCCTTGCCTAGCCTATTCATCATGCCCCATTGCCAATAACTTAGTCTGAACTAATCCATCCCCTATTGACTCTAACCATTTCCCTGGCCCACTCTTAATTTCATGTTATTTTATCCTACTGTCCCAGCATAGCCTGTTCATTGGCCTTGGACCTACTCCTCATCCTTCTGTCTTTGTACCATCCACACTAACTCTGCTCTGGCCTTATCCATTTTTAATTCCTTCACTACCTCAGTTCAGCATATCTGAGTTAATCTATTGATGTGGCCTTTTCCACTCCATCTAAACAGCTTTTTGTCTAATGAGCACATTTGATTCCTGTGTCATACCTGACCTTTGACTCTAAATCACTGCTCCAAAATTCCCCATGTGTTACTCTGTTGCCCTGATTTGACCTGTCCACTTTAAGGTATGCCTTTATCCTCCTCCAACTATATTTACCACCGCACTGACAGCTGCTACTTCATCATGCATCATCGCTTTTTGCATGAGACCTTCAGCATTCAAAGGCATCTCAACCATCTTCCCTTGTGCTGTACTTTCCCACTAGCCTTACTCCTGAAAGCCATGTCCATTTTTGCTACCCACTACTCCAGCTGAGTCCATCATAGTTCCATGGTGGACTGAAATACCTCTTCCATGCCTTGGTTCTTCCATTTCCTCCTACCTCTTAGAAAATCACACTGGATTAAAACTGACTGATATCAAGGTCTTGTTCAGCAAATGGAGCTATGACAGTCAGCATCAGCTGTGCTCTACTCTGCTGATAACCACACATGCAAAATCCTTTGAAGTTCTTTTCTTTATCCACAATGTTCAGTGTGCATCTACAGCGTGTTCCTCCTGATGTATTGTTGTGTGGAGAAAACTGTTACCAAACTGGGTAGGCACAGATTAGTAAAATGGCCTTGAACATACTCACAAGTAAGAGGTTACCAGGAAGATGAAAGAGGTATTAGTTGCCTGAACTGATGGTCTGGGGTAAGTGGAAGCACAATAGGAAGAAGTGTGTGTGTGTGGGAGTGTGTTCCTGCTGAAAGCCAGCAGTATCTGACTTGCAGAACTTGAAGTATCTCCAGATTTCCCTGGGAAGACAGCTGCAGCAAAAGATCTTTGATGAATTTGACTGTAGCAGGCTGTAAGATTCACCTTGGCATGTTCAGAATACCTACATTAAACCACTCTCCCAGGCTGGCCTTTGAGATGTAACTGACTTTCCTGATCAGGTTTATCAATATCAACCCACTGCTATCTTCTGACTTATCCACTATGTACTGCTGTTTGGTGTCATCCTCCTGTGTTTTGTCATAAGCATTGCCTCAGTCCTCAGTTGTGTATTATGTTCTGATGTGATCTCCTGAACATAAATCCCAGCCTTTCTTTAGCTTGCTTCATTGCTGTTTCAGCCTGCACGTTCTACATTACACCACTCTATAGACTAGCAGCATCTAAGCCATTGCCTGATCAAGCTCTTTCCTGCCACCTGCTACTCTGGTATGGTCTTTACTTGCTAAGCTACTGTTGGTCCTGATCATGACATGTTTGAACCATTTGAGCACGTAGCCAGGTGTCTGACCTGGACATTCTCCCTTCACCCAGATGCCTGGTATGCTACATTCATGCCAAGCCCATCCCTCAGGCTCGTTCAGTCACATTCTGTCATCAACAGTTTCCAGATGCCTGACAGCAATGCAACATCTTCTTTGGTCTAGTACATCGATAGTGACTCTCAGTTGCTTAAGTCCTCCTTTCTGATGAGTAATCCCGGTGCAGCAGGGCGAGGGGAAGATTACTTCAGGTTGCTGCTTTCTGCTGTTCATTCTGGATCACAGGCAAAAAGTAGCTTGCAATGAATGCTGATGGGCAGCAGATAGAAGTGGTAGCCTAAGTATGTGCTGCAGGCACCATCTCCAGAGACAAGAGTGCCAACTGCTAAAGCTGCTACAGCAGAAGGCAGTTGGGGCAAGGCAGGGGCTGGTGGTTCATCAGACTTGCAGAACCCACAAGCAGTGCTGGAGTTGTTTCTGAAGATGGCTTGGTGTATGGCTGGGAAAATCATTGGCAGTGGAGAATAGTGTGGCCACAAGATTGACCTTTGCCTCCTTCCTTAGCTTGGTTCACTTTTGCATCACAGTTAACCTGGTCTGGCTTCGTATTTTGCCCACTACCCCAGTCTTTATGAATGCTGCCCTGTTCTGGTACAATTTTTTTGACTCGTTGCCTAACCTGGTCCATATATATTTTCTTAGAAGCCTGGATATCCCGTGCCCTGGTCTTATCAAACCTGACCCACAGTCTAGTATCTCTGTTTAGAGTCCATACCTTCCATGTTAAGCCACTGATTTGTTATGCTACAGACTAGTCCATAGGTGACATCACACTGCTCTGTTCTGATTCATATTTGTCACTGAGTTCCTGGTCTGTTCCACATATCAGCCAGACACTTAGCTTCTTCCATCCACTGCAATTGCCTGACATAGGCAGTCCTTCTACATTCACCTGTTGGACTGGCCTGGTCTGTCAATATTCCACTGCCCTGGACAAGTTCAGCTACATGCCCTTTCCTCCCTTGTGTGCCAATGGAAATACAGATCCCCCTCTTCACTCAGTTTCCCTTCTGAGAAAACTGGCTCATGCCAGGGAATTCTTTTGGGTGCATCACATTGAATTTCCTTCAAACACATGGCTAACAGACTCTACCAAAGAGTGAGCCTGACCTCTGAAGGCAGCAAGCTGTGAGTCTTATGTTCCCTGCCTACAGATCCACCTGTGTTACAGATTGATGCAGCCAATGGGTAAAGAAGCTTGTAATGAACTTGTATGAGCACTAGGTGGAGCTCATTACCTAAGAGATGCAACAGGCAGCTAATGTGCTAGAGTGAGATTTATTTTTCCAGGAGGAGGAGTTTACATAGGTGTCTTCGTTCTCCTTCAAAAAGTCCTGAGGTTTCATGATCCTTTGTCTTACAGGGCCAACCCTCCCGTAGTGTCAGGGGTTAAAAGCCAAAGATTTCTGTAGGTGGTACAATTTAATAAGAGATAATTGATTCCTGCTGGGAGTATGGACCATAACTTACACTGTTGCCTTTCCCTGGTCCATTCAGTTTAACAAAATGACAGAACTGGCCTACAATAGCCTCTTGATTTGGTGTGTTGAACCCTAATGCATTTCATGACTTTAACAGATCTTACTAAGACATGGTTCAAAAAATCAATCAACTGCCTGACCTCATACAAAAAGGAAAAAAAAAAGGGGGGGGGGGGGGGGGAAGAAATTACTGTTATATCTTTGGCCACTTCTAATAATGTAGCACCTTGGCCCACTACATGGAACTTATTGTGATGATCTGAGTTAGCCCGCTCAGGGTACGCTAGTCCGTAGCTTGTCTATGTGTCATCAACATATTTCTCTATGGGAAGTTGATTAAGATAGAGGATGGATTGATTAGGTAGTTAATTAAAAGAGTACGAAGCAGGTCTCTGTTGTCCATTATTACAATCTGGGACTTCTTTGATCTGAATTTTTACCCTTGCCTTTCCAGAAATGGGGGTAGCTTGTTGGCCTTAAGACAGATTGAACTTGGATCCACTCCTGAAGACTAATCTGTCTAGTCATGATTGAAAGTCCTCCAAGTTAATGATTGGTGACCTGGGACAAAGGTTTTCTAAGAAAGAGCTCTTAGTCAAGATATTCTAGCCCTATACCAATCTAATTACAGGCAGGGTGAAAATCATAG
The DNA here is from genome assembly GCF_011004875.1 of Balearica regulorum gibbericeps. Taxonomy (NCBI): domain Eukaryota; kingdom Metazoa; phylum Chordata; class Aves; order Gruiformes; family Gruidae; genus Balearica; species Balearica regulorum. The sequence continues at coordinate 130,479 of NC_046207.1, forward strand.
TACTGTTATTTTACATCAGTAATAGATATGAGTGCACAGAAAGGAGTGGAGCTATCTTGATTACATTAACTTGACATTTTCGGTCATTAAAAACAATTAATGGGATCTGGATATCTGGTGCCCACTCTCTGCCTTGAAATCAAAATTATTTGCTCCTTATTTGAGTCCTGATGGAAGCAAGAACTGTGAGATTATCTTAAAACTATGTCCTGGCCTTATCTACAAATTCTACCTTTCTACTCTGGCCTGGTCCTATTTGTTACTGTTTCTGCTCAATTTTAATCCATTAATCCGAGGGTTAGTTCTATGGCCAAATTTGAACACCTGAGCTGAATCCACTATTATTATGTGTCAGTCAACTATCCTACTAATTTCTTGCCCAGATCCAGCACCCTTAGTTCATTAGTTTAGTTTGTTCTTTCCATTTTACACCCACTGTTTCAATCTGGTTAAAACCTGTTGTTTCACTGATATCTGTCAGCCCCAACAAAACAAAATACAGTCTCCCCTGGGATCACTTACCCATGCTCAATTCCTATCCACTCTTTCAGAAAACAAGTAGAGCAAGATTTAGTGTGGATGGAGAACAAAAGTAAGTGTTGTGATAGCAGTAGATTATCCATATTATCTCAACCTGAGATTTAATAAGAACCTCTTAACATTGTAACATGGGCACCCTGCTCTCATTCACTCAAGTGAAATCATCTATTTTCCTCTTACAGGGACCAGCAACTTTGTCACCCATTGAGGTATGCTGAGTCACACCAGTAAGATCTTACCCACTCGTGCTAAAGAAGTAGTAATAATACGCCTCAGAGATATCACTAATGTATTTCAAGAGACCTACTCAATTTATATTACAGGAGAACTTAAGTACAAAGACACTAAGGGAGTGATAGCAATCTACTCTAGCTCTCAGTTTGGGCCATAATATCCTGACATATATTCAAGTTTGGTGGAAATCTGGACACAAGTTTTCGTTTGCAAATTGAATGTGGACAAGCACTTGGAGCTAGAAAGACCCCAGACATTTGTTCTAGACAGATGGGGCTACTAAGGAACCTAAAGAAAAGAGGAAATTGGTCTCATTATCCCTCTTTAATTCTTTTATAAGTCCTGAAAGGCATCCTGGTTGAGCCTTACTCCTAGGCTAGGAGCAATGAAGACTTTCTGCACTGCTGTAACCTATTCATTTTAACTTTCTGTCCTCTCTCCTACATTATCTCAATGTAACTCACTGGCATATCACAACTCACTGTATGGCCTGATACAGACATGTCAGTTCCTTATTATTGCCTAACCTCCAAGCAAAACTACTTTATCTGGTCTGTATATATCCTCATTACTAAGTTCTTATAGCTCTTACTGTGTAAGAGATGGAATAGACCACAGGAGTGGGTTGCAATATCTATAACCTGTTCCTTCTCTGATAATGGAAGACCTTGGTCTTGTCAACATACTATGACCTCTTAACGTGTCTCAGATTGCCCAAGAGGCTACACTATTTTTTAGCCTTTAGAGATTGACTTCTTATTCCCATTGGTGCTAGATTTAGGAAGCTAGTGAGGATAAATGTCACAAGAAATCTTTATACTGCCTTAAAAGTTGGATTGCAACTCAGCACAGGCACCGTATTAAACCTTACCTTTCAGCCAGGTAAGGTTGACTGAATGGAAATCATTGTAAATTATATTTACTATGTCTCTTTGCTATCTGGCCTACCTTCACTCTCAGAGGGTTAAATAATTTAATTTAATTTAATGATTTACAAATAATAGGAGAAAATTGCACAGATGTGTAAAGCTAAGCTACAGCATTTTGCAGTGTCTGAGATAAGTTGTATCCATCAATGCCTAGGAATTGATTAATCTGTATCCCATAGATATGACTAATTCACTCTATTAGTCTACGACTCTGCATCATATGAAGAGTTGGCCACAATGGCTGCAATTATGTTAGCAAACTCAGCAGTGCTAGTGTCATGGATGAAAGTGTTTGACATGGTTATGATTTAGTCAATTCAAAATTTATTAATAGTATGAGGTAAATCAAAGGTTAAATTTTAGCAGCACTTAATGATTTAAAGATTTACAAGTAATTCAGTAAAATATATTATTATCAAATCAGCAACTTAATTAGAGACTCAAAGATGTCAAGATTCACACAACTTACTATAAGGTATCTGAAATCAAAGTGTTTATATATATATATATAAACATAAAACATAAGACAAACAGATACATACAGACAGACAGAAATACTTGAGCCCACTGATATATGCCACCCACACTCATAAAGGCAAATGTGTGTATTTAAAGACATATATAAGTATGGAGCTAGATGAAGGAATTTAGCTTACAGTTAGAATTTCCCTCTTTGATTTTGGAGTAAATACTCACAATGTATCGGCATTCCGCAATGGGTGATAGTTGACACTCAGGAAGGCTGGCTTCACCCTGGCCTTCCACTGGCAGAGGATTCTTGCAAAGTTTGTGCCTGAGAGGTATCTCAGTTCAGAGGAGATGCTTGTCACAGCCTGCTGTGATCCAGGAGAGCTCAAAGGGTCTCACTTAGAATCACTATTTATAGGGTCTGAGATAATTGACTTTTGTCAGGTACTTTTCCATTTCAGCCCAGCTCAGATGGCGAAATATTCTGGTACTTTCCACCAGTTGTGCAGACTCAGAACTTTTGGGGCATCTGCCTCTTTTGGGCCATGGCCCACGTACAGGTGCACCAGGTTGTCAGGAGGTGATCGATTGTCGTTATTGTTCTGAAGCGATAAGGGAGCAAGAACGCCACACTCCAAGTACAGATGTACCAGGCCATCATTGTTGCCAAGTGAAGCAAGAACCAGGCACATTAAGGGGGTGCCTTAACACTCTGGTCTGCTGCTCAGGTATGGGGCCTAGAAAAGGGGGGGGGGGGGGGAATTGCACCAAGTACCGAGCGGCTCAAGAGGGAGGGTTACACCACCACAGCTAACCACTGGAATGCAATCATCCATGAAGTTACAAGCGTAGGTGAGAGGGCTAGTGCCAGGACCGTAAGTGCGCTAATAGGCCTTAATTGCCTTGACCAGCTCTACCTTGGGCTTCCACTCCCACCCTCTGACCAGGGGCTCTGTATGCCTGTTCCAGCTCTCTTCCTGAGCTGCTGTCTGGATTTCCTGAGCTGACCTTTGACATGGTTTGTACCTTGTCTTTGCCTGAGGATCACTGGCTGTCAGCTGTTCTTGTCAGCACCTCGCTCTGCTCACCTGTCTCTAGGTTCATAAGACTGCATCCTGTCATTGGGCTTGTGTTGTAGCCACTCTCAGATCATGGGTGCCTGCCTTTAGGGAGCAGAACTACTCTTGCTGCTCCCTGACATGAAGAATAGGTAATACCACCCTGCTGACTAGAGTCTTGCTAATACAACTGAGGATACAGTTGATTGCCCTTGTTGTAAGGGAGAACTGCTGGCTTCTGCTCAGCTTGCTGCCCACAAGGACCTCCAGATACTTTTCTACAAGACTCTTTTCTAGTCAGTCAGATCCTAGCCAGTCCCGTTGCATGGGTTTACTCTGACCCGGGTGCAGGACTCTCATATTTGTCTTTGATGAACTTCATGAGGTTTCTATAAACCCATTTCTCCAGGTTGTTGATACCCTCTGAATAGTAGGTCTGCCCTCCAGCATATCAACCCTCTCCTCAATTTGGTATCAACCACAAATTTGCTGCATGTACTCCAACTAATTCTCCAGGTCTTTATTAAAGACATGAAGCAGTATTGGCCCCAGTACCAGTTCCTGAAGGACTCCACCAGTAACCAGCTACAGTTTATAGCAATTATCACAATATTTTAAATCTAGTTCTCCAATAGTTTTCCACCCACTGTATTGTCCAGTGATCCAGTTCATGCCCCATGAATTTGACTACACTGCTGGAGACTGTTTCAAAGGCCTAACTGAAATCAATGTACACAACATCCAGTGATCTCCCCTTAGGCCCAGAGCCAATTATCCCATTACAGAAAGCAATCAGGTTAGTCAGACATGATTTCCCTTTGGTGAATCCATGCTTGCTCTTCCCAGTCATCAACTTCATATGGCTTGAAATGCCTTTGAGGATTTATTCCATCCATAACCTTAGTGATGAGGCTGCTTATTCACTGGATTCTTTTTGTTGTTCTTTCAGATGGGAGTAACATTTGCCTTTTCCAGTTGTAGGGAACCTCTTCCAGCTGCCACAACTTTTCCAAGATGAGAGCAGTCTCACAACATTGACCAGCTCCCACAGTACCCCAAAAGAGACCCATGCAGTGCTGTGGACTAACTATCTTAAGTGCTCCTGAATGCTATCTTTCTCTCCTCTGGCTAATGCTTCACAGTTTCTGCTAGTAAGCTGGAGGACCATGGAGGCATGAAGGCAGACCTTACTAATGAAAAGATAGGAGGCATAATCAGAATTTACTTTTTGCTGACAGTGTCATTTTAGAAGCTCTTCCTGTTGCTTTTCATGACCCTTGCTAGTTTCGATTGGGTTTATTTTGGCTTTTCATCTGTCCTGGGTTCCTTTGATGAATTATCCAGGGCTATCTCCTTTGAGATCCTGCCAGCAACATCCTGAACAAGCACATATCTGCTCTCCTGAAGTGCAGGACTGATCCTATTACCTGCTTTGCTCAATTGCTCTCAGGATTTTAAACTCCATAGTGTCATGGACTCTGCAGCCAAAGTTGTCGTCAACTTCCAAATCCAGTTCTTCTTTCTTTGTAAGCAATGAGCACATGAGTAGAGCAGAGCATGTCCCAAGGTAGTTTTTCATCACCTGCAACAACAAATTGGTTTAAACACAGCAGTTAATAATACAGTTATAATGTAGACATAGTTCTATTTGTGAATTGTATAGTTAATATAGGTTTCTATACTGAATCATGTAATCACAGAATCTTTTGGGTTTGGAACCCTCTTAAGACCATCTAGTACAGCCCCCCTGCTCAAGCAGGTTGCCTAGAATGATGTCCAGTCAAGTTTTGAGTATATTCAAGGTCAGAGATTCCACAATGTCTCTGGGCAACCTGTTCCAGGCTTTGACCACCCTCACAATAGAAAAGTGTTTTCCTGTGTTCAGATGGAATTACACATGTTCCATTTTGCACCTTTTGCCTCTTGTCCCATCAGTGGACCCTATTCATGGATAAGATCCCCTGAACCTTCTTTTCTCCAGGTTAAACAATGTCAGCTCTCTCAGTCTCTCCTGATATGAAAGTTGCTGCAGTCCCTTAACCATCTCTGTGTCCATGTGTTGAACTCAGCCCAATAGCTACACATCTTTCTTGCACCGGGGAGCCCAGAACTGAACACAGCGTCCCATATGTGGCCTGAAAAGTGCTGAGTAGAGGGGAAGAATCACTTTCCCTGATCTGCTAGCAATGGTCTTCCTAGTGCAGCCCAGGATGCTGTTGATCTTTTTTTGCTGTGAGGGCGCATTGATGACTCATGGTCAGCTTCTTGCCCAGGTCCCCCAGGTCCTTCCCTAATGACTTGCTTTCCAGTTGTTCGACACACAACCTGTACTGGTGGCTGAGGTTACTTCTCCCCAAATGCAGGACTTGGTATTTCCTCTTGTTCCCCTTGTTGAGGAATCCCCTTGAGATTCCTCTATACAGAGTATGTATATAATATATACACACATATAATTATTATATATCCATATATCCATATTTAGTCTCTGGTGACTCCAGAACAGTACCATTTATTTATTTCAGTTGAAGATATGCTCCTATAAATTTCTAAGGTATTATTGGTACTATATCCTAAGCATTATGTGTGTCTCTAAGACACACTGAATTTGGATCACCTGTTGCACCTGAAATCCACATAGGAAAGCACATGTATGTAGTGAAGGGCTGACATTGCCAAAAGTGTCTGGGAAGTAAGCAGACTGAAATCAATAGCCTGCATTCCAGTAGTGTCACAGCCATTTGTGCATGCTGAGGATCAGCTTAATTGGCCTCAGATAAGCTATGTGACCTTATGCCACCTGAATTTTTTACTTTCATTTTGTTGGAGAAGTGATAACAATATATCCTTGGCATAGACACTGCTAGTTCATTCCAAAGAGTGGTATTCACTTATGTGGTGATTTGCCCATGACTCTAAAGGGATAGCACCAATTTACCTCTGTTAAAACCTTGGTCCATTCTGCTCATATGTGGGCTCACTACAAATCTCCTCAAAGATACCCATTCACTAACACTGTATTTGTCTCTTTCCTCCTAAATTTCATGAATTCAGTCAAAATGGCATTTGTTTTGAAAGACTGAGAAACCCTCTCTGAAAGACTGTCATAGACTATACCCAGATGACATGGAAGATAACTAAGGCCTCTATATATCTGCATCCTGGGAATTACTGTGCTATTCTATGTGAAGAAATTTTCTTACCAAAATGTAAACGTAGAGTTGGTTGGTTGTCTAGACTGTGTTACAGGCTGTTCCTATGGAGATAAACATTATGGCAACTGCTATCATTAGGAATTTATGAATCTGACAAGGTAATTCTGCAAAAGGTCACTCCTAAGCATCTGGGACAAGTGACCTGCAGAGTGGCTGTCAGGGAGCAACAAGTGATGGCCGCTCCCTAAGGAGGGGCAGCTGTGGCGTAAACATGATAATATGGCTAGCAGGGCAGTTTCCTCACCAGTAAGGACTCAGTGCTACAGTACCTAGGTGAGACAAGCAAGGCAGGCCCAGGGATGGTAGCCAGGTTCAGCTGCTGGTCACTCACTCCCCGTCAATGGGATGGGGAAAGAGAATCAGAAGACTGCAAATGAAAAAACTGGTGGGGTGAGTTCATCCTGTTGCTACTTGTCTGGAAATAAATTTTCTCACCATCCTTCTGGGAGCAGGGTCAGCTGAAGGCCTAGACATGTTACACTGAGTGACTATAGAGACAGAAATTGTGCTACCTCTTGTCTCCGCCATCTCAAAGACAGTGTTTAAAGCTAGGATAGATGGATTTATGTCTTCTCTCAACCACAAATAGTTACAGTAAAGAGTGACCTCAGTCTTTGCTAGCAAATTCTGCCTTCAGGAATCCCAGGTCCCAGAGACAAGGGGGAAAGGCTTGGGCAAGAAAGATGTACCCTTGGTGGAAGAAGATCAGGTCAAGCAAAGGTAAATTGCACATACTTAAGTCCATGAGACTTGATGGGATGCACCTAGAAGTGCTGAAGGGGCTGGCAGATGTCATCACAAGGCTGCTCTCAATAATTGATCAATCACAGATATCAGGAGAAGCACCTGAGAACTAGAGGAAAGCAAATGTCACTGCTACCTTTAAGAAGGACAAACAGGACTCAGGGAACTGCAGCCCAGGCAGCTTCATCTAAGGACCTGGGAAGGTGATGGAGCAGCTAATACAGGAAACCATTTCCAGGCACCTGAATGACAAGAAAATCATCAGACATAGTCAGCACAGCTTCACTAAGTCATGCTTGACCAACTAGATAAAATTCTATAATGAAATGACTTGTCTGATAGATGAGGGGAGACGAGTGGATATTGTCTACTTGGGCTTCAGTAAGGCTTTCAGTACGGTCTTATAGAATCATAGAATGGTTTGGGTTGAAAGGGACCTCAAAGATCATCTAGTTCCAACCCACTCACCATGGGCGCGGACACCTTCTACTAGACCACATTGCCCAACGTCTCATCCAACCTGGCCATGAACACTTCCAGGGATGGGGCATCCACAACCTCTCTGGGCAACCTGTGCCAGTGCCTCACCACTCTCACAGTAGAGAATTTCCTTCTAACATCTAATCCAAATCGACCCTCCTTCAGCTTAACCCCATTACCCCTTGTCCTGTCACTACACTCCCTCATAAACAGTCCCTCACCAGCTTTTCTGTAGGCCCCCTTCAGATACTGGTAAGCCACAATTAGATCTCCCCAGAGCCGCCTTTTCTCCAGGCTGAAAAATCCCAACTCTCTCAGCCTGTCCTCATAGGAAAGGTGCTCCATCCCTCTGATCATCTTCATGGCCTCCTCTGGACTCTGTCCAACAGCTCAATGTCTCTCATGTACTGGGGACCCCCCAGAGCTGGATGCAGTACTCCAGGTGGGGTCTCACAAGAGTGGAGTAGAGAGGCAGAATCACCTCCCTCGACCTGCTGGTCACACCTCTTTTGATGCAGCCCAGGACATGGTTGGCTTTCTGGGCTGCAAGCACACACTGCTGGCTAGCCTTGAGCTTCTCATCAATCAATACCCCCAAGTCCTTCTCCTCAGGACTACTCTGAATCTGTTCTCCACCCAGCCTGAATTGCACTAGTGAAGAAGATGGTGATGAACTCATGTTCACTCTGAATCCCCCAGTCTTTTCCTGACTTTGAAGACAGAAGGGCATCTCATGGCATGAGCCTGGTCAGTAAGGACAATTGCCCTGGATTTTTTTGGGACCTAAAGCAACATTAAACACCTATCTCTGGGCAATTACTTACGTTTAGTCTGTTATGCATTTGGGACAACATGGTACTGGTGCAGGGGGGAGGAGCAATTTTTCTCACCAGCCCTGTGCAGTCTGGGCTGGCTGACAGCCAATATTGTGTTATAGTAGGTTACTGTCAATACAGCAGTCTGCTTGTGCCCCTGTCACAAAGGGGTAATGTTTCAGGAAGAGAAATAGTCGTTCCTTGACAAAGACCATCTTACATATCAGTGAGTTATCCAAAAGGCTGAGCTTTATCTGTATCAAAGAAAATAATTTTAAAGGAAGTACAGAGTATTACAAATATTCAGCCAGATTCCCTTATGAATAATACAAAATCTACCTTATGAGAGGATAACTGGTGAAGAATGGAGAGGTGATGTCCCTTAAAGATGGGATTTAAAAGTCCTTGTCCAGGTATGAGATCAGCGCTAGGAAAGATCATCTGTGACTCCCTCTCCCTCTTTCTTCTTGAATTGCTGTGCTACACATTTCAAACACTATCCTGCTTGCTTGTAGGGAGGCTTTTCTCTCCATCTCTGGTATATAAAGAGCAGAGACATCACCTTTAATGTGCTCTAATGATATTACCATTTGCCTCAGAGGTGCAGATATTCCTCAGGTTTAAGTGGCCTTCATTCCAAGAAATGATTATCATAGGACTGCCTTTTCTCGGAAAAATAGTGAATATGTATATTTTGATTCTATATAACCTGCGCGTTGGTAATCATCTGTATGCATGTTTGGTGGAGCTGTCCCCCATGCATCCAGCACTGCAATAAAGCAAACCTAGGGTAACTCACGTCTGGTAGATTTCTTTTACATATAGTGTGGAGTACAGTAAAACTTCTTTGAATTTCCAGATGAAAGACCTTGATCTGTGGAAATACCAGTCCATGGGAGTATGATTTCTAAGTAAATTCAGAGTCCTCCTGTCATCTATCCACAGATGAAGTGAGAAATTTCTAGTGCCAGCAGTAAATAATGTGCATGTTGCTTGATATATGTTGCAGCTGATTCTTCTTCCTACTGGTCTAGGAAGCACCATAGTTGTTGTTCTTGAAAGGAGACAGGAAGTTAATTATTAGCCCTCCTACTAAGCCCTCTGCTATGCTCTTTAAGTGAGTTACTTCTCCATCTTATCACTGACTAACAGAGGAATGGATAAACTCTTTTCACGTGATTTGGCCACAATACTTCTACAGGAGTGATGGATTGATATTTCAACCACCAATCTGGTACATGAGCTTCTCACAAATTTTCTTATTCCTGCAAATTCCTTGAGCTATTATGCCCTTGTTCACACTTCAGATTGAACTTTTCCAATTCAGACAGATGGGACAAAGCAGTTTCAGTCAGTACGACCCTATGTCTGATTTTTAGTGTTCCAGAGAAAATACTTGCATAGGTATAAGCTGTGTCCTAGAATAGAAGCCTTCTTTGGATGTAATTTGGTATTTGCCACTGTGGTGTTGAAACTAGTGGTACTGGTGAGGGAAGAACTCTTCCAGCTATCCCAAGATAAAGGAAAGATAGAGCTCCATCTGCTGCCATTGATGCAATAGAATACAGATGTCATAGGGACAGGCCCCTGCTAAGTCACAGAGTTAACAGGCCATTGAACCCTCTCTGGTGCTAGCTAATACTGAAAGAATAGATTTGAAGTTCATATGCAGCCTGGCCTTGAAAAGAGCTGGGAGCAAATGCCTGAATTGTGGAGGGAAACAATGGTATCAGAATTTCTTAATTCACTGTTACAACAAGTTTGTATTACCTTGCACCCTAGCTTGATGTGTTGAACCTTCATCAGAGTATTTTAATTTAATGTTCTGTCTCTGTGTCTTCTGTGTTATCCCGCTACCAGTAGTCTAGCCTGATTCACTCAAGTTCACACATTGCCCTGGTTTGACTTATCAGGCTGACTTAGCACAGGTAGACCACATACTGCTAAAATCCATTTTACTCTTGATAACCTATCATCTTAGCCTGCTCAATACACTGAAACCAGTTGATTTAGACTAAGCCACCTAAAGGTAACTGTTCTTCTGATTTGGCTCCTTTTTCTCCAGGACATTGGTCTGTATTGATCTCTACCTCTGTTTTGATAGACTTTCCTCCAGAAATCTGGAGATTTAAATAAATCTAAAAAATTATAATACTGCATTCAGCTCAGCCACTTTCACCTCGCTTGATGAATGTTGGAAACAGCTGGGATTTTGCACAATGCCACCAGAAGTCCAAGCTCTGGTTGAGCCTGACTCACAGAAAAGGTGAGGAGAGGAAAACTTTAGATCCTTTGGTTTTTCAGTCCAGACCTTATCTTCTGATATTTCAGGGAGAAAAATTCTCACCAGCCGCATGGGATTTGCGCTGGCTGGCAGCCCAGATTCTGTGACAGTTGATTATGAATGGAAACAAGAGCTCTGTAAACTGAGTTCAGCATCGATAAACAAATCATGACTTTAACAATCTTACTAATTGTCAGATACCTCTTTATTCCCTTTCCTCAGAATTCAGTGCAGCAACTGTGTTCAAACTCTCTGTTAATTGACATTGTCTATCCAAAACAGAGGTGCCACTATGGATTGTATCAAGACAGGCTATTCCATATTTACTGAAGGCAAAGTACATCCACACCTGTAACAGTCTAGTTTTATAGAATTAAGAGGTATGATTTTACTTAGAGCAAAGGAATTCTTTGCATTAAAGCAAACATTGAAGTTCATAGAAAGTGTGAAAATGTGTAAATTTATAGCATATAGGTACCTTGCCCTTGCTTGCTCTCATCGTGCTATGCTCATGTACTCCTGAAATTGAATCATAAAATCAAAGAATAATAAATTTACAAGGTGGAGGGAAGAGTGTATGTAAGATCCTGTTCAGTCCTTAATAGGGCTAAGAGTCCCAGGGAATCTTAAATACAAAAAAAAAAAGGTTTTACGGTGACGATGCTCAAACACTACAACAGCTTGTCCAGAAAGGAGTGAAGTCTCCATCCTTGGAGACCCAGCTGGATATGGTCCTGAGCGACCTTCCCTAGCTGACCCACTTTCAGCAGAGTGAACCAGATGTTGAAAGGTCCCATCCAACTCTACCCATTCTGTGATTCTATGATAGCCTTTGAAGACGTTTTCAAGGCCATGATCACTTCACATGAATAATGTTCATATAATAGCACATACACTCTGCTCAACTGATCCACTTTTGTGAAAACTCTGACATTTCCCTGTACAATGAAAGGCAGGGACTAGAAAAGATAATGATGATCAAGCAACTTGAAAAGCTAAGCAGAAATGCCTGACTTGGAGTCAATGTAATCCCTATCCAAAGGTATTTAGGGTTCCCTTCCAAAATCACTTGTACATACCTCTTTTTTTCTCATATTAAGTCTGAAACATCTTTCACTGGTTACGGGGAATTTCATCTCCAGCCGCTGCTACTGCAGTTTGCAGGCACAGCTTGTGAATGATTACAAATAGCTATCATTGAGCCATGATCTGTGGTGACCAAACACCCACCCACCCCCTTCCCTTCGAACTCCTGGTACAGGATGTGCACCAACAGGATGCACAGTGGTACACGACGGTGCAAGAAGTGCTCATCAGCCAAAAAGTAGAAAAAGCACCTTACATGTGGTTTGTTATTCGATGTTGGAGCACAAGCTGCAAGTCTGAACTTACGGTCTGATTTCGGATCATAGGTGACAAGTAATTGCATGTGGGTAATACAACTCTATAAAATCTGGCCTTAGAGCAGAGCTAGCTGAGGATCTCACTAGCGCAGTGACATCCTCCTGGTCAGGGATGCTTGACTGCGTGGCACTATCAGCCACCTTAATTGCAATTATGAATGTTTTTTGTGTTATTATTGTTCTTATTACCATTAAGATTTTATATACTTTTATCTGTGAATTTCTGGATAAGGTTATATCTAACATAGTGACTATTTAGACGCTTAATAAACATACATTTATTGGCAATCCTGATGTTTGACTGGTTTAATTCCTTACCTACTGGTGCCCAGTGGGTACTATTATCTCCTTTCAAACACTGTTGTATGGACATTAGTTTGGTATTCTAGGTATACCTACTTTTCACAGTTGGGCAGAAGTAGGACAGTCGGAGAGGAATCTGGATATTGCACTGAGTATGTGATAACCCTACTAGAAGGCAGCCCAGATTTTTACCAATGCATAACCCCTCATAGCAGTCGGGTTATGACATGACCTGCAGCTGTCAGAGGTGTTGAAATAGAGTGGGGGTCTTTATAGAATCAAAGGTGTCTGTTGCTTTCTTTAGGAATGCTTTGAGTTAAGTCCCAGGAGTAACTAACTTGCAGACTGGGCCTGTTGAGGTTCATACATTTGCCCAGTGTTCTGGCCTCATCCATGCATAGTAACTTGTTGCTTGGAACCTTTTTCACCAGGGTTCATCATAGAGTGATATATTAGTATCCAGAGCTACCACTCCAAAATAGGAGTTTCATAGGGGAAAGAGGTGATCGTTGCTCTCTAACAAAGGCTACCGCAAGCTCCAAGAGGTGAGTGATCTGGCTGTCACTCAGGCTGCAGTCAGTTCTCTTCAATATGAAAAAAAACCAGCAGTTGGCAGAAAAAGGTGGGGATTGCAAACTCCTACTGAATCCTACCTTACTGCTGCTGCTTTATTCTAGATATGTGGTCTCAGTGAAAGCAGCTGAGCTAATACTTAGCACTTCATCCTGGCATCTCAGTTCATAGGAACAATGATAACTAATAGACCGTGGCCTTCTAGCCGTCTTTTCCTTCCTGAGACTACAGTGATTTATTCATACCACATGTTGATTTAGCTACACTGTGTTCATTTATGTAATAGGTTCACTACAACAAAATTGTCTACTTTTAAAGCGTTGCCATATCCTTGACACATGATTGTTTTCCAAATATAGCTAGACACAGGTAGTCCTCCCAATTCTTGAGTATTTTGCAGAACCTAGCACTGGCCAGGAACCATTTTCAATAGCTCACCTGCATGTAGTGAATTATTTTTAGAAAGTAAAACAAAGCAATGAGTCATGACTGACCTGTACTGTCTTTGGCTGAGGAAGTCTGCCATTCTTTAGTTGTAAATAATTGACAGCCTCTCAGCAGCGTGAGTCCTCTTTCTCTTTGAATTTAGGATGCTATTGCCAATTTTCAGGGCTACAAATAAGTGTTTATTGCTATTGAATAGTCTCCAAAAGTGATTAGAGAAAAAGGGCTATCAAAGTCAGATTGGTTTTCTGAGTGCACTTTGAAACGTGGGCTGAGAAGGCTTACCCTGCTTAAGTCCAGCACTAAGGATAGTTTATCTCTTTCTCCTCTCACAGCTTGGGTATGATACTGCTAACTCTGGTAAAAAAAAATATTTTTCTCCTCCATCCCTGCAAGCAGCCTGTGTTGCAGTGGTTGCCGTGGAGGTAACAGATTTGCTCAAGCTATACCCTCAGTACTAGATAATACAATGAAATACAGTTCTTTTCACTGTGCATGAGGCCACTGCTAAGCACAATAGCTGACAGATTCAAAACTGCATTAGCATCATTTGTCAGCAGGGAAAAACCAAACATGTTTCAAGGTGGTAGAGGTAACAACACTGATCTGCTAAACAAGATAGAGTCCTTTGAAAATCAGCAGCCTTATTTAGCAGAAAAGAGAAGGAATGTGCCTTATACCTGATAACATGTTCCTCATATTAGTTCTCATGTTAATAAAGACAATCTAGAACACTGATACACAGAACTGTGCATTTGTACAGGAAGGCAGGAATTTCTAAGAGAGACTAGGGGAATGAGAACACGCTTTCAGCTTGGATCTGGCATCCATCTCCTTGAACAATACTTAGGCCTTTCCATGGTACCTCTGTAAGGCCCTGATAACAAGTGAATGTTGCAAACACCCGTCTTCACATGGGCAGGGATGGGCTGATGACGAGGGAGCGTTGACCAAGAATGGAACCTGCGGAGGCAGGATAGCGTCTTGCGAGCCCACTCTCTATTCCTGAAACATGTAGATGAAGACCATCTGTGTCCTGTGTGCCATGTGCCTGTGAAAGATCACCACTCACTTGGTCAGCCCTGAAGCAGGGAGACAGTGAGACCTCCAAGACCCCCACAACGCACTGACTCATTTCTAGAATATTTCTGAACATTCCTGAGCACATACTGCGCCTGCTCAGTGATGACAGACCCCCGCCTATGGGGTGGGCACATCAAGTTATAAAAAGGGGAAACAAGTTTCCGGTGCGCTCCCACCACCTGAATACTACAACTACGTGCAGAGAACATCGCTGGATCCAAGGGTGGTGATATCTTTTCTCTTTCTCTCCCTCTCTCTCTCTCTTTCTTTTCCTCTCTATCACTCTCTTTATCTCTAACTTCATTTTCAGCACATTAGGGTAATATCATCACAAGTTTTGCTAAACCATTACCTTTCGTAGTTCTGCTAAGTTTTAAGTATTGTTATGACTTTTGCCAAGCCTCTATCTTTTGTAGTTCTGCTGAGTTTTAAGTAAATCTGTGATTTGTTTGAACCTCTAGAGTAATTGTCGTTACTCCTGATTACCACACAGAGAATTAAAAAGTTAATCTCACCCTAACCCACCCAGTGGGATGGGACAACCTCCATCAGTATCTTCCATGTCCCTTAAGTCACGGATTTCATGTCTCACTTCATGATAAACCACTTCTGCTGACCTCACCTGGTGGAACAGATAGTTATAGCCCAAGATATTGTGTGGAACCACTGGCCAAAGGATAGAAAACCACTCTGATAGAGGAGATAATTGTGAACTGAGCACAGCAAAAAGGTTGTTTTCTCTTCAAAGTTATACTGCCTGGACTCTTATCCCAGACTGAACTTACTGTCTACACTTCAGCACATACTTTGCTCTACTTTCATAGTATCACAGTGACAGAGATTTGCAATTTTCAGGGTCTTCATTCCAGTAAAAGCTTCAAAGCACTAACCCCGCTATACTGGGCCTGGCTAGAATAGAATTAATTTTCTTCATAGGAGCTCATACAGTGCTGTGGTTTAGAATTTTGAACAAAACAGTACTACTAATACATTAATGTTTTAGTTTTTGCTGAACAGTGTTTGCACAGCCTTCTCTGTTTCTCATTCTGCCCTCTACACCCCATGAATAGGGGGTACGCAATAGGCTGGGAGTGGACACAACTGAGCAGATAATCCAAAGTAACCGAAGATATATTCCATACCATATAATGTTATGCTCAGACAGAAAAGGGAAAAGAGAGGGGTTTAGGGAGTGTTAGCCATCTTTTGCTCTGGAATTGGATGGGCATCAGTCTACTCACCAGACTGATGTGAGTGATTGCCTTTCCATCACTTGTTTTGTTTTGTTTTCTTCCCCCTTCTTCCAGTCATCATTCACTTATTAAACAATTATTATGTTGTTTGTTTATTTGTTTGTGTTTTATCTTGACCTTCAAGTTTTCTTGAGTTTCTTCTTCCTTTCCTCTGTATAGATTTACCTAGCTAGTAATGGGCCCCCCCATGCATTCAGATTTGGTATTGTGGTATTGTGATATTCATTATAGGATGATCTGGGGAATTATTAAAAATAGAGAGGTCAAAACAAAAAAATCACCAAGTTGAGATGAATCAAGGAGAAAAACTGTGTGAAGATGAAGAGAATTAAGAGAAGGGTGGCTAGAAAGGGCTAATAGTGTCTAAGTAGGCTGCTGGTCAGTGTGCTTGGCCAGCCCTTTCCCCAGTCACTACAATCTATTCTGTCTTCTTTATTTCTAAGTACTTCCTATATGTGTGTTTGTGAGTTTGCACTCTAGCTTGTCTGTGTGCATGTGTTTGTGTGTGTAAATGCCTGTTCTGACAGTGATTTTTTTAGCTGGACTAACTGGGAGGTTGGAAACCTGAATGTGAAAAGACCCAGGGCCCGGGCTGGAGACTGACTAACAGTCCCAGAGTCTGGGAAAGATACTTCAGGGACTTGAAGTCTCGGCCAGAGATCAAGAGATACCCATAAATAGAAGTATATGTGTAAGTTGAGTGAATTAGCATGTATGTATACTCCAGTAGCGTATTTTAGGCTTGATTAGCAGGAAGAAGATCAGGCTTTCTCTGTTATTCATGTTTGTATGAGTGCTGCCTGTATTTGCGTGGGTGCCAGTAAAGGTGCTGTCCTCAATGTTTTGATCAATGTGGTAGCCATGCCTGTACTCAGTTTTCCTGAGCCAATGCTCACGTTTCCCATATGTGCTCTGTTGCTACTGGTGGGACTTATGAGTGGGGAAAAGCAGCAGCCTTCCTTCTAGCAGGATGGCATGAGAGGATTTCTGAGTCCTTCAATCCACTAGATAAGAATATGCTTAACAGAAGTGATGTGTGCAGTGAGAGGAGGATCATTGTCCACCAAAATCTCCTCATGAGCTTCAGGAGTGTGTGACTTCTGATACTAAGACTCCTCTTGCGTTAGCTTTCATAGTTTTAAAAGGTTTGAAAATTACTTGAAACCACATGGTCAGCAGGAGAAAGCAGGGGGTGGATCCCTTATCCCACTTCGATGGCATGGCCAGTCTAGTTAGATCCGTGACCTCACTGCTCATTCCTATCTCATGCACTGCTCTATCTCCCTTCACCAAAGTCTACTGCTTGTTCACTGCCATCTTCTGGCTCACACAGCTTTGCCAGTGCTTTTCTCAGTCACCTGAACTGTTTCATTCACACAGCATTTCCTGGTTTTTTCCCTGTTAAAATCACAGTCCTAAATGCGATGGACCTCTGTCGTGGTTTAAGCCCCAGTCAGCAGCTGAGCATCAGACAGCTGCTCGCTCACTCCCCCCTCCCCCCCTCCCCCCCCACCATGGGATGAGGAGGAGAATGGGAAGGAAAAGGCAAGACCTCATGGGTTGTTATAAGGAGAGTTTACTGGGACAGCAAAGGGAGAGGGGAAAAAAACCAAACCAAACCAAACCAGTACTTAACAAAATATACAAAACTGGTGATACACAACGCAGTTTCTCACCCAAGGACCATACAACTCAGACCGCATGCTCAGACCTGTCCTGAAACCGGACCATCCGCAAGCCACGAGTCCCGGAGCTGCTGCCACCCCCCCCCCCCACTAGCCCCCCTTTTATACTGAGCATGATGTCACATGGTATGGAATACCCCCTTTGGCTAGTTTGGGTCAGCTGTCCTGTCTGTGTCCCCTCCCAACTTCTTGTGCACCCCCAGCCATTGCACTGGCAGGGTGGTATAAGAAGCAGAAAAGGCCTTGGCTCTGTGTAAGCACTGCTCAACAACAGGTCCACATAACAAAAACATCTCTATATTATCAACGTTGTTTCCAGCACAGATCCAAACCATATCCCCACACTAGCTACTATGAAGAAAATGAACCCTCTCAGCTGAAACCAGGACAACCTCACTCAGCCAGTCTATCCATCTTAGCTGTACCCCAGCCCCTGTATTCCCAGTAAGCCTCAGCCCAGGCAGCAAGTTCAAATCTGTCTGGTTTTTGCTACCTCACCCTAGCCCACCCCATTATTAATTCCTCTGTTTTATTAAATTTTTGATCAAACATTTTTCTGGCCCCATTTTATTCATGCTAAAACTATACCTGAAACCAGTTCGACTTCACCCTCACACCATCATCAGCCAGCCAGGACAGTGAAATGGAGAGGGGTTTGGTCTAATCGCCTCATACATGCTCTCTAGTCACTACTGTGAGCAAATTAAATCACACAGGCAGAGAGCTTGTGCTTATTTTAGTTTTCTTTTAACATCCAGCTGGAAAGATTAATTTTGCTGTGATCCCAGATAATTTACATGGATCGCAGGGAGAACTGCAGAAGACTTCTTGCCCATCCACAGTACTATACTGTCCATATTGTGTCCAATCCATCTCCCATTAGGGGAAGAAATTTTATCTTTACTTTCCAGAGACAGCAGCTGAAGATGCTAACTACAGGTAGAGCAGGGAGAAGAGGCTGCTACCAGAGCAGCTGCTCTAGTTTAGGGGGGGGATGATGACATGACACATAGGAGGGTAGCGGGGAGAGGGCACAGTAAAAGTTGAATTGTATGGCTCTCCTGAAATAAAGGCCCATTCTCAATAGCAGGATGAGAAGCTCCCACTGCTGTGGCTTCTGTGGTGGCTGTCATAAGACAAGACTGAATCTGATGCAGATTGAATGACTGAAAGTTCAAATGGCAAAAATGGGCTGAGTACTGCAGGGAGGAGATGCCATACAAGTCACTCTTTATTACTGCTTTTTTCTAGAATAGGCATGTTTACCTACTCTCTGTTGCTAGTTCACCAATGCTGACCCATGAACATAATCTGTTCCACATCTGTTAACCTATTGAATTTTGCTACAGTATTATCATTACTTTCATCTCTCTGTATTAAGTCCCTGCTTTGGACTGGTTCTGCTACATTGCTTTGACAATCTCTCCCAACCTTCTGAAAGAAACAAGCAAGGCATGATTACTCTTTCCCACATGGGCAGAGTATTTCAGGAAAGTAGGTTAGTGTGAATGGTTCACACCAGCTATCCCAAGAACCTTGTTTCAAAGGTATCTCCCTGGTACGAGCTGAGATTTCAGAGTGCTGGAGTTTCCTTTACTGTTGGTGGCTCCTATATCATCTTACCTACAAAATGAAATGCAGGCCACAGAACTTAGTTTCTCCTGTTAAACACCAGAGCAGAATGACTGGCCATGATGAACCTCCTATAATAACAAATATTAAAAGCTACCAGATTTGAAAGTGGTGCAGTGTATGCCCAGGAGTTCAGATGTCAAGGAGTGAAAGAGTCCTGCAGGGAGCAGAAACCATAAGATTAACCTAATCTCAATAGCCTTATTTAGCCCATGCCCATTTATGTCAGTCTTGAGTTTCAGAGCCCAAAATGTGCTACAGACTGTTACCGTGAAGGAGACCTGCCACTACAGGAATAAGAATTTACACAAATATACATGGCCCATACAGAACCCCCACTAGGTTCTAGAAATGAGTCAGAAGCCACTCCAAGCTTTCTTTTGACCTGGATGTCATGAGCTAACAATGCCTGAAGGTGGGCCTGAATCTTGAAGACAGCTGGCAATGAGTAATGGTAAACATTAAGCTCCTCTTACTCCATCACCCTGATGTGGTCCACCCATATTAAACCCCTTCTTCTACTGAGTTAATTCTAATCTAATATCCATCATGATGACCAGCATGAAGCCCATGTGATACCTGCCCTGGCTCAGTGCCTGAGCTATCCCACCATGCTTTCTCTCTTGCCTGGTCTGTTCCACCCAAGCTATCCTAGTATGCCAACCTGTTCAATCCACCTTCATTTACTAATCCTGCCTGCTCTGAATTTATACTGTATCCCAGCATTCTCCATTCATGCTGGTCTGATGCCTAAGACCGATTTAGTCCCATCGCAGTAATGTATAAGTCTATTCTGTTCATACAGACACAATCCATTTTGCCATGACCCATCCCCATGAACCCTCTATCCTGGCCAGGTTTAACCTTAGCACAAGGAAGTAATTTGGATGGAGCTCTGATTTTTAAACATCAGCCAAATTTTCTTACCTTAATATGATGCAGGCTGCAAAGGCAGAGCATTTAGTAGTTCTTATTCATAGTTAGCAACTCAGCTCTTTGTGTGTTGGATGTTCAATACTGCCCCTGAGGGTGGTGGAAAACATGTCTCCAGTCTCCAGAGGCATTGGGCAGGGAAGCTCCATGTAGTGAGCAGGCATGGACAAGAGACATCTTCCAGCCCTCAGATAGGATGTTCCAAGAGAGTGGGACTGTAGAACCCATGGGGGTCTTTGTTCTTCACTGAAAAGTGGGAGTGAGACACTTGCAGTGCCATGCCTTCTAATGTGTCAGGTTTCATGTGTAAAACCGGTTTGGCAGTGGCTGAGAAATCAGACAGCAGGAGAGGATTGCAGGGGGGAAGTGCTGCAAAAAGAATATCACATCACTCCCCTCACCTAGTTCAACACTGTTATTTCATTGTACCGTCCTGGTCTATGCTTTCTAAAGTGATTCAAAGGGGTCAGGTCATACTGAGACTGAGTGTCTCTGACTCTTATATCTCAATCTGTGGCCTGTTCTGTTCACCTTAAATGATTTGATTACTTTGGCCTAACTATACTAACTTGATTCACCAGAATGCTTCAGACTCACATCCCCACTAATCTTTGTCAGGAAGCTGTCAGCGTCACACAGATTTGTCTTGTCTGGCCTGTCTTCAGTAACCTTTTACTGCCCACCCCTTGAGCAAACCAGGTTTGAGAATGGTGTTATTTTCTTGCTCTGTTTTCAAATCTGGGAAATCACTCTCAAGGAACACAGTTGCAATAAAATGGGTAACAGCGTTAGAAGACTGGGATTACCAAACCAGACTTACAGAGCAAAGAGCAACACCACCATAACAGATATTAGGAAAACCCAGACAAACGGACCTTTGAGAGACACTGCCCCATCCACCTAAACCTTCTGCATAGTCTGGCCTATTCATGTGTCCTAAGTATATGGGTCAGATCTAGCTGTGCTATCTCATGTTCTGACTTTTGTTATTCAGCTGAGTGCAGAGGATGGATTGTCATTCAGCAAGAGGCTTATTCCCGGGGCAGAGCATATGGGACTTCTTTCCACAGACCTCTTTCCCTCGTTCCCTCAAAACTTGTACAACTGGCATCCTGGAACAAATAAAGTGAGACACTGTAGGGAGGGCTGATGGACTAGCCTCAAGACCTACAGCCTTGGGAGAAAGATCAGAGAGTGTTTTCTAATTCTGCAGCAAAGTTTCCCATAACTCAGAATGATCTAGGGAATTGTGACCCCTCTGAGATTTCACCCTTCAGCTGGGTTTGAAAATGATCATGAAAATGGTTGAGTTTTAAAGTGACCCAATAAGCAGTGAAAGACAATACTTCCATAGACAGACAACTGAGTTCTCCCTAATTCCGTGTTTCCTTTCCACCTTTGTTAAACTACTTCCCTTGACAAGCCTATTTTTGACACTGTGCTGTTCTACTTTCATATATCAGTGTTAACTCTCAATTTCAATTTGATCCTTCAAGCCTAACCAGCCTAGAATAAATTAAGTCACTATCCTAATCTGGTCTTAACCTTCAGGCTTTGCCCGGATCTATTTCAGCCATGATGTTCCATACTCTGTCTTAATTGGGAAATTTGACTGATCCACAGTGCCAAACTGATGGATCAGTTGTAAAACATTGCTGCAGTTTCTTTTTATCTTAATAGCCATATGTTCCTCCTCTGTCATGGCTAGCAATTAATCCTCCAGTGGACAGATTAAGCCCTAAAAGATGCAGAAAATTCAAGATACACATTAACCTACTGACTTCCTGTTGTCCATGTATGTTTATGTCCAGCTCTGGTCCACCCATCTTCACTTAGATACACACAGTGCTTCAGTTATACTCACACATTAATTTCACTCAGCCCTCACAGAATATTTTATAGATTGCCTTGGGTGGAGACATGTAAACAAAGTGACTAACTCCTGCTATTGCAGCCCAGCCAATTTGGAGCTGCCAATGCCAGTAATGGCCTCAGGCATACAAAAATAATATGTATCATGAGTCAGAATTTCTCAGGTCTTGTCTGGATCTGAACTTATTTCGCTTTACTTTCAGTTTTACATCCGAAGTCATTTAAGAAACTGGTTCTGCCTGCAACTTGCTTTTGGATCAGAGTTGTCCCTGCTGTAACAGCAGAAATACTTAATGATCTTGTATTTATGACCAGCCAGAGGTTCTGTGCGTTTTTTATAGCAAATCATCTGTCTACTAATGACCATATTTTTATATTTTTTTTTTACTTATTTTTTTCTTAGCTTTGTACATTTGCATGTTTTCAGTTCAAAAGATATAAAACTATCACTGGAGAAGGACTAGCAGACTGAAGTAATCACATAACTAAATTTATGAGCCAAATAGAAATAAGTGCTAGCAAAAAGGTTATTTGAAATGTAAAATAACCCTGAGTGTACACAAACAAAGGAGGAAGAAACCCTCCCACTGGTGACACCATGCTCCTTCTTGAGGATGGACTAAAGGATGGAGTAATTCAATATTCCTTGTGTCAGGTGTTACTTGATTCAAGAACCAGCAATGTGCCATTGCCCAATAGAAGGCTAACAGTATCCTGGGCTGCATTAGGAAGAGTATTGGTAGCAGGTCAAGGGTGGTGATCCTTCCCCTCTATTCACTACTGGTGAGGTCACACCTGGAGTCCTGCATCCAGTGCTGGACTCCCCAGTACAAGAGAGACTTACACTCTTGTACTTGATGGTGAAAGGCGGTCAATGTGGGGGGAAAGGACTGAGATCACATTCAGACTCTCCCCCCTGACAGAGAGCCAAGCTTGTTCACCACAGCAGTTGGAACTTTATTTTAAATGTTTCAGTTCATAATGAATGTGGTCTAAATTAAATACTCAACCACCATTGATTGAGACTAGGTATCTAAGGGGGAAGAAGGCGGGGTCCATCAACTGAAAGTGAGACACGTCCTAAGCCCATAAAACTGAGGGGGAGTTGCTTAAGTTCCTGTGGTGTGCCCAGGCACTTCTCCCTGGGAGATATTTCTGAGAAGATAGTAAAGGAGAGATAGGTAGACTCTCCTATTGCTTGAAAAACTTCTCTCCCACCCCAGTTTCAGACAATTGATCACTTAACATTAATTATACTAGAACTACACAAGAGGCAAGAAATACCCTGCAGTGAACCTGTCTGGAGTGATTTACAGCTCCCTGATAATTGCAAGAAAAATGGCTTTGGGAGTTGTGATGAATGCACTCAACTCTTTAACCAAACTAGCAGTACTTTGGTACAGGCTCCAATGGAGGTAAAGGCCTAAGCTGTAACTGGACCAAGAACTCCTCTAGTTCCAGGCTGTTCTCTAAAAGCCCACAAAGGAACAGAGTGACACAGTGAGCATGATGCATATGAGATTGGATGATGAGATTAACACATAAATAGCTAGTTACTTTTCCACGAGTTGTTTACCAAGAAAAAAGTAAGTCGTGGGTACAAGAAGTCTTATGCATACCTTTACCACATGTAATTTGACTGCAAGCCAACCACTTTATTCCATAAATATGACAGCCTAAGTGAGCCTTCTTTGAACTCTCTCTGCAAACAGTTGACTGCATGGCAGTGCTCTCCCCTTGAGATGGGACACCTCTCAAGGTTGTTCCTGAAGCCAGAGAGACCTTTCACAAACAGCAGATCTTCGGTAAGCGATCAGTAAAACACATAGCCTTGTATTATGGTAACTATAATTTGTGTCTTGGTGGCTTTGATTCTATCTCAGTAGTTTTGTGCAGTAACAGTGAACCTTGCCATCGAACTTTGTTAGGTTACACTTTTATAACATATTTAAATAAAACTACTTTTGATGATACCTTTGATAGTGGTTCTTTAAGCAGTCTAAATCACTCATTTGTGACAGGAGTCCAGCAAGAAGAATAACAGATATACTTGCTCTTGATTGTGTGGCCCATTCAGTGGCCCACAGCAGAAAAGGGGGGGATGATTGCAGCTATGTGACAGGACTGGTTTCCCCCAAATTTTTCTTGTGCACATTTTTTCAGTTATTTGTCTATTCTCAATTTATTTTTTTTTTAATGGAATGAGAGCAATAGAAAGCTTTAATGAAGTCACTGAGCTAATGACTACATCATTGAAATCTTGGTATATCTGAAGAATACAACTAACACTGAAAAAGGAAAATTGAACAACTTTAAATATGATTTAATTTTCTTTTAATAGTCCACATACATTTAGGATTTCTAAATTCATGACCATTTTTATATAATCAAATAGTTTTATAGCTTGAATGATCCAGAAGAGTTTTTCATTTTTTCAGAAATTAAGGTGTAAATGGTTGAAGCTTACTAGCAAAGTAGTTAAAATTCTTAAATCTTCATATTGTTAGGACACTTTTTCAACAAAATACATCAAGGTATACCAGTGAAAACTAGCTCTTCAGCTGTGCTGGAGAGGACCCTATCGGGTACTGGTAATTACTAATACTGCAGTAATGCACAAGGGCTGCTCAGCTGGATCTGTGCTTTGCAGTGTAGAAGCATCACACCACCTTTAGACACAATACAGCGTGTATCACCTGTCACAGCAGGGTTGGATGATCTGGATAAACTTTCTTTGATCAAAACTTAACAGACGTACAGCCTACAACCCCATAAATAGACTTTGATGACCTTTTTGTTATAATCTGAACCTGTTGATTGATTTTAGAAATTGTAGCTTTGTTTCCTCTGGGATTTTGTATTTGGGTTTATATTATTGCTGGTCATATACTAATCTGTAAGAATTGTCATATGATAAGACTATACAGAATGAAAGTTTATGATGGATATGTGTCTCTAAGGTCCATTAAGAGACCTGTTAATTGGACTGGCACTTATATACCAGGATTTATTTTTTCTTCCTGTCATCTCAAAACATCCAGACCTCTTAAGATAAACTGATTAAGACAGCATTGAAATACATTTTGTTGGGATTATTAACTTTGCTGGTGGTGTATGACTGGGTACAATTGACCTTATGTTGTGGCAATTGGTGTGTGAGAGGCTGGAAAAATGCATAACTCAAGCAAAGGCTAAAACAATAATGTTGAATATATTAGAGGATAAGGAAGAAGAAAAGGAAGAAGTGCTTGGATAATGGTTCTAAATTATTATAAAATCTAGAGGCAAGAACACATGATGGGACAGCATGGCCCACATGGAGATTGATCCTGGACTCCCAGGAGTTGTGAGCACTCGAGACTAGTATCATGACTACAGAGCAAAGGTGAGTGAAAAGAGAAATAGATATACAGATCATTGCTTTCTTATCATCTCCTGTACTCTGCAATAAAAATTAGGTTAATAGAGAAAAATTTCAATAAACAGCATATTTTGGCCTTTTCTATTATCATCAGAAATGCAGAAAGAGACACACAGGTAAATTAATGACTTCATAACCTCCAAATCTCTTTTACTGTCTTGACACTGATGACCTGTCATCTTTCTTGCTTTCTTTGTTTTAGAAGCTTACTTGTTGCTGTCCTTGCGAACAGAGCACATCCTCTTCACCAGGATGATGCGGGGCTGACTCAGCTCTTCATCCCAATAGTACTCTGGGGAAGGCAGGCGTGTGGGCTTGTGATACAAGAGATGCTGTTGAGGTGGCTCTCATCATGCCACCTAGCTTCAATGCCATTTTCTCTGTCCTTCATGATCCTTTTAAAACAGACTTTGGTCAGTTTGTAGACCTCAGCCACACTTCCCCAAAGAAGCTTACTGTATAATAGAAGTCTCCTTCTCCCTTAGGGATAGCAGCTTGTGCCTCAGTGCGTGTCTCATATGATCTGCTCTCACGACTTGTGGTGTACTGCCAGGAGCTAATGGTCCCCACCAGTATATCAATGATCTCCACATCAATGTGTTCGAATAGCTGGACATCAATGTCTATGGAATAGAGATAGTCGACCTCATACTGGAATTGGCTGTGGATATATCTGCTGATGATATTCATACAGCTCATGGAGAAATCCTGCCACCGTGAGTGGTTCTGGACAGGGATGACAAAGATGTGATTCTCAGGGGCCATCTGAAGGTGACAGATATGCTCAGGATTGTCTGTGAATAAGTAGAAGTTCACCTGGTGCCCAGCAAAGAAGTACTTGTTGGCAGAGCTCACGAACCCTTCTATGAACTGGACATATCTGAGAGACAAGGAAGGGAAAAGAGTGGAGAGGGGTTCCTCCTGCTGAAGAATAGCAGCTTTTCAAGTTCGTTTTGTTTCTTCTTTTCTATCCATTGCTCCCTTCTTATGTCAGTGCTCTTCATTTAATATAGCTGCTACCCCTTCAACTCCTCCTTATGCTGCTGCACATTATATAATTTTTCAGTTTTCACTCTTCTCTATTCCATTGGTCTTTCACGCTCACTGTACAGAACACATACCTTCTACCCTATGCTGCTCCTTAGTATCACTGCATAGTACAAATCTCCTCATCCTTCACTCTTACATACTGCCCGGCTCCCTGGCACTCTTTCTGCAGTGTAACTTTTGAACTTAGTGTTTTAGAGAGGATGAAAATCATCAATGAAATAATTTTGACTGCCTTGAGATACCTGAAGTCTCTATTTAAATCTAGGATGCTTAGTGGAGATAGAGGGAGTATAGTTCTTTACTTATTCAGAAACTCAAAGAGGAATCTCCCTCCGAACTTATAAGCTATAACAGCATGGTTAATAATTTTACTGGAGCTAATATTTTAACACTAAACTCTAAGAGAAACCCATTAAAAATCTCAGCTTTGCAAAATTGTTGTTTTTTTACCCCAGGTTAGAGGCAAAGCTGCTTGTTAGAAACAGCAGGAGCTGGAATTTTCTTCTCAAAGGATCAAAATACTAGTTATATTTCCAAGGATATTTTTTGCCCTTTGCAAGGCAGTATCTCCTGCTTTTTCACAGCCAGTTGCCTAACTTGGGAAGTTGAGACTCACATGTTACATTTCACCCAGTCTAAAGCTGCTAATATTCTGTCTTTGGAACCTTTCTCATTCCTGCTCCACCAGCAGTATTGCAACATAGCTGGCAGGTGAGAGGTTTAAGTATTTGACAACAAATAAATGACAAACCAATACTTTTTAACAGCAAACCTGACCACTCCAGTGACCAGGTTCTTCTGCATATATTGGGCATTCAGGATGTCTGTATTGAATGTGCCTTCCCAAACAATTGGAGCCAACCAGGGTGTCAACACCAGTACATCCCGCCTCCTGCAAGGAGTTTGAGAATGAAAGTAGTCTTTAGATGGCCTATAGAATTCATGGAGACAAACACATACTTCTTCAGTAGAGATGTCTTAACCTTTAGGTTAGTTATCCCAGAGTCTCTCTGAAATCACTAGGGATCAAGAAAGTACTGTTGGTGAAATCTGAGATATAAGTCATCTTATCCTGGAGTAGACACCTAAAATAAGTCAGATGCCTCTAAAATACTTGCTCCTCTACAAAGTATCTAACTGCAAAAGAACTGGAGAAAGTTGAGAACCTGTGTTCCCAATTCAGCCTTAGTTGACAGGAAAGTTATAACTACACCTGAGTGTATATAGCTGTACCTGACTGCTAGTGCAGCTTCACAGAGCCGTGTGAGCCGAACCATTTGTGTTCACATAACATTTAATTCTTTCATCCAATTTTAACATCCAGAGAGTGTACTCAGTCCAGCATGTATCCAGAGTGCAAGCAGCAGTGCGAACAACACACACAATCAGGGGACTTAGACACAAGTATGGGTCTAGCATATATCCAGAGTGCAAGCAATCATGTAAACAACATACATAATCAGGGGATTTAGACAAAAGTA
Source organism: Balearica regulorum gibbericeps (assembly GCF_011004875.1). NCBI lineage: Eukaryota > Metazoa > Chordata > Aves > Gruiformes > Gruidae > Balearica > Balearica regulorum. The sequence goes on from NC_046207.1 coordinate 158,376, forward strand.
TGGGCTTGAGCCCTGAGTTAATTTGAAAGTACAGAGAAAACCAAAATCAGCACAATGTTATTTACTGCTGAGATGCTTTGGATCACCTTTTGGAAGTGCCACTGACTATCGGGCCCCTTAGCCCCTACACTGATTAAATTTATCTGTATGATTATTCAGATTTCATAAAATTGAACCAATATATTCCTAAGGCATTTTTCTACCCAAAAGTAGATGTCTATATTTTAGATGCACACATCTGAAGAAGTCCGCAGGCATCCATTATTTTAAGTGAAGAGAAACAAGCACTTCTGTGGTATAATCAATATTAATACAAATACATAGAATGCGTTTATACCACACACATATTTATGATTCCCAATTTACTGTAATGGGGGAGACTAAGGGACTAGATGTGGACATCTACAATCCTCGCACTGCATGGGAGACCTCCTGATAATTTCTAATTTGCTCAGTGCAGACATCTGTATATGAGCAATCTAGGCCACATTAATAGTCAGTGGCAAGAAACAGGAACTTCTGGGGAAAGTCCTCCAAATTATTTTAAATATTTGGATGAAGTACACCTAAGAATTGCCTATTTATACTTACTGAATATAAATTCATTAGTTAAAGGTAGATATCGTTAGGAGAGCTGCTGAATCTGGTGGGCCAGTAGAGGCAAGGCTGCTGCAGCTCAATGTCCCCTGGTAGAACCAGTAGCGAGGCTGAGAATATATTCCCAATAAACACGGACACAGGCACACATGTACAACATACACATATATATGTCTGGCCACACAGATAACGCAGACAGAAAACACAACACTTTTACACAAATGCAAACAGCACCCACCGTGTCGTCCTATCCCCTTTTTCATGTACTGAGAATGAATGCCCTTTATTAAAAAAATATATATAAACACATATACTACACACACATATATATGCACATGGATCCGTCCAGCAGCTGGCCTTGCAGAATTTATCCAGTAATTGGCCCTGAATCCCCATCCTCCCAGTTACCTTCCAAGCCCACGTGCTCACTGGCACTGACACTTGAGCAGTATTGATCCCCCATGCTCACACATGCACCGACACATTCATGGTAGATCCCTCTACTAACTGGCCCTAGATACTCAGTGTACTCAGTAGCTGACTTGTAGTTCTCATCTCCAGTTGTCTCATACACAGGCACACACATGCAAATGGGTCTCTCAGGCAACCCCCTTACAGTCTCTCCAGTAGTTGGCTTGGACATCCTGGTAGCCAAATCATAGACCATATGATCTCTCCAGTATCTGAAGAAGTCTTATGGCCACTTTGATACCTACCTCCAAATCACTTATCCTATTTTGATTACACCCTGACATATGTACCCACGCAATATGCATGTACTCCAGCCTCTCCAGTTGCTAGCATCCCAGACATGTGGGCCTCCGTAACCTGTGGTTCCCCAATCCGGTTGCTAACACTTACATTCGCATTCATTCCAGTTGTTGGTACCACAGATGCACAGGCCCCTGAGACTAACTAGAGTCACTAGCAGTTAAATTTTCACTTGCTTTGATCTCTCCAACTGCAGGCACCGCAGACACACAGGTCCCCAACCCATGGTCTGACTACAGTTGCTGGTATTCAGACCTCCATACAAATACATGCACACGGAAGAACCTCTTATCTATGAATGCAGGTAGAAGTAGAGCTTGGTGAGAAGACAGAGAAGACTGTGCTGACCAGGTACTGGGCATTGCCACATAAGTATACTTACCAGAATGCCTCTACTTGCAACCACTCCCTTGTATATCCTTATCCTTTTATTTTCCCATGCTTATTCCTCCCCAAATCACCTTGATCCCTCCCTTTCTCCACTTGTGGTTCCTCCTCTGAACATCCTGAATTCAGTCTTGCATAAACCCAAAATATTCTTCTCTGCCATCCCACGCGCTTGTAGGCAGTAACTCCTCTCGGTCTGAAAGTTGCTCCAGCGAGCCTCTCCCTTTGACTCATCTTAATAGATTTCATCCCAGGACAATGAGGCTGATTGGCCTCCTGCTACAGCCTTGGTAGGCACCTTCACATTGTGATTGTTTCACTTATTAGGCTACTGGGGTTCCCTGCTTTCCATTGTCCCTCTGTGATGGTCTGTGTTGTGTAGAAACGAATCTTTTATGACATAACCTAAAAAGTATCTATATGACAAATCTCTGAAGTTATCTGAGAAGAATCATCCTTGATACATCTTCTTCTTTTCAATAATTACAGATTTTTAAAAAACCAAACTTATCAAGGTTTTGTTAGAAGCAGCTGAGGATATAATATGCTGTAGAAAAGAAAAAATATATGACCTTGGAATAATGTACATGGTCATTCATTATTGCTATAATCCAATAAAAGTAATAACAAGAATAACAGGGACTGTAAGGATATGTGAGATGTAAAGAATTCTGGTTGGAGAATATATCTAGTTAATGGCTATGCAGCATCAAAGGCAAAGACAAGAAACAAAGGATGTAAACAATTAAAAGAGACACACAAACCTTAATGAGCAGTAGATTATTAAAACAATAACAAAGAAAAGAACTCTTAAGTCAGTGACTAATGGAATGAGGTGAATTGTGGGAATGTGCAATATTTATGTTTAGTGGAAAAGCCAATGCAGAGAAAGGGTGCAATAGAAAGGGTCCAGTCTTGTATAAACTGGCTGTTGGTCACTTAGCTAGTCTTGCTAAGCCCTGAACTTGATCGCTGCAGTCTGTCCTATCTTCTTTTTGGACTCTATGCTTATTTATTTTCCATGTGACCTTGCTCTCTAGTGTGTGCATGCAGATGGATATGTCAGCAAACGTCAAACTGATCAAGCCTGTGAGCAGGAGACCAGAATCTGGAAAGACTTGAGGTCAGAGCTGGAGACTGGGTAAGTGAGACCCAAAGTCCGGGCATTGATTCTGGACAGAGCTACTGTCTGGACTAGGCTTTGAGCTGCTCACAGGCACATGCATCAACAACATGAACAACAGAATGAAGGGTTGTGTTGTGTGAACTATAGCTCTGATGAGCAGGAAAGAGGAATAGGATCAGGCAGTCTGAGTTGTTTATGTATGTGAGTCCTGATTATATAAAAATACTGCTCTCTGCTTTGTCTGGGTCAATCTTCTTGGCCACTGTGCCTTTATTCCACGTGTGCTTGCATCTTTCATATTTGTGTTGTTTCACCGTAGGCTGGAGATACAGAGTGAGGAGAAGAAATCCTTAAGTCTTAAAGATGAAGAGATTCAGCTTCCTTTAACAAGAGTAATAAAACACAGGCCTGTGTTTTACACTAAAGGCACCATGGCAGTTCCCTAAATTTTGGAAAAAGGGGAGCTGTGTTATATTGTATTTGAAGTGAAGAAGCTATTTTTCACTCAGACCATAAAATGGCATAAGAGGCCAAAGGACAAATCCTTCCTGCTAATACCTTGTAGGATGTTCTCAGGCTTTTATTTCAATACACTGATTCATGTATAACCAGAGTCCCCCCAGTAACAGGAATGTATTTCTGAATTAATTTACACAGACACTATTTGTAAGTAATCCATGCAGTCCAGAGGGCCTGTGGATCACTACATGCAAAAGGATAATTTGAGACCACAGCAAAGGATGATATGAGATCATTTTGCATCTGAATAGCTCCAAAACAGTCCCTGTGCTAATAGTGGGAAGGTGTATGCCTAAGTGTGTAGATTGACAAAAACACTATCAGTCTCAGGTGAAGATTTCAGTTTAGAAGGATCTTGCTGACTATGACTAGAGAAGGCCAAGAACAGAACAAATAACAACACAAAGAACAAAATTTCTCAGAAATTCCCAGGAGAAAAATATCAACTCCCTCCTTTTAGGTCTGCAGTGGTGAAACTTAAAATCTGTGAGGAAAAAAATTAATTAAAGAAACATTAATGTGGAATATATATTTAAATTTATACATCTGAAATTAAGTTGAATAAGTACCAGAGTCCAGAATAACAGAATGGCTGAGGTTGGAAAAGGCCTCTGGAGGTCACTTGGTTCAACCTCCATGCTCAAGCAGGGACACCTACAGCCAGTTGCCCAGAAGCATATCCAGACAGCTTTTGAGTATCTCCAAGGAGGGAGACTTTGCAGCTCCCCTGGATAACTTGGTCCAGTGTTTAATCACTCTCACAGTAAAAAAGTGTTTTGTGTTGTTCAGAGGGAACCTCCTGCATTTCAGTTTGTGCTTATTGTTTCTTGTCCTGTCACTGGGCATCACCGAAAAGAGCTTGGCTCTGTCTTCTTTACATCCACCCTTCAAGTATTTATATACATTGACAAGTTACCCCCCAAGCCTTCTCTTCTTCAGGATGAACAGTCCCAGCTCTCTCAGCCTTACCTCATAGGAGACATGCTTCAGTCCCTTCATCATCCTTGTGGCCCTTTGTTGAACTCTCTCCAGTGTGTCCATCTCTCCCCTACTGTTTTTCTAAAGCCAATTGGCAATAAGCAATTCTAGAAAATAATTCATCCCATTGACCTAAAATGTCCCTTTCACAGACATTTACAAATCATCTGGAATGCTGTTACCACTAAAAATAGCATCACCCAAGGACTCTTCTTTTTTAGCTTCTGAGATGGGTGGTGACAGGGAAGGGAAAAAATGAATCAAGCTCTTTAATCAAAAACATTTCAGCATTCATGATAATTTCTCAGTTTCCTTTCTGAAAGCAAACAAATGAAAGATTCTGCATCTATGCATTTTTTAATGGTTTATGGAAGAGTACCTTCACTAAATAGGCATATTTTCTTATTCATCCAGCCATGTTCTCAGCTCTCCTGACTTGTATGTGCCAGAAACACAGTCATGAGAATAATGCAGTACCATGTTAATGAAGTCATAGAACTTATCCTTACCGTGGGATCATTGGAGATGTTTCATTTAAGTCTGTTTGTCTGTAAATGAGAGAGAAATAAAAGACACACATATACCTCATGATGCAGCAGTTTCAGATTTTCTTTTTCATGCCAGGAGGGATGAGCCCCATGAGATCCTTATGTGTTTCAGCAGTATTCCTCCTTAATCCAGTGTCAATAGGCTCCATCACAAATTCTATGATATGAATTATATTACTTCACCTCCATATACAATGTTAACTACATTTAAGTAATATTCCACAGACATTCAGCTGGTCTAATTAGGGTTGAATGTAAAATAATCAATTTTAAGAATATTTTCAGCAGGTCTGTTCCTGACCTGCTGAAAATCTTCAGGAAATTTGATTTTACTTCTGCATGGTTAGCAGCTAGTCCAATAAGTGCAAACTTTTTCAATACAGTTTGTAGTTTACTCATGGGTGTATGTCTGCATACCTGCACTCTCAAGTAGATAGGATACATGACAGAGAAGATGACACTGCTGTCCATTCTCATTGTTTATGCAGGTCACCAAATGGGAACCCACCGTTCCTAGATTTTCCTAGATTCCTAGATTTTCCAGTAGGAAAAACAGATTCTATAAAGTGGAAACACTTACTGAAAGTAATAGATTAAACAGGCTAAGAGAGAGAATAAAAAGAATCACCTATACACATATTAGTGGAACATACATACCCTCTAGTGGAAGGTGTCCCTGCCCATGGTAGGAGGGTTGGAACTAGATGATCTTTAAGGTCCCTTCCAACCCAAACCATTCTATGATACACAGAAAGATATGTCCAGCTATATTAATTTATTTTTTTTTCAGGGTGAGTGGCAGGAAGGCTGAAAACACTCTCATAGGATCCTTTCTAATTTCAAATCAGTTACAAAAATAATGCATTCTCTTTGTCACATTTTTTTATTTGAGTTAAAGTTTACTTCTTCAGTCACACATGCTAGACACCTTAAAGAATAGTGTATGGCACTGTGAATATATTTAGAGCAGCATTTCTAGAGAGTAACATGACTGTGTATATTATCAGAGGTGATGAAGAGGGGAAGCCTAAGTCAAAAAAGCAGTGGGGATCAGAAATGTGCAATTCATAAGGCAATAAAAGAAACTGATGAAATATGGCTCAGTTAAATGAAATTACACATATTTTGTTCAGAAATATGGAAGTGTTTCATTCTAGTAAACTACCAGATTAAACTCTTTCTTGCTTCCATATTCAGAATCTGTTAGTGAGTTTGTGAACACCAAATTTGAGGGAGTGCGCAATATGCCAAAGGGCAAGGCTGATATGGTGGTGCAACCCGCCGTCTCTTAAGCCTCTCAATACTTGGTGCAATCTCTCCCCCTTCCTTTTTCTGGGCCACATACCTGAGCAGCAGACCAGAGCGTTAAGGCACCTCCTTAATGTGTCTGGTTCTTGCTTCAGTTGGTAATGGTAACGGCCTGGTAATTGAACTGTGACGTTCTTGTTGCTTCATTACTTGAGAACAATAATGACAATAGATCACCTCCTGCCAACCTGCTACACCTGTATGTGAGCCGTGGCCCAAAAGAGGCAGATGCCAGGAAAGTTCTGAGTCTGTGCAACTGGTGGAAAGTACCAGTTAAAGTACCAGCTCAGAGTACCAGTTCACCACCTGAGCTGGGCTGAAGTGGAAAAGTACCTGACAAAAGTCAATTATCTCAGACCCTATAAATAGCGATTCTAAGTGAGACCCTTTGAGCTCTCCTGGATCGCAGCGGGCTGTGACCAGCATCTCCTCTGAACTGAGACACCTCTCAGGCACAAACTTTGCAAGAATCCTCTGCCAGGGTGAAGCCAGCCTTCTCAAGTCTCAACTATCACCTGTTGAGGAATGCTGACGCATTGTGAGTATTTAAACTCGAAGTGGGAAATCTTAACTATAATCTAGCTTCCTTCATCCTTCATAGTCAGCAGGACGACAAGCAAAATCACCGAACACTTATAAAAACATGGTATGCAACAAAATCCCATCTTCCCAGAGTATTGGGCTTGTAATAATTGGCATACCTGGAAAGTGGTAGAGAAATAGTTAACTGGTGCCAGAGGTTCAACTGAAATTGGACAAGATAAAGGCATAACCTGTAAAATGTTGGGAGTGTGCCTAGAAGCTGCCAGCACCGGTAGATCCTTCTGTACTTAAACCACTAATAAAAGGAGCCCCTGCCACACCCAAACCCTTTTTCATTGCAAAGCAAGATTAAATCCAAAGAGATTTGAATCACAATGAATTAATAAATTTAACACAAGCTACTGGAGATAATGAAGATGCGAATTAGTGTGAACAGAAGTCCCCACCTAGGCAATGTTAATGCATGAAACTATAAAACAATAGAAAGAGAAATGGGATGAAATGAAAGTCGCAGTGAAATGAAAAACGCAGGTCGTGCTGTTAGGCAAATTAAATAATCACATCAAAAAGGGTCCCAAGAACCAAAATCTTCTGATCAACAATTAAAGAGCCAGGAGTGGAGAAATGAGATACGGAAACAAACATTGGCACTAGGAATTCCTAGACCTGCAATTCAGAGACAGCCTACCAGTGCTATTTTGAGTCTAACTCAAGGATTTAAGAAATACAATCCTTCAAATACTCCAACTCCTCTGTCGCCGGCTCCTAGAGGGAGACATAACCCTTTGTCTCTTGGTAAAGATCAATTACAGGACATAAACCAAAAAAACCAGTAGTGCCTGGATGGCCATTAAGCACGTCTGTCCAGCAGCATAAGCCTATCAATGGTTAAACAAAAATGGCCCTTACATTTTATTTCCAGTAGGTCCTCAACAACAATTAACAAAATTTTTGATTGATACTGAAGCACAAATTTCAATACTTACACAAGATGCCAACAAGCTGGGCATATGACCTGGATGGCAAAGAGTTAAAATTACTGGAGTTACAGGAATTTGTGCTGTGTGCCAAACCATAAAACTTAATTTATGGCTCCCTGGCAAAAAGCATATGACATCTTTTCTCTTTGCAATTAAAGATCACAACAAAAATATTCTAGGTTATGATACCATGAATGGCTGAACCTGGCGTTTGCCAGACGGTAGGTAGTCTGTGGACTTCTAGGTCAATTACCAACTTTTACTTTAATAAAAATCAACAAGCTGCCACAGTACGAGTGCTCCATGCAGCTCCAGTATTTCCTGAATCAAAAGTTACCAATGTCCCGCAGTATCCAATTTCTGCTGCGGCACAGACTGGAATTTCTGAAGTAATTAAAGATTTGTAAAAATGGCAAATTATTTCCAGAACCCACTCCTTATATAACTCTCCAGTTTGGCTGATCCATATATCAGATGGGAGATGGCATTTGAAAATTGATTATCAGCACATGATGGAATAGAGCACAAAATCAGTACCAGATGGATTTATCCGATATCTTAAAAGGGGTAACCTGTTCAGCCTTCCCCACCAAGACCATTCTCTTTCTTTCTCTTTAACAGAAACAATGAACTCCACCAACGACAAACAACACATCTAACATCTAAATTGGGTGCCAGGTAATCAATAGGTCCACTTACCATAAGCCAACTGAAATGAAAACATTTTATACCAACTTCTCCAAACCAAAAGACAACAACAACGATTGTTATAAAATAACAGATCCAAATTTAGATTGTTGGTACAATTTCACTCTTACTGAACCTGTAATTGCATTATGATCTTTAAAACAATCCTGACGTATGTGATGGGATGCCACTTGGATATTGGGAACAGGATTAGGAGTATTAAATAGCAGAGAGACTGAAGTCCTAATGAACAAAATAACTGCTACTACCAATGACCTAACCAAACTGGAATGCCCGCTAAAATCATCTTTGTCCGCCTTAGGAGCAAGTCAATGGGTCCTATCAGACATTTTACCTCATTCAAACAAATTGAAGAAAATGATCATCAATTACCTGTAAAAGCTCTCAGAGCAACCGAAGGTAACACCTCTCTTGCCTTGAGTTGTATCCAAGTGCAATTGTGAATACAGTCTATATAGCAGCCATTATTAGAGAAAGAGAAGATGGAACCCTATCCACTGAAATTTGTAAATTCATTTGGGACAATGCCTCAGAATTTGAAAAGGAGTTTCAGTCGTGGTGGCAATTAGTCAACTTCACTTATCACGCAGAAAGTAAGATTGTCGCCTTTGTCCTCACTATACGCAATGCTTCAGTATGCAATATATACTCAACCATGGTGTTAGGACTGAATCATAATGGAACCATACTCTATCCCTTAGAGCATAGAGTGTGCGCCCATCAAAAGGGGGAAAAGTGTCAAACCATTGATGTAAATGTGTACATTGTATGAGAACAACAGGGTTTCACTTATGAAAGTAATACCCTTAAAGCTCAAGATATCTCTTTGTATATGGAACAAAACATTTGCCACTCTGAAATCCATCCAAATGAAGTTCCTGAAACCATAGTAATATGTGTTGGAAAAAGATGAATACATCAGAATGTGGAAAATGGCTACACAAATTACACTACTGCAAAAATTTCCTCGTGTATATACCACACATAAATAATATCACTTAACCACATTTAGTGAAACTTTAGTTAATTGACAGAAACTAACCGAACACACAAAATTTCCCTCACAATTATAATTGGATTATGGCATTATCGGCTGCCATTCAGAGGACCTGGAAAGGCTGGAGAAATGGGCTGACAGGAACCACATGAAGTTCAGCAAAGGCAAATGCAACCTGGTCTAGAGTAAGTAACCCTATGCAACAGGGCAGGCTGGGGGCTGACTGACTAAAAAGGGGTCCTGGTGAATAGGTTAAACAGGAATCAGCAATGTGTACTTAGAGCAAATAAAAGTAACTTCATGATGGGCTCTATCAGTAAGAGTGTAGCCATTAGTAAATGGGAGAGATTCTTCCCCTCTCTTTGACACTTGGGAGATATATTGGCACTATAGTGTCCTGTCTGGGGCTCTCCGGGACAAGAAAGAGATTGACACACAGATGGGAGTCCAGCAGAAGCCACCAAGCTTGAAGCACATGAAACAGGAAGAGAGGCTGACATAATGGGGCCTGTTCAGCTTTAAGACAAAAAGGCTAAGGGGAGACCTTGTTGCTATCTAGAACTACGTGATGGAAGCAGGATACAAAGAAGATGAAGCAAGGCTCTTCTCTGATGTGCACAGCAACAGGATGAGAGGGAATAGACAAGTTGGAACCTGGGAAATTCCAATTGCATATGAGGAATTTAAAATGTATGTATTTTTATAAGTGATGAAAGTGGTCAAATCAGTATTTGATGGGTTGCCCAGTGAGATTGTGAAAGCTCCATCTTTGGAGGTTTTTAAGACTTGACTAATCAAGTCCTTGAGCAACCTGCTCTAGTTGACCCTGCTTTGAGCAGGGGATTGGATTAGATGAACTCGAGAGGTCCCTTTCATACTAAATTATTCTATGATTCTGTGAAAGGGTTTCTTCTCCTTAGTTGGCTTTTTCTCTAATAAAATACTCTGATCTTTCAACTGTGTCTGTAATTTCAGGGCAGAATTAATGTCAGTGGACACATCTTTCTACTCTAAGACACTCCAGAAAACATTGCCTAAATCTGCGGAGTCGTCCATATTGGCAGGGCTCCAGGCAAGTGACGAGGCTGCTGGCTGTGCCTCACTCAGGTTAAGCTAGCTGAACAAGATGTGGAAAACTACTGTACAAGACATTAGAAAATGCTGGATATTACAAATAAGAGTGTGGGAATGTGACAGACTACAGGTAGTGCTGTGAAGGATGGCTGGATTTCACAGTTGATTGAGGAGGAGTTTTGTGAGAAATTACCAAGATTCACAGGTAGCAGAAAGGGTGTTGGGGACTTTTTGGGGACCAGATTCTTGCAAGGCCAACAGCTCCTAGGTGACCATATCAGTCATACTATATAAGTCCAAGGTCAGATAACAGTATCAGAAATATCAAATTTAGGTCTAGATCTAGCAGAACTGTGACAACTGAATGAAAAGTAACTAGAAGTCAACTGTTTGAGAAGGGACTGGGATGGAGAAATACAGGTACACAGTTGTCAAATAGGAGAGTCAAGAAATGGGAAAGTGTTAACAAGGCAAATCATGTAATCAGAACTGTCTAAGGGTACCCATTGGGTAAACCTGGGTTTCATCATGTCAATGTATATCAGGAAAATAAACCAAACCTGTTTTTCTGATGATACCACAGGAGCCAGGTCTCCTTCCATGGTCAGTAGAACCACTGTGGGAGAGAAGTACCTCCCATGCCTAAAGGGGAACACCCAGCACAGATGGACTGAGCATTCTGGTGTCACCATGCCCACTCTTATTTCAGCTCTAACAGCACTAGCAACTACCCACCACTTCTTCACATATATCTGCTATGTTCCTACCCCTTTTTGCTTTATCAAGTGTCTAGTGTGAATGGCATATAACCCAGGTCTCCACTAAGTCTAACATAGTTCCCTTGTTACCAAGACATAATTTTAACTTGAGACTATTCAGGTTCAAAATTAGTGAAAAAAAATGGGACTTGTGTCACAGACCCTAAGAATGTGATCTTTATTTTTTCACACAAAAGGTGTCAGTTGCATTCCCTCCTTGTGGATAAATCTTGCCCTCTTCTGGCAAGAACATGTGTAGGTATTGTGAATATCTTTAAAGAAGCCCTGAAAAAGTGAAGAGGGATAATGCTATATGTTCTAAAGGAAGGAGTTAATGCAGTGAATTGTCCCCTATACTGAACCCATACTTTTGCCTCCCATTAAAGGACAACCCAGGATTCAACATTTTCTTATGATGGACAATCAGAAATTGTATTAAGAATAAAACTCAGGAATTATATTATTTGGTAAGTTAGCTGTTCTTATAGAACAGAAGACCCAGCTTTGGCAGTAGGTGTTACTCAACATGGATAAAGGAAGAGAACTGTTGTTTTGAAAGATATCCATACATATTCATAGGTCAGAGCTGTGGGAGAGCAGAGGTAAGACATCCTTACTGTGAAACCTGACACAAGCTCTGATTCATGTTGGTCATGCTAAAAACAAAACAAAACACAGAAAAGTACCTCAGGTTAATGAAAAGAATATCAGGGACATAAGGCAGGTCCTACATTCTTACACAGTGGTGTACATCCCAGGTTTCACTTCTCAAGGCAATGGTTTGGAATTAAGGTCATTAAGCTACAACTCAAACCTATTTTAACTGTATAATTCCTTTAACTTGTTACTCCTAATACATGCATGTATGCGCACACGTGCACACACACAGTTTAAATAATTCAAAAGGCAGCTGTACTGATTTCAAAGGATTTACTTCTGGCTTACAGGAAAAGATCCTAGTGGTCCTGTATTTCTATTTACATTATCCTATGAAAACAACCCCAGATCTAGAAATATGATTAGTTGTCCAGAGTGTTATTTGGGTAAGAACACAACACAGACCAACTGTCTATAAATCCCTAAGTATGAGATTAATAGACTTTGGCAGGGCCCACTTCTTTCTAATGATTACAGAGGAAACTTAGATGACTTTCTTAGAAATAAATAGCCAACTTTTAGATGTCTAAATAAGGTGGGATTAAGCTGTCTTTTCATTACATGATTTTGGGGGAGCTGGATCAATTTATTTGTATTACCCTCTTTAGAGTCCCCCTGTTAAATCTCTGGAATCTGAGTCTGTTCTTGCAGCTCAAGGCATTTACAGTACAGTTGTCTGCATCTTGGTCACTACTGGCCCAAAATGGAAATAAGCATTTCTAGGACATGACTCTTCTTCTTAAAAATTGGTCTTATCATATGAGAATTATCCTAGTGGCCTAGAATGACACACATGTTAGATCTTGCAAGACATGCACAATGAAACTCATTCCCTTACAGCAATATGCCCTCTTCAGAGGAAGCTGTGGGATCTTGATCACTGACTGGTGAGAAAGGGTGATGGTATCTTGGACAGAATAGGCAAGTGATAAGTCAATGGTAAAAACAGTAAATCAACCCTCCTGCACCCCCTTTATGACTGAAACTGTAAAACAAAGCTAACAGAATACATATTTGTGGGGCCAAACTGGTGATGAAGATGTACAAAGCCCAGTTGTTTCAAGAGAGCTGTCTATCCTAGTGTTACCTGCAGATCTATTAACTCTCTGACGATCTGTGGATGAATTTAATTTGCATTTAATGAGGCCCAAGACCATTCATGCCAAAGGAAATGTGTCTGCTTTACAGTAGAGCTTCTTCTCAGCTCCTGCTAGAAACTGTGTAGTCCCCTTTTGGAGTGAGGTGCATATATCATCACTTTGGCTCTGCTCTGGCCAGTATGTGGGGTGCCTTCTGATGTGAGCCAAATTGTATCATCAACAAAAATGTGAGCACTTGTGATAGATGGTCTGCCTCAGACAGACTATATGGTTGAAAAGCTTGTCCTAGTTCCTCCGTTTGGAACAGTCCTCCAATATTATTCCAGTAAACTCTGAATTCCAAATATCCTCACTTGATCTCACGCCAGGCTTCAGGGCACTGAGCACATACTATGAAGGCATCACTGTAGTAGGCTACTACAGGGGCATGCAAACCAATGGAGACCCAGGCTAATCATTTTGCAAGATAAATACAGGTATGTCCACTCCACAAAGCACTAGCTCTATGCCAGGATCCTTCTGTTGGTCTGCAGTCCAGAGATATCATTGTGGTATGTAAACATGAAAATGCACACTTGGGCTCCAGGAACATACAGAGCCCAATTAATCAGATTTTTAGAGTTTCACAAAAGAGATTAAAAGTGTCCACACTTGCTTATTTTTATCTTTTTAATATAAAAGGGGATTAGGAATTTAGCTTTGTACAAATGCTTACATTGTACCTGCCAAAGTATAGCTAGAAGAAATATCACTCAGGCTGGGCAACAGAAATATATGCTAGTTGAGGATCATTATCAAAGGTTAAACACCTACCAGACTGCTCCAGTGATTCCTGCTGTCACTAGAATAGCCAATCCATGTAATTTTGTGATTCCCATGTTGTTGGTGTTGAAAGAAAGATTGTGAACCCTGGGTTGACAGTAAAGTGAAAAAAAAAAACAAACAACAAACCCCCAAAACAACCAAAATCACCCACACAGAAAATACTGCAGTTATTGTAGTTATTAATATTGAATAAACCTCCTGTCTTGGACAGCAAGTCTGGTCATAATACAGAGAATAATTATTCTTTCTAAAGGTAACATTTTGCATCTAGGTATTTATAATAGATATCCCACATTTTAAAATGGTAGTGCAGTGTACTATTTCATTAATGTACAAACAAATAATTCTCAGTTCAGATTTTCTCTCAATCAGGTTTTCTTCTTTTCCTGGCCAGTGCCCACTCTGCTCTTTATCTTCTCTGCTCCAATCTCTCAGTCCTCCTTTCTTACTCTCTAGCTCTCTTTTTTGACCTGGATTCCTTGGGCTTTCTACTGTGTCTTTTACCTGTGCAGTTCTCTGTCTTTCTAAGTTGAAGTTCACAATCCCTTTTTCTACGTCAGCTTCACTTCCCTATCCATTCTGTGACTGTTCACAACTGTGGCTCAGTCAAATTTTCCTTTGTGCTAGTCTTCTGAAAAGAGTCTTTGTAGCATTCTTGTCCATATAACCTTCCCCTGCTCTCAGCTGCTCTTGAGCATCCCTTCCACCTGTAACCACCTCTGTTAGCCACCGTACCCTAGCCCCAACCTATTACCCCTCAGTCACAGTACTCACCTATGGTGCTTTCAGTTCCTCCACTTCAAGCAGCTCCTATTCTTTTCCTCTTCTGCTTCATCTCTCCTCCCATACCTGCTGAACCATTATCAGCACAGCAAAGCCTTCCTCTATGTCAACCATGTGTCAGCAGCCAGGCTCAGAGCCAAATGATGGGCCTCCACCCAGTTCTTTACCTTGTGTGGAAGTGCTGCCTCCTGAGTAATGGGGAAACAACAAGAAACTTGCAACAACCAGTTATTCCCTAACACTGCAACACTGAGATTTCTGATGAGCAAGAAGGTGACCACCTAGACTTCAGATATAGAGATTTGTTTCTTAGAATGTGGGCATTTTTGTTATTTCTCCTAGCTGTAAATATCTGTAATGTAGACATTTCCAACTGCACTGAACTTAATATACTTCTTGTAGTCACGGGACAGAAATAAACATTTTCAGCACATAATTAATTTAATCTTAAGGAGGACCTTTAGAGTCAGTAGCCTAGATTCACCAGATCTAATGGATGCCTCAGACAGTAGGCCCGTTGTCTGAGTCTTTCTCTTCATTTACTGGAGGAAAAGATAGTTGCCTATGAATGGCAATGAAGAATGATCTAAGTCCTACGTAAGATGAACCTGTTCTGTTGGTGCCAGTCTGTTCAATTCCAGTGATTGTATAGGAAGTGTGCAGCTGATGTGACTAGCATTACAGTAGTTGGATGGATAACAACTGGGGCTTTTTGGGTAAACCACAAATAATGCAGGGAAGGTTGGATTGAGAAAGATAACTGTGAGTTACCTGCTGCTTTTCAGTATTTGCAGGTAGGTTCAGACTAGTAAATTTGGGTCAGTCAGTAACTTGAAGTAAAGTTCCTTACGCCTAACTCCATATAATGAGCTATAGAACCAATTCAAACAATATCTTTACCATCAATGGAGCTAATTAGACAATTCTAGAGAGTCTTCATGTGACCTACTTCCATTCATCTATCCAAAAATGATGTGACTGAGATCCTCAACATTTTGTTTGCCCATACTCTGAAATAAAAGTTGGACTAAACTGAGAATTCTGGTCTTTAAAGGAATTTTGTCCCATTTGAAAAATTGTTCATGGCAACTTTGAACTTTAGCTCCTACTCAGGCTCAAACTTTATGACTGTCTGCCTGACTGACACTTATTTGCACTCTACTTCCAATGAATGAGAATCAGATTTCCAGAGATGAAGACAACTTCTGAACCGGTAGGTTTTCCAGCAGCACAAAACTGAAGTGAATGTGTAGACACACATAGGTGTCTGGGATACATCTGCTTTACTTTAGCCATTGAAGAAGGGAACAGATTGTTAGTGCCTCAGGTATCCAAGACATCTACAGGGGTCTGGCAGATACAACTCAGAAAATAGAGACCATCAGCTGAAAGCTAAGAACACCACCTAACAGCGTTTGAAAAGACACACATTTTGGGAAATGAATTCCAAAAAATTTGGCTACTTTTGAATGAGGTGAAGCACTGTCCAGACTATTTTCTATTGATTTTCCCCCCATTGACTGTAATGGGAGTTCAGCCAGGTAGTTCACACATGGGCACTTGCAGTATTGTCACCTGTATTTAGGTGTCTTAGTCTTTGAACTGAATCTCACTCTGAGTTTGTAGGTATGCGGTGGGAGCTGGATTTCTTCTCTGAACGATGTCTTTCAAAGCTACAATATGATTGATACTTAATGCTTGAGCACCACTTTCTCTCTGGAACCACAAGTCATTTTCAAGGCCAGTATAATCGCTGTTTTATATATGGAGGAACTAAGGCACTGGTAAGTGAAGTGATTTATTGGTCAAAGCTACCCATCATGTGATTGTGAGCCAACATCGGAGTAGAAATGAGTTCCAGAGTTCCAGTTCAATGTCTTATCACATAGACAGCATTGACTTCAGAGAAAGAAAACCAGGTATCAATAGTTCTACAACAGCTGGTTAGTACATAAAAAATAAAAGGCAAAACAAGCAAACAAAAAACCCCCAGATGATCAAACTCTTGCATGAGATTAAGAAAAAGGAGGGGAATTTATTCCTTCTAATTTTGTTCTTAGTTCTCTTGGGCTTTGAAGGATAATATACTGAGTGACAGTTTCCATCCTGGCAAATCTTTCACTCAATGAAAGCTGCAGAAAGTGTGCAGGAACTGTATGTGCTGACAGCATTTTACAATCCAGCCTGCTTTCAACCATTCAGAGAAACGCAAAAGGGTAAGGTTCTAGCTAAATGAAAGACAGAAACAGAAGCATAGATTCTAATCTCTTGTTCTGACAAAGAGCATGTAATTTCCTTTTCTCTAGCTTTTTAGAGGTTTGCCTTGTCGTCTCATCTCACCTACACTCTGAAAATATCAATGTAAGTTGGGAGAGTCTTGGAAATTAGTAGTTTCCAAGAGAAACAAAGTGTTTCTTCTAAGAAAGAAGAAAGAGGGGTTGTTTGGGAAGGAAAATAGAGGTGGATATAATAGATCAAAAAATTAGAAAGATGGAACCTTCTTATTGTACTTTACAGGCTTTTAAAAAATCTATGACCTCCATTGTGAGAAAAGGGCGACAACAGCAGCAATAACATATTTCAATGTATTTTGACATTAATCTCATATTTTTTCATTGTTTTTCCCCTGAAATTTAAGCAATATTTCAGTGTGAGTTAAATATAACCTTCCCCTCACCCTCTCTCTGTATTATATACAATAGTAGCTTTTTTGAAGATAATGAAGGTATTTATGTGGTAAAAATTAGCACTTGTATTCCACCTTCAGTGGACTAGAATAGAAAAAACACTCAGCATAATTTTTACCCTGAGAAGCTTCATGTGATATTAACAATTCTCAAAATTAAACATGGAAGTTCTCTTTACATATCATCTGTAAATGAGTGATCCATTATTTGAAGGCAGGTACCTGAAATACTCTAATTAATCACTCTTTTTTATTAAATTATTTTCAGTCAATATTCTAGGGTACTATAAGGTAGTTTTGGAATTTTCAAAACCTATATTGGAATGTGTAAACATCATTCTTATTTTCTCTTTTTGACATCCTTTTCATTCATGCACTTTTCAATTATGGTTTGTATTCCATAGCATGCTAAGATCACACAGATTAGGCTTTTTTCTTGTACTGCTTAGATCTCCACTGGCTAAACTGGAAACCAAGTTACCTGCCTGACTATCAGCATTTACCACAGCTTAAATTAAATGCCACAAATCTCATGGAAGATGCCTACACCAAGTTGCTGAAATAGGGTTGAGGAGTCCTACATACACTAAAAGATAGGAAATGTGAAACCCATTCTTAGAGATAAAATTATATTTAAAATTATGCCACTTTATTACTTGGCAGCAGTTACATACATGTAATGAAACATGTAAGTTATGTAATCAGACTAATTCTACACAGAGATATACCATATAAAAAAAAAAATCAAATTAGAAATAGATATTTTGAAACTCAAATACAAATAAATAATGAAAACCATAAAATATATATTTCTTTTTCTGTGGAAATTTTTGTAATATTTCATAACATTAATGGATTTTTTCTTAATGTTTTGTATGAAAAATATTTTATGAAGGATAAAGTCTGAACATCATTCTACAAAGGCAGTACGAATGCACAGAAATAGATCCAAAGAACTTTGAAACTGTCACTAAGAAGTGGAAAAGAAGAAGAAGAAACATCAAATTTCAGGTATATTGTGATACATCAAGATTATTTCTATTGAGTACTGCAGAACAAAAAAAATGGATGGGTACTGTAATTACTGTAGTCTAAGACTATATGAAAGCTGTTATTTGTGAGGAGAAGGGACCTGGTTTAGTCAATGAATCAATATATTGGAAATGAGAGAAATTTACAGTGCACAGGTCCTTCCCAATTCTGAAAGAAAAAAATAAATGCGTATACCCCATAACCCTAGAAAACTTAATTAAAGTACTATATTTGAGACAATACACACTTGTTTTCTTCTGCCTTTAGCCAAGAGAAAGGGACAGAGAAAAACAGCTGAAGCCAAATTTGGCTTACATGAGTTCAGCCATTTAGCAAAATTGTACTTTTATCTAGATATCTTTTGGCATTAGTGATTGTCTGGGGGCTAGCTCGGAACTTAGATGAAAAGCACATTTGATAATGTTTCCTCTTCCCTTTGACTGTCTTTTAAGTGAAGAAAGGAGTAAGAAGGCCTGTGAGGAAATCAGTGAGGCCTAAACATTTTCTTGGAGCCAGGATCTGAACCATCAATCCTATAATGCTGTAGGACTCAGAAATTTTCAGGAGTGGTTAAATAATAAAGAATGTCAAATAAATAACTGGTGTGGAATGTCTACCTAAACTGGGTATTTGCAAGTCCCGTATGGAGAGGATACTTGGAGGAGATGATACAAGATGTTCTTTATTTCCTTACTTTTTCCTCCTTACATGTTCCAGGTCTTCAAGCTCATCATGATACAAGAAAATGATACTCATATCCATGAGTTCATCCTCTTGGGATTTTCTGCCATCATAGAGCTGCAGGCTCTATTGTTTGTAATTTTCCTCATTGTATATTTGTTGACTGTCCTTGAAAACATAGTTATCATCACTTCAATCAGAAGAAATCACCATCTCCACAAGCCCATGTACTTTTTCTTGGGTCATCTATCTTTCTTAGATGTCTGGTACGTGTCAGTCACTGTTCCCAAATTGCTGGTCAACTTTCTGGTGAAGAGTAAGAGCATCTCCTTCACAGGTTGTATGGCCCAGCTCTACTTCTTCATTGTTCTGGTCTGTATTGAATGTGTCCTGCTGGCTGTCATGGCCTATGATCGCTATGCAGCCATCTGCAACCCCCTGCGCTACCCAGTCATCATGAACCACAGAATCTGTATGCAGCTGGCCATGGGCTCTTGGTTGCTCGGCTTTATAACATCTCTGCTAAAGATCTTCTTCATTTCCCAGCTCTCTTTCTGTGGCCCAAATGTCATCAACCATTTCTACTGTGACATCAGCCCTTTGCTCAACCTCTCTTGCACTAAGCGATTAGTTGCAAAGATGGTGGACTTTGTCTTTGCCTTTCTTATTCTGCTGATGCCCCTCTCTGTCATCATAATTTCTTACATATGCATTATCAACACCATTTTGTGCATTCCCATGGCTCAGAACAGGAAGAAAGCCTTCTCCACCTGCGTTTCTCACTTGACTCTGGTCATTATCTTCTTCTCAGCCACCCTCTTCATGTATGCCCGACCCAGGAGTATACACTCCTTGGATCTCAACAAACTGGTTTCCATAATTTATACTATAGTTACTCCAATGTTAAATCCATTCATTTACTGCCTGAGGAACCAGGAAGCAAAAGACACTTTATGGAAGGTCTTGTTTGGCATGGGTGCTATCTCCAGAGTTTCTGGGTCTAATCAGTAATATAAAACTTGGAAGATAATCTTCCAACTGAATTTGTCTGAATCCTATGAATGTCTAATAAGACTTTTACTTTCACAGAAATGAAGATTATGCTTTTGTTTAGACATCAGTGATTAAGGATTGCTTTTCTGGAGTCAATCTGCATGTTAAGCTAAAATCAACGAATGTTAACACTGTGTGAATGTAAAAGGAGGTGTTTCTACTGAACACATGACACCTCATGCCTGACCAGTAGAGAAGGCAATAAACATCATTGCCTTCTCTTAATGTAGTTTTTTGGCCTGCATCAAAGAACACAATTGCATTCTGACCTTGATCCAATTTAATATGAAACTAGGATTCAAAGAACTTGAGGCACCAAACAAATAGTTATGTCAGCTTTCTTCACAGGGATGAAGATGAGAACTTCAGTAATTTGGATAATATCAGTCATTTTAGATAACTGCCATAGGAGAACATGAACCACCACTGAGAAGTTCCTTCTTCCCTTCATTAACTTCAGATAGAACTCTGGGAAGTAGCTAAGATTTGCAGAACAAACATTTACTTTTGGGGAAGTGGGTTAATTTATGTAGTATAATTTCCATTTTAAATGCTAAATGAGCCTCCTGATTTTCAAGTGTAATTTACCTCTGCTCCTTCTATATTACATGAGGAGATATAAGCACTAAGAGAAGAATCATTTGTCTAAACATAGGTATCTACCAGCATTTCTGATGCCATATGGTATGTACACAGTGTTGGCAAATTTGACACTGGACCTATGGGAGACCCAGCCCTTTCTAAAGTAACATTCAGAAGGATGGGGACAAGAAGAACTTTGAGCAATTCATCAAAGACAGATGCAAAATCCTGCACTGGAGAAAGAATTACCTAATACTTCAGTATAAGCTGGGCACTCACTAACTAGGCAACAGCTCTACAGAAAAGGATCTAGAGGTCCTAGCAGACAAATTAACATGAGTTATTAGTGTGCCCCTGCAGTGATGAAGACCAGCTGCCTCCTGGGCTATATTAGTAGTAATCTAGCCAGAAGGCAAAAGGAAATTATTTTTCCCCTCTATTTGTCATGTGAGACTGCATATATTTGTGAAACTACATCTGCAGTACTATGTCCAGTTTGGGGCTTCCCATTACAAGAAAGACAACATGGACAGAGTCTAGCAGAGGATTCCCAATAATGATAGAGGGGTTGGACCACATGGCATACAAGGAGAGACAGCTAGAAATATTTTTTTAAGTCTGGAAAAGAGAAAAAACTATTTCGTTGCAGCCTGCCACTACTTCAAGGGTATTATTGAGAAGATAGAGGCAATTCTTAGTTGTGCATACTTGAAAAGACAACAGGCAAGAGAAACAATTTTCAATAAATTAAATTCAGATTAGAAAGTACAAAAAAAGAAAGAAAGAAACTAACAAAAAAAATCATTTGGATTGATTAAGCAACTGAATCCCAGAGAGGTTATGAAGTCTCCATCCTCTGAGTTTTTCAAAGCTTGCCTAGACAAGTCCCTGAAAAACCTGACCTGACTGAAATGTTTTTGACAGCAGAATGAGCTAAAAACTTCCAGAAGTGAAACTCTATCCTTCCAAGCTAAGTTTTTGTAGGATTCTTTGATCTGGATGTCAGGTGGAAAAACCTGTGGTGTCTCAAATTGCAATAGAAATTGATATTTAGGCAACTGAATTTCACTGTAGCTACCTACTAAGTTTCAACATAACTGAGCAATATGTTCAATGCATTCTCGGCAATACATCTAGACACCCATTCAAACTTAAGACAAATGGAACTCAATTCTGTTCTCCATTCAGAAGCGTCTACTGTTATTTGGCATCATAGAATCATAGACTCATATAAACGTCTTTTTAGAGACCTTTGAATATCACAAAATCACAGAATGGCTGAAGTTGGAAGGGACCTATGGAGGTCATCTGGTCCAACTCCCATTCTCAAACAAGGAAAACCTAGAGTTGGGTGCCTAGAAACATGTACAGACAGCTTTGGCAAAAGACACTTTTATGAAAGAGTTTTGCTGACTACCTCAGATGTGTATGTTTGCACGAGGTGAGATAGTGCCCACCCACAAAGGTTAAATTTGGTGTTATTTTCCATTATGACAGAGTGAACAACAGGGCTTAGAGATGGGAGTGAGTTGAGTTCTCAGGTGACTTTGACCTACCTTAGTTGAATATTTTAATTGTCAAATCTGGACTTGATAAGACTTAAATTTCCTTGCAATCAACAAACATGAAGCAGCAACAAACTAAAAGTTATTAAGCTTCTTCTAAGGACAGGAGTCATATCACCTAATATAGGCATCATAAAACTGGGTAACTAATATAAGGTAATGGTCTAGATTAATTCTAGTCATATTTGCAGTCATACATACAAAAAAAAGCCCCCACCGAATCCCATATTTTTCTATAAAAAGGATGAATCTCATTCTCTCGGTAAGCAAAATAGGTCTTCATCTCAAATATATGTGATAATGTCTATGAAATTTTAAGTCAATCTCAGGAATTTAGATTTTAGTTTTGAGAAGTAATTCTGGGCTGTCTACTAACTCGTATAGGTACAGTATTAACTACTGGATGCTCCAGCTCTCTCCATTTATTATTATATTTTATTCAGACTAAGTCTGTTGTCTCCTAGGATCATCCATCCTGCATGGCTCTAGTCTGATGAGAGGTTACACTGACATTAGATGGCACCCAACACTACATGGACTCCTTGCGATTCTGAGGAATTTATTTTCCTTGGTGTTCATTTGGAAAAAAACAAATAATGACTTGTACTGAACTTTTCTTACTTATGTTTTTCAGCATTATGTTAGGTATTGTGTATCCTGTGAAGTGGTATGAGGCAACAAAGACTGATGATACAGTGCTTGAGGATTTTGCAGGCCAGAGAAATCTTTCCTATACTGTCTATAGCAAACAGTAATTAGATGAAACTAACCATGTAATTACATTTTCATCCGGTCTAAGGAGGAGATGGCTGTGCTACAGCTGAAAGAAAAAAAGTTATGAACTAACTAAGAAGCAGGATCTTACACAAAGACATTCCCTTACATGGATAGCAATGCCTATTCATATTTTAGATGGGGTAGGGTAGACTTCCTTCTCTCCAGAAAGGTTAAAGTCTTGCCAAAGGTCTTGAGTGAGATCTGCCAGACTTATAGATGTTTCTGAAATGGCCACAAACTAATTGTAGACAAATTAGTTTGATTTTCAGTGTGATATGCTTTGTGAAAACACAGTTAGGTGATTGTGTAGGCACAGTATCAGATAATTACTCAGGTACAGATTTATATTTTATAGTTTTGGGTAGCTTCCTGAGGAACCTGTCAGCAGCTTGTTCATAGGAAGAATCACTACTAGCTAAATGAGGAATAGTCACCTCCAGAAAATGTTTCACAGCAGCTTAGTTAGGTTATTGTTTCATTTCATGAACTGCAAGTGCTGCAGAGAGAGCCTCAGAAAGCTAGAATTAATCTTCATGAGTTTTCTTCTTGGGTACCTTAGTTATACAAAGGCAAAGTAAACACTGAAATCCCATGAGTAATTACTTATATCTTATGCAATCTTATACTGAACTGCTTTTTTTTTGATAGGTAAGAAGCAATCACGTCAGTCTGTTTTGCAGAACTCCCACCAAGTGGGTTACTTTTTTTTCCAGTTAAATCATGGAGAACAGTTATCTTCCCTAACCAGTCCATGAAATATGACAACAAGCACTGCTGAAATGGTGTGAAGGTAAGAGGAGAAGAAAGTTTTTCACTGTTACTCTTCTTCAGGAATTTTCATAGGGTAATCACCTCCTTCCAAGGAGGAATTAATGCACTGGCATTTCAACATCTACAGCATACATATGAACTACACTGAGCAACACACCTAGGTTTTTGAGCTGCTTGTTGACATGCACTTATAAAGTCAAGGAAGAAAGAAATAGAAATGGCTATGGAATGATCCATCTGACCTATTTTAGACCTTTTCCTCTCAATAAGAGCAGTATTTCCTGGAAATGCCTATATATCTATATTCCCTAGAAAGACAACAAGTTGAGCATATTGAATATCAGATAACTAAAATTTTAGCTACCTAAATGTCAGCAGATGAATTCCAGTTTCTCAGTACAGTCTTCTGATGTTAAGATAGCTGAGGTATTTATTGCAGTTCAAGTGACAGAGAAATGTAAGCATTGTATTTGGCTTAGGAGAATCACTCTCACTCTTTTCTAATTGCTTAATTAGAGATTTGAATGATGTGTAAGGTGAACAATTTGAAATTTGAAACACTCAGATATCCCTGATTTTATAGGTAGAACTAATACCGGCCACATTAGGGAGTACTGAATACATGTACTATGGAGACAAATTGGCTAATAATGTATCTTGTGCTGACTAAGACAAGACAAAATTTTGCAGCTTCTCCTTTGACCTGTGGAATTTCTCATGTTAATGAAAAATAACGTTAATGTAATTACAAAGTTCTATGAGTTTGCACATTACAAGTCTTCAATCATGGTTTATATTACTGCTTCTGAAGCTATAAAAGGTTTTAAATGAACAATATCTGGACTGGTGTTTCAGTGTCAATTAAGGATAAATATTCTTCCATCACTTAAAACCTAGTTTATTATATGCTTTTCTCTAATAATTCTGAGGGGAGGGGAAGAGGTGATTTGTTTCTTTGCTTTTCACACGAAATAAAATATTACACTAGTAGAACTTTAAAACAAGATGAAAAAGTATTTCTTATCATAGATTAGGGGATGGTAAGGTTACAGGAGAGAAATGTGCATTTTCCAGTTTAAGAGGGTTTTTTTTCTTTTCAATCTTGACCTGTATAAATTGAGAACTATACAGCAAAATTAGCTCATCAAATTTTTAAAAAAGATGAATAAATAGAGAAAAGGAAAAACAGGGGATAGTAAGGGAAGAGACACAGACAGAGAAATACATTCCTCAAAAATGTAATTAATCTTCCCTTAGAGTTCTATTTAGAACAAAACATATTGCTCTCTGGAAATACCTGTCTCATTTAGTGAATATCTTGAGGCTTTCTATGCTGGGAAAATGTAGCAGGGACCAATCTTTACTCCACAGACAGTGCGGGAATGACTTGGCTTTACAGAACTAAGCCCAATTGCCTAAT
The DNA here is from genome assembly GCF_011004875.1 of Balearica regulorum gibbericeps. NCBI lineage: Eukaryota > Metazoa > Chordata > Aves > Gruiformes > Gruidae > Balearica > Balearica regulorum. The sequence continues at coordinate 183,602 of NC_046207.1, forward strand.
TCAGGCAGATGCATCCTGGATATCCAGTATCCCCTGCAAGTTAAACAGAACTGGGTATCCAGCTGTTAAATTTGCATTCAACACTCATGGATTTCAGTAATAATCTAGGCCACTAATTATGAACTAGATATCAAAATATCATATTGAATTTGTTCTTTTATCTTCAAAATGGTATATGATCTGAATGTAACAATGTTCTTCTTTTTCTCCCTCTCATGTTTTTCCTTTTTTATCATTATTATTCTTCCTTTCTTATTTTTGACTAGCCATTTTTTCTTTTCTTCCTCTGCAGTTCTTCTCACTATTTCTTTGATTTTAAAAATATTCTATATTTTTCTCTTTTATTGTCTTTTTTGGTTTTTTTTTTCTTTTTTTTTTTTTTTTTTTGAAGCTTGATGCTATGCCATTTGCCATGAAGCAGAAAAACAGCACAAAATTCCAGGAATTTGTCCTCTTGGGATTTCCAACTATCATGGAACTTCAGCTGTTGCTGTTTGTGATATTCCTGATGGCTTACATGCTGACCATCTTGGAAAATATACTCATAATTATCTTGATAAAGATGAACCTTCAGCTTCACAAGCCCATGTATTTCTTTCTCAGCAATCTCTCCTTCCTGGAGGCTTGGTACATCTCAGTCACTGTCCCTAAACTGCTATTGAATTTTCTTGTTGAAAGCAAGAAAATATCTTTCGAAGGCTGTATGACCCAGCTTTACTTCTTCAGCTCCCTTATTTGTACTGAGTGTGTCCTCCTTGCAGTCATGGCTTATGATCGTTATGTGGCCATCTGCAATCCCCTGCGCTATGCAGTCATCATGAACCACCAGCTCTGCATGCAACTAGCCACATGCTCCTGGCTCATTGGCTTCTTGTCCTCCATGCTGAAAGTATTTTTCATCTCTCAGCTGTCTTTTTGTGGCTCCAATGTCATTAACCACTTCTTCTGTGACATCAGCCCCTTGCTGAACATATCGTGCGCTGACATGACAATGGCTGAAATAGTGGATTTCATCCTGGCCTTGCTTATCTTGCTGGTTCCCCTCTCTGTCACGATTATCTCCTATATATGCATCATCAGCACCATCTTGCATATGCCCACAGTCCAGGGCAGGAAGAAAGCATTCTCCACCTGTGTTTCTCACCTCACTGTAGTCATTATCTTCTTTTCAGCCACTCTGTTCATGTATGCCCGGCCCAAAAGAATCCACCCTTTTGACTTAAACAAGCTGGTGTCAATTTTGTACACTATTGTAACTCCCATGCTCAATCCCTGCATTTACTGTCTGAGGAACCAGGAGATTAAAGGAGCTTTGAAAAAAATCTTCAGTGTTAGAAAGACTTCCCCCAAGGTCTCTCAATCCATTGCTGTCCACCTTTAAGATAGTTCCTTACAGACAGAGTGTAAGTGTGAGTGTTAGAAGGAAAAGTTTGAAGATTTAGATTGTACTGCAATCATCATAATGCTGGTAACTCAAGAAACTGAGGCATACAATGAACACTTACCTCAACAAGAAATCATCTTTCTACCTGATTACCTTCAAATGATCTTTCTTATCTGATGAAGGCTTATGCACAATGAAGTTATTGATTTGACTCACAGGCACTTCAGGGAATAAAAAGATAGATCTACGATGTCATACACGAATGGCTTTGAGAACACAATTGAAATGTTCTGTTATTAGTATCTGATCCAATTCCAGGCAATATCTGACAGCTAAGGTGAGATGCATTTGCATAAATATATATTTTAAAGACCTTGGATATTCTTCTTGATCTGCAAATGTGATGCTAAAAGGAAGACTCTTCTGCAGATCCTGTATCATATCTGCCTATCAAAAAGGGGAGGTGTGTTGGGTTTGTGTGGCAAGGTTTTGGTAGCAGGGGGGCTACAGGGGTGGCTTTTGTGAGAAGCTGCTAGAAGCTTCCCCTGTTTCTGATAGAGCCAATGCCAGCTGGCTCCAGATGGACCCACTGCTGGCCAAGACTGAGCCAATCAGCAATGGTAGTAGCACCTCTGGGATAACATATTTAAGAAGAATCAAAAGAAAAAAATCAAAACCAGCAACAACTGAAGACAGAAAGAGGAGTGAGACTATGTGAGAGGATGTGGTGGGCTGACCCTGGCTGGGGGCCAGGTGCCCACCAGAGCCACTCTACCACTCCCCTCCTTCACTAGACAGGGGAGAAAAAAGTATAATGAAAAGCTTGTGGGTCGAGATAAGGACAGAGAGAGATCACTCACTAATTATCATCACAAGCAAAACAGACTGAACTGAGAGAGGAAAATTCATCTAATTTATTACTAAGCAAAACGGAGTAGAGGAATGAGAAATAAAATCAAATCTTAAACCACCTCCCCCCACCCCTCCCATCTTCCCGGGCTTGACTTCATTCCTGGCTTCAACCTCCGTGCCCCCCCTCAGCGGCACAGGGGTACGGGGAATGGGGGTTACGATCAGTTCATCACACGTTGTTTCTGCTGCTTCTTCATCCTCAGGGGGAGGAGGACTCCTCTCATCGTCCCCCTGCTCCAGCGTGGGGTCCCTCCCACAGGAGACAGTCCTTCACAAACTTCTCCTACGTGAGTCTCTCCCACGGGGTGCAGTCCTTCAGGAGCAAACTGCTCCAATGTGGGTCCCCCACGGGGTCACAAGTCCTGCCAGCAAACCTGCTCTGGCGTGGGCTCCTCTCTCCATGGGTCCACAGGTCCTGCCAGGAGCTTGCTCCAGTGCGGGCTTCCCACAGGGCCACAGCCTCCTTTAGGTGCCTCCACCTGCTCCGGCGTGGGCTCCTCCATGGGCTGCACGTGGAATCTCTACACCTCCTCATCCTCCCTCCATGGGCTGCAGGGGGACAGCCTGCTTCACCATGGTCTTCACCACGGGCTGCAGGGGGATCTTTGCTCCGGTGCCTGGAGCACCTCCTCCCCCTCCTTCTGAACTGACCTTGGTATCTGCAGAGTTTCTTACACCTTCTCACTCCTCTCTCTGGTGGCAAAAGCTCCCCTTAACTGTTTTTTCTTTCCCTTCTTAAATATGTTATCACAGAGGCGCTGACTGGCTTGGCCTTGGCCAGCGGTGGGTCCGTCTTGGAGCCGGCTGGCATTGGCTCTATCAGACACAGGGGAAGCTTCTAGCAGCTTCTCACGGAAGCCACACCTGTAGACACCCCCCCCACCCCCCCCCCCCAAAACATTGCCATGCAAACCCAACACAGAGGAACAACTCTGCAGAGAGTGAGGAAGGAGGGGGAGGAGGTGTTTCAGGTGCCGGAGCAGAGATTCCCCTACAGCCTGTGGAGAAGACCATGGTGAGGCAGGCTGTGACCCTACAGCCTGTGGAGGTTGATGGTGGAGCAGATGTTCCACCTGCAACCCATGGATCCTGTGGATCCATGGAGGGAGGAGCCCACGCTGGAGCAGGTTTGCTGGCAGGACTTGTAACCCTGTAGGGGACCCACACTGGAGCCATCTGGTCCTGAATGACTGCACACCATGGAAGAAATCCACGCTGAAGCAATTTGTGAAGAATTGCAGCCTGTGGTAACAACACATGTTGAAGAAGTTCACGGAAGACTGTCTCCCATGAGAAGGACCCTATGCAGGACCAGGGAAAGACTGTGAGGAGTCCTCCCCCGAGGAGGAAGGAGCAGCAGGACAACTAACCACAACCCTCATTTCCCGTCCCTCTGTGCTGCTGCAGAGAGGGTAGGTAGAGAAATCAGGAGTGAAGTTAAGCCCAGGAAGAAGGGAGGGGTGGGGGGAAGGTGTTTTTAAGATTTGGTTTGATTTCTCATTACTCTACTCTGATTTGATTGGTAATAAATTAATTTTCCCAAGTTGGGTCTGTTTTGCCCATGATGGTAGTTGGTGAATGATCTCCCTGTCCTTATCTTCCTTACATTTTCTCTCCTCTGTCCAGCTGAGAAGAGGGAGTGATAAAGCAGCATCTAGCCAAGGTGAACCCACCACAGGAGGTGTCAGGCACTCCACGGTATTTCATATTCTACAAGAAGCCTGTATTTAGGAAGGTGAATCAATCCTCCTGGAAGGGAGTAACAGAAGAAGAAAAGAAAGTGTTCACTGTGGAATGGGAGAAGCCCAACTTCTTAAGGAAGGTTGAAAGAAATACTCTAAATAAATTGAAGACTTTAAAACTTTGTCACTGTAAACAAAATACTTTTTTTTTCCATTTTGTAGGACATTTTCATTAATTTCTGTACTTACAAGTTCTGCCTAAGTCACTGTGTATTAGTTTGAATATTAATGACCTTACTGTTGTTTGGGATTTTTGTGTATTTTAGGAGTCAGTGGCTGCATCTCTGCTGCCCTTGTCAACATCTGCATCACTAAATTACTTTAGGGAGTAATCTGTGACCATTTTGCTAAACATATCACAGTGTTAGATGTTGATAACATTCATGGCTATGCCCTGTGTGACCAGGCTGGTCATGCCAATGAGCAATCCCTTGATCGTGATCTACTTAAAAGGTTTTTGCACCTGTTCACCCAGGTCTTCTGCCAATGTGTAGTGTGTGCTATTCACTGCCACTCCTCTGTTCCACAACAGCAATGTTCCCAGTTTTCCTCATGGATCTTAATATAAGCTGCTTTTTAAAGCTCCTTTTTTTCATTTACTTGTTTGTTTACTTGTTTACTTATTTACTTAGAAACTGTGGTTAAACCACTTCAGTCGCAACTACATTGATGTCTCATTCAGTTACAAGCAAGATTCCTGCATTTCCAAACAGAAGGTCCTGGGATACTATTGCCTTTCTGTGGCACTTCAATGTGGTGGAAATACTGATATAGTTTTAAAAGTTAATCTAAAATTTCGCATTTTTTATAATGCAGCCAAGAATTACTTTACATTCTTTGATGTTTATGCTTCTACAAGGTACTGAGTTTCTATGCTGCATGTAAGGGATGGAGAGCAGACAAAATGAGACAAGATGCCAAGACTGGTGCAATAGTTCTGCAGTATTGGGACATGTGGACAGAGGAAGAGGGAGGAGATGTTTCATCTTTTTGTTTAAGTGAAATGGGCTCTAAACTGATCAGAACCATAGTACCACTCCTATGTTTTGTTTGAGGAAAGAACTGGTTTTCCATTGCAGAAGAGTCCTAACCTACATTCAGTAAATAGTCAATACTAGATGGTCTTTAAGGTCCCTTCCAATCCAGGGCATTCTATCATTCTATGATTTTATGAATATAGGCTTTATACAGAGACAGACAGATGAATAGCACTTTATAGTGAAACAAGAGAGATCCATAATAATAACATAGACTCAACCCAGTATGGGCTCAGTTCAGTAGAAGCATTATCTGACTCCTGATTGACAAGCTTTGTCTAATGACTGTGAAAATGTCACTTGGAGGACAAGTTCAACTTCATGCTTACCTTTAAATATGCAGATAAATAATAGGGCTGCAACTCAGCACAGCTGGTTGGTGTTCATATCACCTAACTTTATGAATGGGATTTGATTCCAGGTTTAAACACCTAAGTGGGAGCAGAAGTCTCAGCTTTCAGCATTATCAAGGAAGTTCTAGGATTTGAATTAGTTACGCAGTCATGGGTGCCTAGTGCCTCTTGAAATTATCTTGTATACCCTGGCTGTCCTCTAGTTGTTGTTCCAGAAGGATATAGGCTTTACACAGAAACTGTGTCATATCTATCAGCATTATAAGGTGCACTGGATAGTCTGGGGTGCTCAAAATAATACAGATATCTATCCTGGACACTGAATAGGTCTCTAAACAGTGTAAGAACAGTGTCTAGAGATCTGTTGAGATGATTAATTATAAAGGCAGGATCCAGTTTCCTAGCCATTGACCAGAGCTTCATTGACTATAATCACCTCTTAGGTACATAGCATGGGAACTTTCTCTGAAGGACTGATCAACTATGAGCCGTGTGGATATATACCATTCTAGTTAATTTGTTCAGAGCAATAGAGATTAATCCCCAAGACAGGTCACAAAGTACTTAAGAAGCATTATAAGCATTATAATGCTTATATATTAATGATTTATAATGCTTATAAAACTTATTATGTCAAATAACTTGGGCTTGTTCCTGTATCACACATACCTTAAGAATACCTTTATTCATTTGCAGGATCCCTTTTGGAACTAATTAATTCTCTCTTGGGCAAAACTCGTAAGGGTCTGCTCCTCATAGAATAGATAAAACTATTTTAATTTTTAGCTCCTTCCTCTGTGGAACAACCATGAAGCTTTTAAAGAGTTTCTGGGTATGACATACGCTCAGTTTCATACTGTGAAACACCATTCTGCAAGGTTGCAGAAAAATCTTCATGTTGTGTGTAACACTCTGAGCTAAGCATATTCAGGCAAAATGTAAAAATATCACATTCTTCAGAGTTCACAGGAACTGGGGCAGTGTTCTCCTGACTGTAGACATAACAATCTATGTATGGCTATTAACTAGCAGACTAGCTCCTGAGAGAAGTCACTGCCTGGCTGCCTCTTTGGGGTGCCTCTTCTGGTCACAAGATGTGTTTCTTGGATCTTTTTGCATTAAGTCTTGGTTTTCCCCAGTTCTTGAGGAGATTAATGAACCCTTCCTGTAACTTCAGACCTTCAGGCACATAGAACTTATATTCAAACATCAGAGTATATGTCATGCCCCAAAGACAACTTTTACTCTTTTGGTATTGCAATGTTCCCCAGACTGGTGCAGGCACTACTCTTTTATGTTCAGAACAACAAAGAGTATGTGTCGCAAAATGAGATTTTGTTATAGGACTTTGTCAGTGACATGGGCAGTGGGATTGAGTGCACCCTCAGCAAATTTGCTGACAACACCAAGCTGTCTGGTGGGGTCGACACGCTGGAGGGAAGGGATGCCATCCAGAGGGACCTTGACAGGCTGGAGGAGAGGTGGGCCTGTGCAAACCGCATGAAGTTCAACAAGGCCAAGTGCAAGGTCCTGCACATGGGTCGACACAATCCCAAGCACGACTATAGGCTGGGCAGAGAATGGATTGAAAGCAGCCCCGAGGAGAAGGACTTGGGGGTACTGATTGATGAGAAGCTCAACATGAGTCGACAGTGTACGCTTGCAGCCCAGAAAGCCAGCCGTGTCCTGGGCTGCATCAAAAGTGGCATGACCAGCGGGTCGAGGGAGGTGATCCTGCCCCTCTACTGTGCTCTTGTGAGACCCCACCTGGAGTACTGCATCCAGCTCTGGGGTCCCCAGTACAAGAGAGACATTGAGCTGTTTGAGCGAGTCCAGAGGAGGGCCATGAAGCTGATCAGAGGGCTGGAGCACCTCTCCTGTAAGGCCAGGCTGAGAGAGTTGGGCTTGTTCAGCCTGGAGAGGAGAAGGCTTCAGGGAGACCTAATTGTGGCCTTCCAGCAGGCCCTAAAGTGGCCTACAAGAAAACTGGAGAGGGACTTTGTAGAAGGGCATGTAGTGATAGGACGAAGGGGAATGGGTTTAAACTAAAAGAGAGTAGATTTAGATTAGATGTTAGGAAGAAATTCTTTAGTGTGAGAGTGGTGAGGCACTGGAACAGGTTGCCCAGAGAGGTTGTGGATGCCCCCTCCCTGGAAGTGTTTAAGGCCAGGTTGGATGAGGCTTTGAGCAACGTCGTCTAGTGGAGGGTGTCTCTGCCTATGGCAGGGGGGTGGGAACTGGATAACCTTTAAGGTCTCTTCCAACCCAAACCATTCTATGATTCTATGTGAATGTTTGTTAACTTCAGAATCATGGAATCATAAAACAATTTATGTACAAAAGTGACGTGATTTAGGCCCAGCTAGCAGCTGAGTGCCATGCGCTGCTCGCTCACCCCTCCCCCAGCGGGATGCGGAGGAGAATGGAAAAACAACGGCAAAGCCTGGAGTGTTGGGATAGGGGCAGTTTACTGGGACAGCAAGGGAGAGGGAAAACAATCAACAACAGTACTAAGAACAGATATTCACAATGGGTGATAACAGAGAACAATTTACCGATCAAACAACCAACCGACCAGATGCTCAGCCTGTCCTGGAACTGCTCCGAAACTGCGCTGCCCCCTCCCCTGCCCGACTAGTCCCCCTTTTATAGTGAGCATGATGTCACATGGTATGGAATAGCCCCTGGCCAGCTTGGCTCACCTGTCCTGGCTCCTTGTGAAATTAACTCTACCCTTGCCAGAACCAGGACAAAAAGGACCTCTGGAATTCCAGCATCATGCTCAGAGAGGGGCCAAATTTGAACATAATTCAGCTTGCTCAGTGTCATATGAGGTTTAATTTTTTTACCTCCAATGAGATGAATATGTCATTGGGGATTTCACCACCAATCTGGGCCCAAGTTCCATCTGTACTATTAAAATTGAATTTGCTTATATCTAATATGAATTTCCTGTATTCCAACTTGTTCTCTATTGCCTCTAGTCCTGCCATTGAGTACCTTCAATAAGAGGGTGTCTCCAAATTCTCTACCCCTGCCTCCTCCCACACTTAGGGAGCTGTAGACAATGAGAACTCCCCTGGCCTTGACTTCCTCAGGATAAACAAGTTCTGCTCTCTCAGAGTCTGTATGTCTTGTTCCCCAGACCCTCAGCCAACTGGATGGTACTTCACTAGACTCACTCCACTCCATGTGTCACTGTCTTTTTTATCTTGGGGAACCTTAGACTGGACACAATACTGCTGACTGGAGTCTTTCAAGTGTTTAACAGAGAAGAAGAATCTCTCTGACCATCCCACTGGCTACAGTTTTCGAAATACAGCCCATGATGTGGTTGGTTGCCCCCTTTGTAAGGGCACACTACTGACTCCTTTTCAGTTTGCCTTCAGCCAGGATACTGAGATGCTTTTGTGCAAAGTTGTTTCAGTCAGTCAGGCACCAGCCCGTCTTGTTGCACAAGGGGGTTTTTTTTGTCCAGATGCAGGACTTTGCATTTTTCTTTGCTGAACTTCATGAGGTTCCTGTCAGCCCATCTCCCCAGCCTGTTGAGGTCGCTCTGAATAGCAGCTGTGCCTTGCAACATATCCAAAACTCACTCTAATTTTGTAAAACCTGTGAACTAGCTGAGAGTTCATTGCATGCAATTGTCCAGGTTTTCAGTGAAAACACTACAGTTTCAGCCACAGGATCAGTTCCTGAAGAATAACACTGGTTGTCAGTTGAAATTTCTACTGTTTATCACCACCCACTGAATTCTGGAGTCTAGTCAGTTTTTCAGCCAATTTATAATTCACATCTCTGAGATCCTTCTTTCCAATGGCAGGTTACAGTGAGAGTTTTATTAAGGATAAGGTAAAAATAATCCACTGAGCTCAGCTCATTCAAGGAGCTAGTCATCCCATCATAGGCAGCTATCAGATTAGTGAGGCATGGTTTGCCTTTTGGTAAATCCATGATGGCTGCTCACAACTCTCTTTTTGTCTTTCCTATGCCTCTGTGTGGTTTCCAGGAGAATTTGCACTGTAATCTCAGTGTCACAAGGGAGCTCTGTTCTGTCTTGAAGTGTCTTTGTGGCTGTAGCCAGAGGAAGTGTAGCAAAGATCTGGGGATGAAGGAGTGTATCATGCACACAGAAGGTGAAACTTTACACATATGCTTTTCATAGGGAGCTGAATTGGGTTGGATGTCTATTTCACAATGTCTGAATCACAAAAAGCATGGTAGTTTGATAATGGAGGTTAGACACTTCATTCCCAACTTGTGATTCCCAACTGTGATCCCGAGTCACTGCATGTATCTTTATTCCTATCTGGACAATCTTTTGGAATGACCTAAACATTTCCAGATCCAGGGATTATAAATTTAAAAGTTTCCATTAGACAATGTAAATGAAAATGTGCTGGTTTGGTTTCCATTACACTAGAATGAATTCCAGCCCTATACCAGCAGATTTGATAGTCTCAAATATCCCTACATGCAATGCATACTACTCCCATCATGCTATAAGAAACAATATACTGTTTGGATGAAACACCATTCTGTAATTATTTCAGGCAACTTGAGGTGGGAGAAAAGAAATGTAATAATAAGGAAGGACTTTTTCTGAGATCCTCAGAACATCAGAGAGGTTTAAGATCTACATAAAATTTTATGCAGAATTGTCCTGGACATTTCATTCCAAGGGGGATTAGTCTTGAGCAAAATGAATGTAAATTCCTCTGCACCACTTGGCCTGTTTTTTTGGGAATCAGTCACTTTAGCATTGTAGAAGTATGTCAGTATCTCATTACTGACACATAAGAAGATCAGTGACTAAATTCTTAACTAGGTAGCTCAGCTAAGCTTCCGAATTTAGGAAAATCTGTAGTCAGGGTTGGGATTCATCTCATCCAGCACTAACAGTACCTAACAATTATTTACACCTGAGCTAATGTACAAGATTGTCTTGTAATGGATCAATCCTTTCTAGAGCACAATTCAAGTAATTTGTGTCTTAATTGTTTTCTTTGGGATAAAATAAATCCCACCCAATGCTTATTTCTCTCCACTGTTTAAATTAAGACAATTAGCTTATGCAGGTATAACTTCTTTACAGGTCTTTAAATGTGGGATAATTAATATTTTCCTTGTTACACCTGCAGTGCCAGGAAAGACAAATCCTACCGATGGAGTGTGAAACCACAAATCCCTCTTGCTCTGCTGAGTAAGATTGACATTTTTGTTATATGCCTCACATTGATTAGAAGAGAAGCCTTTGAGATGATCTGTTTAATGAGCAGCTGTACACCTTGCTCAGCTATTTCATCAACAGTTTTAGTCACAAACCTCTGAAAAAAAAAATCATTAAAATCAGGAATGCTGCTTGCTTGCTTGCTTAATCTATTTCTGGCTACTGGAAGATGAACAGATGGGTTTTCAGGGATGAGGCTTTTTTTTTTTTTAAACTCAAGGACAAATAGTATTGCCAAGCTAGGGAAGAGAGAAGAAATAATTTGTTCCTTGACTGGTCCCTTTGGAAGGACAACCCAAATGCACAGATGAAATCCTCAGGAAAGTGAAGAAATAATACACAGATATTGTGTCGCAGTCTCTCTGAACTTCAAACAGTCCATTCAACATGGGTACAAGGACTCAAATTTCTAAGTGAAATAGAAGTATTTACTAATCTAGTATTTCTCCTCATAAATATTAATAACACTTTCTTTAAGTCTGCTGGGTAGTATATTGGCGATTGAAGCTAGTAAAACAAATATGACAGAAAAGATAGGTTTTGAATTAAATGTATTTAGTGAGAAGCCACACAGTAAATCTTATTTCTCATGGAATATCTGTGAATTTTTGTGCAAAGAAAAAAAAAAAAAAGTATCTTTCAAATGAAGATACTTTTTGTTAGTCCCTTCCCTTCCCTTCCCTTCCCTTCCCTTCCCTTCCCTTCCCTTCCCTTCCCTTCCCTTCCCTTCCCTTCCCTTCCCTTCCCTTCCCTTCCCTTCCCTTCCCTTCCCTTCCCTTCCCTTCCCTTCCCTTCCCTTCCCTTCCCTTCCCTTCCCTTCCCTTCCCTTCCCTTCCCTTCCCTTCCCTTCCCTTCCCTTCCCTTCCCTTCCCTTCCCTTCCCTTCTGAAATATAATGATTCTTTCAAATAACTTTGAGGAAAAGGACCTACGGTTACAAAAGACACTATTGCAGGCCTCTGTGTTTAGGCACTCAAGGACTAAATGCATTGTTAATGTTAATAAATCAGACTACAAGAATAGGAAGTTTTGAAATCTTTTTCAAGAAATTATTCATGGTTGTTTTATATATATTTATTTATTTTATCATATTATTCATATGATTTTATTTTATTAACAAAATTTGTGCTTCAAAGCCTTTGGAAATTAAACATCAAAGTTTGGGAAGTCCAACCCTGACTTTCTTATAGTTAACAGAGAAAAACACGAAAGAACCTCAATGTTGCTCATCCAGATACATAATATGTCATCTGAAATTCACTTTGCTGGTGCCTCTTTTTCCCCATTGATTAAACAGCAGTGATGTGATTCAGCTGTCAGATTAAGGTTCTTAGTTTTTCTGTCTACATGTAGAAGTATGAGATAGGAGTTAAGATTCAATTGCCTAAGTGTAGGTGTCAAAGTGTAGTACCCCTTGAGATATCCTAGATGATATCCTCCAAATATTGTTTCAGAAGGCCATGTGCAAACTGATGAGGCATACATAGGATAGCCTAGGCTATCTCAAATAACAGTAAATAACTATATTTGGACAACTGAATCAGTCTGTAAGTCTCTGAACTTCTGCTGTTAGTGAACAGAATTACATCGGTATTCACAAGAAAGTCAAGAAACCAATTTAATGTAACAAAATGGACTTGAATAAGTTGTTTACTTTTGAGATGCCCAGAAATATCTTACCGAGCCTCCAGTTGTCATTTCAGAAGTGCAGAGGTCCTCTATAGATCCTGTGTTATGTCTACCCGAAATTATTTGATAATTCCAGTACCACAAGGTATCTCATCTAGTAGTAGACAACTGTTTATGGGCAAATGAGTCAGTCCCTCAACACATGATTCAATTGCCTGAAACAAGACTTTCAGATGCTCTTACCTATCCCACCTGGCCTCCAGCTGCTATTCCAGAAGTGCACAGGGCTACTGTAAATCTTGTGTCACATCCTTCATACCCATTTGGACAGTTCAGATATCCGGAGGTTTCTTAGGTGGTACTACATATTTATGTGTATCCAGCTGAATCTTGCCCTTATCATAGGAAAGAGGACTCCAACACTCATCAGTTATTCAGGCTTGAACTCTGCTTACACAAAAACTGGAATATATTATACAAAATGGGAACATGTCGGCAAATTTCTCAGACATCTTTGAAAATGTGAGACAATGTTGGAAGTTTTCAAATTGTATGTTGGATTAAGACCACAATTTCTGGACACATGGGCTATGGAGAAGAAAAGCTTTATTTATGCTTATTATTTTATGCATCTTGACCTTTATTAAAGTTTCAATTTTACAAAATAATAATGCATTGATGATAATATGTAAATACTGCAATTGGTGTTGATAATATTTTGTTATTTTTGGAAGTATCTATGGTGACTGATTTTCTGGTAACTGTTCACAAATTTACAAATGAGTTCAGTGTACAATTTAGAAAATTACTAGACATAAGAGCTAATTCCCCCTAGAAAGTCAAGGAGAAGTTAGATATTATGTTACTGAGAGAATTCAGAATTATTGTTATTTTGTTCTAAATATCATGTCTTAGAAAATGTTAATAATTAATAAAGCTAATATTTACAGCAGTATCTACACAAATATTAATTTGACTGCAGTGTGAAAGAAATGTGAAACAACTCTAAAGCAAGAGAGGTAGACAGAGAGAGAGAAAGGTATTCTAATGTATTATAATCACTAATAATAAATCATTGATGTTATTGTCTTTACAGAGGTAGACAGGAGACATGGAGATGAGCAATCACAGCATGGTCAAAGAATTTATTCTCCTTGGATTTCCCATTGCTCCTCGCTGGCAGATTCTCTTTGCAACATTTCTCATTGGATATCTCTTAGTTTTAGCAGAAAATAGCATCATTATCCTGATTGTCTGGACAAACTATAACCTCCACTCCCCAATGTATTTCTTTCTGACTAATTTGTCCTTCGTGGAGATTTGGTATGTGACAGTCACACTCCCCAAGACAATGCTGAGCTTTGTGTCAGTGACAAAGCAAATCTCCTTCATGGGATGCATGACACAGCTGTACTTCTTCCTCAGCCTGGGCAACACTGAGTACCTCCTCCTGGCTGTCATGGCCTATGATCGCTATGTTGCCATTTGCAAGCCTTTCCATTACTCTACTATCATGAGGCACGCTGTCTGTGTCTACCTTACTATGGGATCTTGGTTGACTGGTTTCTTAATCTCTGGAAGCAAAGTATATTTTATCTCTCACCTAACATACTGTGGACCAAATATAATCAACCATTTCTTCTGTGATGTTTCTCCTCTCTTGAACTTGGCCTGCACAGATATGGAAAGAGCTGTTCTTATGGATTTTGTGGCTGCCTTATTTATTCTCCTGATGCCTCTCTCCATAGTAATCCTATAATATACCTATGTTATCTTCACTGTCCTTCATATTTCATCTGTACAAGGTTGCCAAAAAGCCTTCTCTACCTGTACCTCCCACCTTATAGTGGTCATTGTCTTCTATGCGACAAGCATTTTCATCTACGTGAGGCCCAAAACACTTCCAGTTAATGAGATGAACAAAATTGTGTCTGCTCTCTATGCTGCTGTTGTTCCTCTCTTTAATCCCATCATTTACTGCCTGAGGAACCAGGAAATCAAGGATGCTCTCCAAAAGGTCTTGTTCAGAAAAAGAGTTTCCTTGCAGATTTAATGACAGAAAGGAAGAGTTTGTATAGGTAAAAAAACCCATATAGAAATAATTGAATTTTATGATTCAATGACTTCATGAAAAGCTCTGGTTTGTCCTTCAGAAGCTGAAGCAAAATGGTCCTGATATTTTTTTCTTGAAATTTGGGATTTACAGGGAACTGATTGATATGAATGAAACAGTTTTATGCATGATCTTCTGTCATTTTGAGCTCCAGCAGTGACTTATTTCAAGGAAAGACAAAGTTAAATGTTGTTTTAAGGGCAGAGGAGATGCCCTTAACATTGCTTTAGCAGTCAGATCTTCTGTATAATCAATAGATAAGTTTATTCAGAAAGACAAAGTTAGGCAAGATTATCTAAAGTTATCTAAATTTTTCTCCAGAGGACCTTGCATTCCTTCACTGAATATATGAGGAAATCACTCCCATTTTGCCTAGCCTAGGGTGATAGCTATCCTAACTTTAGGCATAGAGTTATCTACATAAAGACAGAACGAGCAAGGCCAGACAGCTATACATCATGTGAATATGCTGTCAAAATTATATCTCCTTAGCTCAACCTGAAGCAATTACCTCTTGGAAAAGAGGTCTCAGCTCTGATTTGAGATTCAAAGGGAGGATGCAGCACTTTAGGTCTCAGACAATTCCTGTTGTTTCTTGCTGAAGCTCAAAGATGAACTTTGTGCCTGCCAGAGGTGTCTGCTGGTTGAGGATCTTTGTCAATAAATTAAGGAGCTGCGGGAAGAGGTCAGCAGACTATAGGACATCAGAGATAATGATAATATTCATTGACAGGATCTTCTGACATCCTGCAGATACAAGACCATGAACCTCTAACTGTACAGAAGGAGGGAGGGCCATAGTGAGACCATATCTGGTTGGGTAATGGAAGCTTGGGTAATGGAAGCACCATGACAGTAAAGGCTGAAAGCTTATGACTTCTAGCAAGAGGAGGAAGGCTTTTCTTCTCCCTGCAGATCTGCAGCTACAGAATGGTTCCAATGCCCTCGAAGTAGACAGGTAGCTGAATGCTCTGTCCAAAGAAGAATCAGTGCCATCTGAGCCTGAACCACACAGTAGTACCAGAAACATGTGGTGAGTAACAGTAAAAGGATGGGTCCCCTCTGTGGGACATAGACACCTGACCTGTCAGCCTGAGGGGCTATCTAGAAAGATTTGCTGCTTGCCAGTGGCTCAGATCAGAGCATGATTTGGAGAGACTGCTGTGGTGGCGGCCACACACCCACCAAATCACTCTCTCACTCCCCTTCCTCAGCAAGACAGAGGGAAAAAACAAGATGGAGAAGCTCATGGGTTGAGATAAAGGACAGGGAGATCATTTACCAGTTACCTTCATGGACAAAACAAACTTCACTTAGGGAAAAATAATTTAATTTATTACCAATTAAAAATAGATTAGGGTGGTGAGAAACAAAGACGAAACTAAAAATACCTTCCCTCTACTCCTCTTCTTGGGGAATGGGGTTGCAGTTAGTTCACAATACTGACTCTGCCCCTGCTTCCTCATAATTTTCCCCTGCTCTAGTATGGGGTCCCTCCCACTGGACATAGTTCTTCACGAACTTCTCCAGCATGGGTTTTTTGCACAGTGTACAACCACCAGGAACAGACTGCTCCATAATGTGTCTTCTACTGGCTACAGTTCCTGCCAGAAGCTGGCTCCAGCATGGGCTCCCCATGGGCTGCATCTTCCTTTGGGGCAACTCCACCTGCTGTAGTCTGGGGTCCTCCATGGGCTGAAGTGTAGTTATCTGCTTCAGCGTGGTCCCTCACGGGCTGCAGGGGGGACAACATGCTTCACCATTGTCTTCTCCATGGGTTGCAATGGAATCTCTGCTCCAGTGCATGGACTGCCTCCTCCCTCTCCTCCTTCACTGACCTTGGTGTCTGCAGGGCCGTTTCTCTCACATTATTCTCACTCCTCTCTCTCAAAGCTGCCACACAGTGTCTTTACCCTTTCTTAAATATGTTATCACAGAGATGCCACCAACTTCGCTGATTGGTTCAGTTTTGGGCAGCAGTGGGTCTGTTTTGGAACTGGCTGAAATTGGCTCTGTTTGGCTGTCTTTGACATGGGCACAGCCCTGGTCTCTTCTCACAGAAGCCACTCTGCAGGCCCCCCTGCTACCAAAACCTTGCTATGTAGACCTAATAAAACTGCCAAGCTTGCCCAGCCCTTCCAACCTCAACAATTCTATAATGTTATGATTCTGCATCCTCAGATATACTCCTCTCTTTAAGTGAAGTCAAAATTTATTCTTAAAGTTCATATTTATTTTGACTATTTGACCACATTTTACTCTTAAATATTGTAGATGGTAATTCTGTTCTTGCTAGGTGGCCCAGAATGCCTAGATTTCATATTGTTCATCACTCACCCTTTTCAGAATGGTCAGGCTCTGCCTGCATTGCATTACAGGAGTTACAGACTCAGGATCAATTAATTCAACAAGCCCTTAACTACTCACTGATGTATCTCCCAAGAAGAGAGCTGCATGCCACACACATCAATTGTCTGCTCCACACTTATAATTTGACCATGTTAGTGTTCACTGTGAACAAATTAGTGTGCACCTCCAGTTCTGCTTTTTAAATGCCAAGTGGCACCTTCACAGTGTACTCCAGCCACAGAGCATGAAGCTGCTCTGCTTTATCTATGCAAGTGGTCACAGAGGTTCTGGTACTTAAAGTCCTCATCTTCTGCCCATCCTGGGACTAGGGAGGGTCATAGAACACAAAATGTAGAAGACTTGTCATTCTAATTCTAACCTCACATTGTACCTGTAATAATTCTTTTTTCTCCCTTTCCTTCCTCCAAATAAACAAGTCATCCTAGAAGTTATTTCAATTTTCTCCTCAACTTCTGATATTTGGTCCTAATACCCACACTTACTTTACAGTCACTAAGGCAACTCAGACAGCACTCCTTTGAGAGGTGGAATGAATGGAATGAAATGCTATCCACAGCTGCTCAGCTGCCCATTTCTTCCACTACAGCTGAGACCTAAGGGATATGGCCAGCTGGGAGCTAGGATTTAATTTTTCTCATGATCTGGTAGACATGGAATAAAGGTAAGACAAACTACATCATAGGACTACCTTTTTCTTTTTTGTCTTTTCTTCCCCCCTCTAAAGACAGAAAAGAACTCTAGAATGATTAACCAAGAGATAAACAGCTTCCTTTTAGTACTTTATATTTACCCGGTTAAATCACAGTTCTTCAGTGCAGAACTCTACACGTAAATTAACTATATTTTGGTGGGGTTTTGTGGTTTGGGGTGTGTTTATCAATGATGAGGGAAACTTCTATGGTGCATTTAATCTTTTCTTATGATAGACATCTGAAACTAATAAGATTTACACCTTAAAAGTACAGTAAGAGCACATTGACAGAAGTATCTAGCTGAGATGCGCAACCTCAACTCCTTGACTGGGAAGATGCAGTTCTCCAGAAGGTCTTCTGTATGTTAGTCTTGTAAAAATGTAGGCATCTAAAAGAATGTGTGTGTGGGAAAATCTCTTTTGAGGTGTTCCTCAGTCCTTATCTATTGTGCCATGGATACTTATATGGTTTACTGTCTTATGTACATGTTCTGCGTGAAACTGATAGATAGACATAGTATCAGGGTAGGAATTATTTACTTAGTTAATTATTTATTTTATGTTAGATGAAAATTCAAAGAAGAAGGAGGAATTATTTACATGGTTTGGATAATGTTCTTTATTCCAGGACTGACTGACTATTCTCCTTTAAAAGACCTTCTGGTTATGATGATATCAGAAACAGCACTAATGCTCAGGTACATATCTTTCATCACTATCCCAGTACGTCTTTGATCTGCCACACCATCTGTAAGGCGGACGTGGTTTAGGCCCAGCCGGCACCTGAGCGCCACGCGGCCGCTCACTCACTCCTTCCCCAATGGGACGGGGAGGAGAATGGAAAAACAACGGCAAAGCCTTGAGGGTTGGGATAAGGGCAGTTTACTGGGACAACAAGGGAGAGGGAAAACAATCAACAACAGTGCTGATAACAAATATTAACAATGGGTGATAACAGAGAACAATTTACCGAACCAACAACTGACTGACCAGACACTCAGCCCGTCCCGGAACCACGCCGAAACCACACCGACTCTCCCCTGCCTGACTAGCCCCCCTTTTATGGTGAGCATGACGTCACATGATATGGAATAGCCCCTGGCCAGCTTGGGTCACCTGTCCTGGCTTCTTGTAAAATTAACTCTATCCTTGCCAGAACCAGGACAAAGGCTCTGATAACAAGTGAATGTTGCAAACGCCTGTCTTGAATGAGGGAATTTCAACCAAGAACAGAACCTGCAGAAGCAGGATACTGTCTTGGGACTCCATCCCCCTATTCCTGAAACACGCAGACAACACTATCTGTCTTCTGCGCATGTGTGCCCATGAGGGGTCATTGTTCGTTTGACCCCAAAAGGGGGAGACATAGAGACCCTCAAGATCTCCACAACCCACCGACTCATTTCTAGAACATTCCTGAGCACATCCTGTGCCTGCTCAGTGGTGACAAAACCCTGCCTATGGGGGAGGGTCACATTAGGCTATGAAGAGGGGAAACTTAAGTTTTTGATGCATGCCCACCACCTAAAGGATTACAACTACGAGCAGAGAACATCGCTCCATCCAGGGGTGGTGGTAGCTTTTTTTCTTTTCCTTCCTTCTTCCCTTCCTCCCTTCCTCCCTTCCTCTCTTCCTTTTTTTTTTCTCTTTCTCTTATTGCTGTTTTAAATTCATGGAATATCTTACCTGGCTACCAGCGGCCACTCAGTAAAAGTAACTCCTGTGTAGGAGAAACTACTTACTCCAAAACTGATCATGAGTTAAGGCTCTTGATTTAGATTTAGGGCACTGAAACCTTTTTCTAATTTAGCCTTTAGTAAATGACTGCTATATCCTCTGCTTCAGGACTTTATGGTGGGGTATTTTTGAGGTTGTTTTTTTTTTCCTCTGCCCTGTAAAAATCAGTAGACATCAGTTGGTGTTATTTCATTGTCTCAGACAAAATATTAGACATCTTAAGTTTCTTACTTCTACTCTGCATGGAATCACAGAGGAAACAATAGTATCCCTCTTTCTGTGATTGCTTCCACTGGGAGGCTATCTGTATAATTTCTAGGTCAAACCTCATGAGACACTGAAGGTGATCAATTTATTTGTGTTGGTATAAATCATTCATCTGACACAACAGTCTACACTTCATCTGTTCCCTATTGATCATATTCTCCAGGAGCAACTAAGGCAGTGGATTCCACTCTGAATTCCCACTAAAGAAGGTTGAGAACAGTTTTGTTTTTAATAGCACAGGCTGAGGCATTCTTATTTTTAAACAATAATCTTAGTTAGCTACAAACAAACCAGACCCAGAACTATAAGTAGCTTTCGATTTTGATGTATCATCTGGGATGCTGTGCGTACCTTTGTATCTCAATAAGCTTTATGTAGATGTAAGTTTTCAGAGCTAGCCATAGAAACCTCTAATGGGGTCCTTCAGGTGTTTTTGGAGGTTTTTAAAATCAGATTGTGTATATCCTTGTGGTACTTTGCATTTCCCTTATGGTCCATTGGATATATGTGGTATAACTTTAGAAATTTTTAGATGTAGAAACTAAAACATTGCAATGTAAATGTCTATCTGTAAGCTCAAAACCTCACATTTCTTTATGCTGGATGGACAATATAATAGCATTATTCATCTGGCTTGGTTTATACCTATGTCTTAGATAAGATAGGACTGGTAGTGCCTATTTATCTCCATGAAGTATAAAGTAAAAAGAATGCTTACATTTTTACAACGAAAAATTCTGAATTGAGTAAATAAATTTCACACAATTCATTTCTAGAAACCTAGCAACAAAGCGTCTGAACTTTTACAGTGTCTTAAGTGGTGGTGTAACATATTGCTATGAATTTAAATCCGTCTGGTTAGGTTTCATTGTATTAATTTATTGCATGTGGATAAGGTTCATCTTTCCCCTACAGAATGGGTGGGAGGAATGAAACCTGTGTCATGTATTTCATTTTCCTGGGTTTTCCCACCACTGCTGAACTGCGGCTGTTCCTCTTCTCTGCTTTACTTCTGGCTTATTTATTAACTGTGTTGGAAAACTTCCTTATCATTCTCATCATCCGAACTAACCACAGTCTGCAAAAACCCATGTATTTCTTCCTAGGAAATCTGTCTGTCTTAGAGATCTGGTATGTTTCTGTCATTGAGCCAAAGATGCTCATAGATTTCCTCTCTCAAGACAAACATATCTCATTCCAGGGGTGCATGACACAGTTGTATTTCTTTGTGACTTTTGTTTGTACTTAGTATATTCTGTTAGCTGTTATGGCCTATGACCGCTTCTTGGCCATATGCAAACTTCTCCGATATTCACTCATCATGAATCATCAGTTCTGTGCTCAGCTGACAGCTGGCTGTTGGATGTGTGGTTTGATCACTTCTTCCATCAAGCTGAGCTTTATAGTCCAGCTCTCGTTCTGTGATGTAGACAAAATCAATCACTATTTCTGTGATATTTCACCCCTACTGAATATCTCCTGCAGCGATTCCTCTTTGGCTGAGCTAGTGGACTTCATCTTGGCTCTGATGGTCATCATGATGCCTCTGTGTACTGTGGTCACCTCCTATATTTGCATCATGTTCACCTTGTTGAAGATCCCTTCTTCTCAGGGGAGGCAAAAGGCCTTTTCTACCTGTAGCTCCCACTTGACTGTAGTGATACTGTTCTATTCCACCACTCTCTTCACTTATACCCACCCTAAAGTCATGTATACCTACAGCGCTAACAAGTTGGTATCAGTCTTGTACACGGTAGTTGTGCCACTTCTGAATCCTCTCATATATTGTCTTAGAAACAAAGAAGTCAGGTTTGCCCTGAGGAAGACCTTTACTTGCACAAGACACACCTAAGAAATCAACTAAAAACTTCTGGAGAAGAGGCTTTGCTCATGAAGATCAATGGGTAGTGCCGATGAACTAAAGTCAGGAGGTCCAGACCTTAATCCATGCTGAAGTGAAACTCTCCTATTCATGCACCCAGTGGCTGTATTTATTGAACTAAACCTTGATAAAGCTAACTTTGATCTATGTATACATATTACAGTTTTGGGTCGAGAGGGGTTTTTTGCTTGTTTGTTTTCCCCTTATGATTCTGTGCAGCCTCCCTTTCTTAAAAGGCTTCAGCTGAATAACTGCTCCAGTTTTAAAGAGAAGGTTTGGCAATGCTAGAAACTGAACTCCAGATTTTGTTTGCCCTAGATAGATTACTAAAAGGTATGTAAAGTGTAGGTATCTACATCTTATTTACTCTGTGATTCTGTTATTGTCTCTGGAAAGAAATAGGCAGTGGAAAAATATGAGTAATCTTAACTGCCTTAGATTCCTGATTTAAGGTAAACTGAAACATCCTCAGAAGGAGACAACTTTTCTAATACATCAATAGAGGGGTAGCTCATGCTGTGGTATAGTGTACCCATACAGCTATACAGCTCATGCTGTAGCTATAGCGTTACTTGGACTCAGTGTCTAGTTCACACCAGGGCCCTGGTACCCTCAATAACCTTATTGTGCCCAGATCACACCAAATAATTCACTCCAAGAGGAAATTCAGACACAACTGACAGGATAGATCAATTCAATATTTCCTTCAGGCTGCATGAGCCTTGGATTCAGCAGTATTCCAGCAGGAGTCATGATCTTAAACTCTGACTCACAGACTACAGTCCAAGTCTTCCCATTGAATATGAAGGAGTCTAGAGACACAGTGGATACATTTGTGTTAAATACTGATTATCTGTGAGAAAATCTGATTATCGGTTAGAAGTGTCTCTAGGTAAAATGGTGCCTCTAAGAAATCTACTCCATGCTCAGAACATCACAGTGATTCAAAATGTTTAATAGTCTGTAACAAAGAAATAAAAAATAGCTAAAATTCTGTCAGCTGAGTGCTTATCTATATGACCATGTTAAGTGTGGGTTTGAGTTTATAATTGCGACCACAGTTTCTGATATTCTGTGCTCTGTACTAGCAGATTGCCTTTTCAGATTTTGCAGTTAATGAAACACCTAGCTTTCCAGGGAGGAAACCTTAAGACACTTGTTGGAAGAACTTGCTCTGTGCATACTGTTGCCATGGGTAGAAGTGACACAAGAGTGTTTGAGGACTTCAGCACAATTTTAAGGACAGGTGTCAAGAACAGCTTCAAGCTAACCATACTGGGAAGCTAACACCAGAAATGTAAGGTGCTGGCTGTATTCCAGGTATTAGCAGAAAATCCGCTATGAGAAAAATGGTAATTGATACAATATCAATATACAATACAATACGAAGCATGACATGGGAAAGGACCCCAGAAAAATATCCAGTAGTTCTTTAGTTTTGCATTTGACATGAAGAGCCACAGAGACAGTTAGATGGATGGATTCCTCCAAAACTACCTACAAATTAGACATCTAAGTCTAATGTCTAATTAGACATCTAAGCAAACTACCCTAGGCTCCTCTACCATTCATGGACATGGATTACCACCCTCAGAAGATATTTATTCTATTTATCTTTCTCCAAATCATTCTCCAAAGGTGCCTATTTCTCTCATAGATTTTAAAGAGAGCCTGTAATGCATAGATCAAACTTGTGCGTTGGTTGTGGTTTAATGCAGCAGGCAGCTAAGCCCCATCACCCACTTCCTCACTCCCCATGCCAGTGGGATGGGGAAGAGAATCAGAAGTGGTAAAACTCGTGGGCTGAGATAAAGACAGTTTAATAGGTAAAGCAAAAGCTGCGTGCACAAGCAAAGCAAAATCAGAAATCCATTCACTGCTTCCTATTGGCAGGCAGCCAGCCACTTCCAGGAAAGCAGGGCTCCATTGCACATAAGTTACTTGGGAAGACAAACGCCATTACTCCAAGTGTCGTCCTCCCCTTCCTCCTTCTTTCCCCAGCTTTTATTGCTGAGCATGACATCATATTGTATGGAATATCCCTTTGGTCAGCTGGGGTCAGCTGTCCCAGCTGTGTCCCCTCCTAACTTCTTGTGCACCCTCAGCCTACTTGCTGGTGGCTTGATGTGAGAAAAAGACAAGACCTTCACACTGTGCAAGCACTGCTCAGCAATAAATAAAACATTCCTGTGTTATCAACACTGTTTTCATCACAAATCCAAAACATAGCCTCACACTAGCTGCTGTGAAGAAATTTTACTCTATCCCAGCCAAAATCAATGCAGTGTCAAGCCCACTTTTATTCTTATGGCAGTATATTGAAGCATATATACACCAAAGATCACCTAACCTATTTCTCCATTTATTTCAGTTTTTCATACATAAAGTGAAAACAGTAGCATCTCAGTACTCCTTAGTGAGTTTTCCATTGAAATACTAAATTTTGCAAGGTGTGTAGCTCCTCGGATACAATGATTTGGCTACCCATATTGACTGGTTTTAAAGCATTGATCTGAAGGTGTTGCTTTGAAATTATGTCAAGAAAATCCTTCAAATACAGTGTGAAGAGGATTATTGTCCAATTGTTATGGGTTTTTATATCCACTAACAAGCACACAGTTACGTATCCTGAAACAAATAATTACCTATTCAACAGTGGTCCCTAAGTTCTTACAGGAGAGAACACAGACAAGTATTATACAAACAAAAACTTTCTGAGAATGCAAGTTCTCTCTTGCATCTAAAATTTTATTTCTTGAAGTTTTCCTAATGAACACTTTTGTAAACGCAAGGTTAGGTGCCTTTGGAGTATTGTAAATAAATCACCTCCTACAAGTAATGTAGATAAGACTAGGAGTCCAGTCTTAGCTTTTGAGAACCTTACCAAGTCTCTTAAACTTATTGTCTGCTTCTTGGAGCCTATGAGAATGTATGCAAAAGTAAAATAGTTTGGTTGTAGAAGGTATTGATCTATCATGTGTCACAGAATTTGGGAAGCTTTTCTATTGTGAAGAGAAACAATTATTTCATGTAGATTTTTTTTAAAAACCACCCTCCAAAACAAAGAAAATTCAATATAGTTTACTGTAACCAATTCTGATGCTTTTATGCTGAAAAGAATGCAAGTTTTCTTGTTGAAAAATAACAGCATGTCCTAGGATGTCTGAGATACCCACACAGGAGTAAAGTAGGGATAAAAACCACACACACAGAAGCAGCATTACACTTTATAATTATTTGGGTTTTCTTCTTGGTTTCTATTCCTTTGCAAGCAAAGGCAAATGGCACAAGGGAAAAAATATCTCATTTGAGGTTCAGATGTCTGCTGTGAAGATCTAAGACTCTAGAAGCTGAATCCCTAGTGTATTTATGCACACCTATTAAAGCAACATGCTAAGGAGAATGCCCTCTCAACTAGCGAGGTGGAAGGCCAGTATTGATTGCCAAGAGACTACTGAAAAATCATTTGAGTAGAAAACCTGCTCAATGTTTTTGACAATGTGTTCAGGAAATCTGAATACCAAAAACCACACCTGGCTTTAATCATATTACAAGGTATGTGTCTTGTGGTTTGTGAAGTCTGAGCTTTGCTTTTCTAAGTTTAGTGACAGAAACTGGATTAAAAATAGTTTTGTCTTTATTTTGAATCTATAGGACTTGAACAGGGCTTATGAATACAGTTTGTTCTTCTGGAAGGTAAGTCCATAAACAAGAAGCCAGTATTTAATGGTTCTACGTTTGTCATCCTATACTTCCTGTTTGATCAACTAAGAGACAGACAATTCCAAAGACTTCTTCAGATCTCAGGTGAATCAAAAATCTTCCTGAAGTGCCCTGCTCACTGGCTATAAAAGCATCTCGAGCAGTTTCATTCTTACCTTAAGTTTCTGTCAGCCTGCTTAAAAAAAAAAAAGATGTTTACTCAAAGCAGTAGTAATTGGTATTTCAACAAAACTATTTTTAATAGGATATAGGATACCCTTCAATTGAAAAGATGTTTTATTTTTTATGAAATTATTTCTTAAGTTTTTATTGGCTACATTTAAATCATCAATGGTTGCACATAAAAATAGAATAAAAATAAAGATTTAAAAATAAGGACAATTAGGTCAGCCAAGATTACACATCCATCAAATGGTTGACCATACTGACATACAATTTTCACATTTTCCTTTATATTGTTGTGGATAAAGGTATAACTTTGTGCTTCTCATTTTCTTGCTAGCTTTATTCCTTTTGTAATGAAGACAGATACCCCTAAGGGATTGTGTTTCCCCTGTGTTTTAAACAGGTATGTTAGGGCTAGAAGAATCACATTGTCAATGCATCTATTTCTCTCTTTTGACAATAGATGAAGTTTTTACAGTTGAAGAAGCTATAGACAATAGGCTTAGACTGGATGCTTAACCTTGACTGTCTAAACCTAAGTTCTCTGTACACAAAAATCCAAAGGGAAATTAGCTCACATAAAGAAGTTTTGCCTTTTTTTTTTTTTTTTAATAATAGGTGCGGTTTTTTTACAATTTTCCACATTTTTGTCATGCATCTTGGCTCATATATTTTTTTAATTTTTTGCATCAACTGAAGAAACTTATTCATTTGTTCTTTTGTTGAGGAGGGAGCAGTCTTTTGTGAGTTAACTGCAATCTGAGGGTAAGATTTTTCTGCCCAGTTACATCTGAAATAGTTGTTTAGACTATAGAATGAAATGCCTGTTTCTTGATTGATTGTAGAGTAGACCCTTAAAATCAGTTGGATGAGCTGCATGCAGAATATTTCTTTACACTGAGGAGAATATAACAGGGTAATTGGTTCATCTGTAAATTAATATATCAGAAGAATCCTCAGACATGATAGATGAATCCATTTTCCATTGTTTTCCATCTCTCTCTATTTTTCATACTTCTTGTGTTTCATATATCTTATTGTTTATCTTATTCTTCTAATTGTTTCTCCAGGCAAAGTGTATTAAGTCCACTGCATCCTGATTTCTTATATGAACATCATCTGATAAGTAACATGGAAAACCACACCAAGGTAACTGAGTTCATTTTGGTTGGGTTCAAATCTCATCCAGGACTGCAACTCCTCCTCTCTGTTCTTTTCTCAACAATGTATGCTGTCACTGTGGTAGGAAATGCTTGCATGATCCTTATCATCAGAATGGACTCCAAGCTGCACACTCCCATGTACTTTTTCCTAGAGAACTTGTCCATCTTGGACATCTGCTATTCGTCTGTCATCACTCCCAAAGCAGCACTGACATTCTCACTGAGCAGAAGAATAATTTCCTACAATGGCTGTGCATCTCAGATGTTCTTCTTCTCTCTCTTTGGCACAACAGAAGCCTTCTTCCTTGCTGTGATGGCTTATGATCGTTTCATTGCCATCTGCAATCCACTCCTGTACCAAATCATTATGAATAAAAGACTTTGTGTTTTCATGGTGGTGGGCTCTTATCTGTCAGGCTGCATCAACTGCACCATACAGACAGGCTTTTATTCAGTTTGTCCTTTTGTGGGCCCAAAGAAATAAAACACTTCTTCTGTGATGTTCCTGCAGTGATGTATGCCTCCTGCTCAGACACACTTGTCAATGAAATAGTAATGCTGGCTGTGTGTGGATCAATTATTGTGGGCACTGCCTTGGTGGTTTTTATCTCCTATGGTTATATAATTATGACTATTGTCCAAATGCCTTCAGCTAAGAGCAGGCGCAAGGCCTTCTCCACTTGTTCTTCTCACATGCTGGCCGTCAGCTTGTTCTTTGGTACTGTTTTCTTCATGTATGCTGAGCCTGGGGCCACGTCTTCACCTGATAAAAGCAACACCATCTCTATCCTTTATACTATTGTTATTCCCATGCTAAACCCTTTCATCTACAGCCTCCAAAACAAGGAGGTAAAACGGTCTCTGAAAAAACAGTTAAAAAGGAAAGGCTTTTTTTAGTACCTTAACTGAGGATGAGAATGAACACAGTGTCCAATTCAGTACAGACAGATGTTTAGAATGTAAAACAAGGGATATCAGGGCTTGGTTTCAAGAGTCTTTTGTGATTGCAGATGGTCAGTATCATGGATGAAAGCAGGAGGTATAAAAGAAATCTGGGAGAATTAGATCAGATGAAGGTGTGAATGCATTTAAACGGATTTAAAGACTTACAATCCATCTGAGCTGTAATATAGCCCTTTTATAACCATTCAAAAGTCGCAAGTATTTTAAAGCCATAATTAATCCGTGTATTATACATCTAAAATAGGACATATACCTCGGACTCTGGCAGTGCCTTCTTTCTATGCATTAGAAGACAGCTAATTCAGGTGGATACAGTCTCACTGTAAACATCCAAAGACAAATTAGGTCAATCAAGAGTGAATTGAATGATTTATTTTTCTGGGACTCCTAATTTTTTCAAATATTTTTTTTCCCTCAAATTTGCTTTTAATCACTTCTCTTAGAAATGAGTGGAACCTGTGAAATTCAGGTTCAAGCACTGATGGGCAATTGAAATCTTGAAGTGCTCTCTAACAAAACAAAACAAAACAAAACAAAACAAAACTAAACTAAACTAAACTAAAGTTATATATATATGAATTCTGGTTTCATGTCTTTGTGTGCATGCTTGCATGAGTGTTTGTAACAGGATGGGAGCTACTTCTTTGTGTTAGATAAGCTTGTAATAACATATATTATGAAGATAATATGTGTAAGTTCAACTTTACAGCTGTAGTGGTTCAAAATTCTCATAAAAAATGCACATTTCAAAAAATACCAACTTGAAACTTTGCATCAAGTGTCCGAAGCATGACCCTTGAGTTGTCATGTAAACAATATCCTACCAGAAGACTGCTCAGTTCTCATTATAACATAAGATAAATGCCAGAGCTGACTAGAAATCATAAATTACCTTTCAGAGAAAGTAATTCTTTAAATTACTTGTTCACTTCCTACTAAAAAGAAATAATATCACTTTAGAATAAATTAATCACTATCCACAGTTACCTCTTTCTCTCTTTTGATATAAAAGGAATCTATACTATAAGCACAAATGCAGATGCCAAGATTCACATCCATACGGAACCATCCTAAACTGATGGAGAACATACTAGAGGAATATTCCTCTGTGTAGACCATGTACCACAGGTATTTCCATGAGTGTTTTCTACTGGCCAATACTGTAACTTCAGTGCCCACTAGTCTTCCAAAGGATCTAAACTAGTAAAAAACATCTGTAAACTGTGTAAGCTCTGCCCTCCCTGAGACAGAAACAGGGACAACTAATAGATCAAAACCAAGGTGAAGGGGACCCTGTGTCCTCCCCTTGCCAGGCAGAAGGCAGTAGCCTCAAAGGGAGAAGTGAATGGAAACAAGTCCATGCTCGGCATGGCAGGTGAACCTTCTCCTCCTTGCCCACCTCGCCTTCCCATGTACCCCTGTACAACAGGTACGAGGCTCTGGCTGTGGAAGGCCATTCAGTGGAGGATATGGATGATAGTCAAGCTACACCAGAGGTAGCACCTAGGCCAAAAAGGCCATGCCTTGTATCGTGACCATCCCACAAAGAAGAAAAGGTGGGTTATAGTTGTAGAGGACTCCCTTCTGAGGGGTACAGAGGGCCCGATATGCAGGGCAGACCCTCCTCTCAGAGACATCTGCTGCCTCCCTGGGGCCCATGTCAAGGACATCACTAGGAAACTCCCCAGCCTGGTAGCCCCTCTGACTATTACCCACTGCTGCTCCTCCATGTGGGTGGGGATGAAGCAGAGACACGTAATGCAAAAGCGATCAAAAGGGACTTCAGGCTCTTGGGACAGTCACTGAAGGATTCAGGAGCACAGGTAATATTCTCCTCCCTCCTTGCAGTTGAGGGCAGCAATGTTGGGTGGAACAAGCGGACACAGTCCATAAATGCATGGCTCTGTGGCTCGTGCCAACACCACACCTTGGGGTTCTTTGACAATGGGATGGCCTACACGACACCAGGCGGCCTGATGAACTCTTATGGGATTCATCTCTCTCAAAGGGGGAAGAGGATCTTTGCCCAGGAACTAGTGGGGCTCATCGACAGAGTTTTAAACTAGGCTTGAAGGGGGAGGGGGATAACATCAGGCTTCCCAGCCACATGTTGTGGGATGATGTGCCCAGGTTGGAGGGACAGGGTGCTGGTGAGGGCCTTCGGCCTACTGCTCAGAGACGTGCTGGATGCACTGCAGCACGCTTGAAGCCTAGAGGAGATGAGCCAGGGGCTCCAGATGCTACAGGAACCAACGGGGTAACACTGGGAAGATACATCAAAAGAATTCCAGCCACCCCAGTCAATAAGTCAGCCTCATCGGGGGCACAACTGAAATGCTTCTACGTGAACGCACGGAGCATGGGGAATAAACAAGAGGAGCTGAAGATGTCTGTGTGCCTGCAAGGCTATGACCTTACTGGCATTACAGAGACGTGGTGGGATAGCTCCTATGACAGGAGTGTTGGGATGGAAGGGTACAGGCTCTTTAGGAAGGACAGGCAGGGCAGGCGAGGAGGGGGCATCACCCTCTACGTCAATGACCAGCTGGAGTGCATGGAGCTCCACCTGGGGATGGATGAGGAACCGACCAAGAGCCTATGGGTCAGGATTACAGGGAGGGCTAGGGCAGGGGACATCATAGTGGGGGTCTGCTACACGCCACCTGACCAGGGAGACCAAGCAGATGAAGCCCTCTATAAGCAGCCTCACGCTGACAAGCCCTGGTCCTTATGGGGGACTTCAACCACCCTGACATCTGCTGGAGGGACAATACAGCTGAGCGGAAGCAATCCAGGAAGTTCCTGGAATGTGTTGATGCCAACTTTCTCCTCAAAGTGACAGAGGGGCCCATGAGGAGAGGTGCCATGCTGGACCTTATTCTCACCAATAAGGAGTGTCTGGTAGGGGACATCAAGCTCAAGGGCAGCCTTGGCTGAAGTGACCACAAAATGGTGGAACTCAGGATCCTCAGGGCAGCAAGGAGGGTGCAAAGCAAGCTCACTGTCCTGGACTTCAGGAGAGCAGACTTTGGCCTCTTCAGGGATCTGCTTGGTAGAATACCATGGGACAAAGCCCTGGAAGGAAGAGGGGCCCAAGACAGCCCGCTGGTATTCAAGGATCATCCCTTCCAAGCTCAGGAGCAATGCATCCTAACAAAGAGGAAGTCAGGCAAAAACGCCCGGAGGCCTGCATGGATGAACAAGGAGCTCCTCAACAAAGTCAAACAAAAAAAGGAAGCCTTCAGAGGGTGGAAGCAAGGGCAGGTATCCTGGGAGGAATACAGAGAAACTGTCTGAGCAGCCAGGGATCAGGTTAAGAAAGCCAAAGCCCTGATAGAAATTAATCTGGCCAGAGATGTCAAGGACAACAAGAAAAGCTTCTGTAGGTATGTTAGTGATAAAAGGAAGACAAGGGAAATGTGGGTTCCCTCCGGAATGAAATGGGTGACCTGGTTACCCAGGATATGGAGAAGGTTGAGTTGTTCAATGACTCCTTTGCCTCAGTCTTCACTGGCAAGTGCTTGAGCCACACTGCCCAGGTCACAGAAGGAAGGGACTGGGAGAATGCAGAACCGCCCACTGTAGGACAAGATCAGGTTCGAGAATATCTAAGGAACCTGAAGGTGCACAAGTCCATGGGACCTGATGAGTTGCATCCACAGGTCTTGAGGGAACTGGCAGATGAAGTGGCCAGGCCACTCGCCATCATATTTGAGAAGTCCTGGCAGTCTGGCGAAGTTCCCACTGACTGGAAAAGGGGAAACATAACCCCCATTTTTAAGAAGGGAAAAAAGGCACACCCAGGGAACTACAGGCCGGTCAGTCTCACCTCCATACCTGGCAAGATCATGGAGCAGATCCTCCTGGAAACTATGCTCAGGCACATGGAAAATAAGGAGGTGACTGCTGACAGCTAACACAGCTTCACTAGGGGCAAATCATGCCTGACAAACTTGGTGGCCTTCTATGATGGAGTTACAGTGTCAGTGGATAAGGGAAGGGCTACTGACATCATCTACCTGGACTTGTGCAAGGCATTTCACACTGTCCCTTGTCTCTAAATTGGAGAGACATAGATTCAACGGATGGACCACTCGGTGGATAAGGAATTTGCTGGATGGTCGCACTCAAAGAGTTGTGGTCAACGGCTCAATGTCCGAGTGGAGAACAATGACGAGTGGTGTTCCTCA
Source organism: Balearica regulorum gibbericeps (assembly GCF_011004875.1). Lineage (NCBI taxonomy): Eukaryota > Metazoa > Chordata > Aves > Gruiformes > Gruidae > Balearica > Balearica regulorum. The sequence goes on from NC_046207.1 coordinate 215,152, forward strand.
GGGGTCGGTACTGGGACTGGCACTATTTAACATCTTTGTCGGCGACATGGACAATGGGATCGAGTGCACCCTCAGCAAGTTTGCTGACGACACCAAGCTGTGTGGTGTGGTTGACACACCAGAGGGAAGGGATGCCTTCCAGAGGGACCTTGACAGGCTTGAGAGATGGGCCCACGTGAACCGCATGAAGTTCAACAAGGCCAAGTGTAAGGTCCTGCGCATGGGTCGACACAATCCCAAGCACGACTATAGGCTGGGCGAGGAATGGATTGAAAGCAGCCCTGAGGAGAAGGACTTTGGGGTATTGATGAGAAGCTCAACATGAGTCGGCAGTGTGCGCTTGCAGCCCAGAAAGCCAACCATGTCCTGGGCTGCATCAAAAGAGGTGTGACTAGCAGGTCGAGGGAGGTGATCCTGCTCCTCTACTCCACTCTTGTTAGACCCCACCTGGAGTACTGCATCCAGCTCTGGGGGGTCCCCAGTACAAGAGAGACATTGAGCTGTTTGAGTGAGTCCAGAGGAGGACCACGAAGATGATCCAAGGGCTGGAGCACCTCTCCTGTAAGGACAGGCTGAGAGAGTTAGGATTGTTCAGCCTGGAGAGGAGAAGGCTCCGAGGAGACCTTATTGCAGCCTTCCAGTACTTAAAGGGGGCCTACAGGAAAGCTGGTGAGGGACTGTTTATGAGGGAGTGTAGTGACAGGACAAGGGGTAATGGGTTTAAGCTGAAGGAGGGTCGATTTAGATTAGATGTTAGAAAGAAATTCTTTAGTGTGAGAGTGGTGAGGCACTGGCACAGGTTGCCCAGACAGGTTGTGGATACCCCATCCCTGGAAGTGTTCAAGGCCAGGTTTGATAAGGCTTTGGGCAACATGGTCTAGTAGAGGGTGTCCCTGCCCGCAGCAGGGGGGTTAGAACTAGATGGGCTGTGAGGTCCCTTCCAACCCAAACCATTCTATGATTCTATGATTCTATAATTTAAAGAGATTGGGTTTGAATGCAGCTCCACTTTCAGATATCTGTGTTCAGGTACAATGGAGGTCTTTGCACCTGAAGGTTAATATTTTCTATCAAGGTATTTGGCTCACCCTGCTATAGACAAGCCTCAGCCAGGGGTCCTTTCTAGTTACCTCTAAAATTAGTAGTTAAAAAACATTAAGTGGTATGCACATTTCATGCCTTTTGACTTGGGCACCAGAAACACTCCTGACATTGTTTAATTTAATAATACAGATAGAGCCTGTACACAAAAATCCTAAATGCTACTTCAGTGAAAAGTATGAGGTTGGTATTTTCAGAAATCTCACTTTTGGCTGATCCTCAACCAAATACTAAGCTATTAGTCTAAACTGAACAGACTTTAACAGTATCTAATCATTTCAAATCAGAGTGCTGTGAAGGAGAAGGATGCTGATTAGGATGTAGGATCTTAGCTGGGAAATATATATATAAAAATGTCAGAAGAAAAGGGCAGTTAAAACTGTCAGAAGTCTGCTTGGCAAAGACAGGTTCTTCCTCTGTGGTCATGTAACAGCTGCTCTACCTCTAGTTATCTAAATGATATATGAATCTAACCTCACCATTAGGAGTCTTTCCACAGGGAATGGAGACAGTTTCTCATAGGAGTGAGTCACATCATCAAATGTATCTGGAAACAGTTGCTAGACTCTAGAGGATATTTTTTTCTCAGATCTGAAGATATAAACCTTATAATGCTGACCAGAACTTTCTTTCAAGACACTCTCATAGCCCCTATGTAGAAGTTTCATTAAAAAATTAAAATTCAGATATTACTCTAGAGTATGCTAAGGCCAAGAGGGCTAGGCACAGGATTCATCTTTGTCTTTAGATAACATTACAGTGCAAATGCATTATAGTGTAATGCCCAGACATGGCACCATACTTCTTGGTTGAGGTTAGGAAAGATACTTGTTTTCTGTAGGTGCCATATGAAGAAATGAGAGCATATGACGATTGAAAGGGCAGGGACAGTGATGAATCATCAGGCAGAGCAAAGGCCTTCTGAATGTACAGTCAAGGTAATCACCCGCAGAACAACTGAGGACCAGACAGAGCGGGTTCACAAGCAATAACAGAGTCAGGTCTTGTGCTTCCAACAAGGAATTAATTTCTGGCCTATATTTTTGCTCTGGTTTCTCCCTGCCACCAGGCATCTCCATTTGCCAGGGAAGATGAGCAGCAGGAACTTTAGACCCCTTTCAGAATTGCCACAGGAGATAATGATAAATATTTGGTAGTTGCAGTGGACTTCATGGTGGTGGTCCTTACTGATATGGGTAGAGAAGAAACCTGAGATTGCACCTTCCTCTTCTTCAGTCATTTGTCTCTTTCTTTCCTGGGTGAGACAATTGGAGGATAAGCCCTTCCTATGGTCAAATGACACTGATATTTTGTCATGAAGTACCTGAGATAGGAGAAGTTAGGGAATAAAAGAATAAAACCACATCAAAGCTCCAAGTTCAGTCAAAACGTGAGGGGAGACTTCAGCCTCTTTAAATTCAAGAACTTTATTAAACATGCTTAAAGTACAAGTGTACGATTCACTCTTTTTTTCTTTCATTTAACACACCAAAAAGTTATGTACCTTCTCTAATATAACTGTGCAGCTTTCACTAATAGTTAAAGGAAAGATATATACATGGCCAGTAATACATATCTAGCACACAATTTAAACAGTCAGCATTTCTGATGGGTTGGATTCTCCTGTGAAGGTACTTTTAGAATCAGAATAGCCCAAGTTGGAAGGGACCTTGAAAGATCTGATCCAACCTTTCATGGGAAAGGGAGCCTAGATGAGATTATCTAGCACCCTGTCCAACTGCATCTTGAAAACCTCCAGCAATGGGGACTCTACCTCATCCCTGGGGAGGTTGTTCCAGTGAATGACTGTTCTTACTGTAAAAAATATCTTTCCTATGTCAAGATAAAACCTCTCCCAGCGGAACTTGTGCCCATTGCCCCTTATCTTCTCCATGTGATTCCTCGTGAAGAGAGTACCTCCGTTCTCTTTGTCACCTTTTAAATATGGTGATGAGGTCCTCCCTGAGCCTTCTCTTCTCCAGGGAGAAAAGACCTCATTCCTTCAGTCTTTACTCAGGGGGCAGGTTTTCCAGCCCTTTGATCATTACCCTTTACATTGGCTATTAAACGAAGCTCAATTATAAGCTTAGACTAGAAAAATAACATCTAAAAAATATAGAAAGTTAGAATAAAATTAAGACAACTGAATTAAGAAGAAGGTAGTTATCTACATGCTATGTAAACATAAAGAAAGCCATTTTAAATAATAGAGAACGAGTTTATCTCATTGAAGTAAAAGTAAATATTCAGCTCACCTTGAAGGAAAAGCTTATAGGCTCATAAAATTCTCCCAGAATTAAAGTGACCATATGGACTAGATCTTACAGGTTAGATGCTCAGACGAGCTTCCACACATAGATGCCATGTTAACTTTGGCATGCCTTAGGGAATGTGGGACATTAAGATGGCATTGCTGGATGTGAAACAGGACTGACAGGAGTCCTGTACATTTCTGCAATGACAGATGGAAACCTGCTAGGCTTTCAATTACTTGAAAGATTACAGAGAACCTATGCTTAGGTAACTACAGCAAGTCCCATCCTCAGATTTGTTAAGTTAGGTGCCTTATTGTCAAATGTTTCTATAAGTCAGTTAATTTAATTCCCTCCCACCACCCACCCACCTAATTCTCAGTCCACAGCTGGAATGTCTGTGCAGCTGCAGCACTCAGGAGATAACCATGTCCTTGTGAAGGATTTAACCTGTGATAACCTTCTGGATGTGACATGAGGCTGCTCATGGCTTCCACCCCAGTCAAAGTAAGCTTGCCTGGCAGAGCCTACATTGCTGCAGGAATGACTGAAACTTTGCTATGCTCTCAGTCCTCCAGCCTAATCTCATCATTAATTTTCTGCATTTCCATGCAAGCCTTTGCAGACACCATGATTACGTGTTCCCTGTGAAGACATCTCCTTGAAAGAATGTCTTTAAGGAACAAGTCTGTTTTCTCCCCAAGAGGCATCTTGTCAATTTCTCCAAGGAATTCTTGTCTCTCAGTTCCAAGCAGAGGCAGTAGAAATAACACTTCTTGCTACAGGAAGAAAGGTGTAGGCACTAGAGTTTTTCAAGCAGGCCAGAAGCGATAGCTTCATGGACAGAAAATTACTTTCTATTTCTAAAGAAAGAGGTGTACTTAGGCAATACCTCTCTTTCTTCTACTACTTGCTCAGCAAGAATCCTGTCTTTCTCTAGTCTCCCAGTGTCAAGATCTTACCTCTTCCTTCCTCTCACATAGGTGTGCTCAGTGAAGGAATGGATGACAAGCCTCTGGAGTCAACTGTGTAAGGCATTTTCCATAGATTCTGCACAGTTCTAACTTTCACTGGTGGATGTGGGAGTAATGGGGAGCTATTTCTGCTTACTATTTATTATTTTTTTTCATTATTACACTGCCTTAATAGGGTCTTTAACAACTGGACACTTAAGGGAGTCCTTTTCAGTTAAAAGCAGAAACAGGATTCTCCATGGCATTCCTGAAAATTTTATCCCTCAGATATTTTGTTTATTTCTGTTTTAAGTGGAAGTACTCCCTTCACCAAGCAGGCAAAACAATACACAAAAAGGAACAATCCAGTAACCGGACAGACAGAGTATTGAGAAATGAGACTCAACAGAGTATCTAGCACACTGCTTCCCTCAGATATTTAGGAAGGGAAAGCGGGTGATTTCAAGTGGGCTTCTACAAATTATTTTTTCCATCTCTCCAATGTGTCTCTTTAAATTGAAGTAGGAAAGGATCTCTGGAGATGATCCAGTCCATCCCCAACACATTCTTGATGTATTTTTTCTTAAGTGATTGAGATAGGTAAATTGGTTGGGCATAAGCAATCCCTTCTTTGATGTGAAAGGAAGTAAATGGTAGCAAACAGTGAATTCTGCTCTATGATCTGCTTCTAATCACACTATGCTGTGATTGGAAGGGAAGCAGATATTGCTATACCCTGTTATTGAGAGGAAGATGGGCCAAAGCTAAGGAATAATTTCTTCTCTTTGCTCTAAAGGTAGTGTGGGGCCTTGCTGACCCAAGGTTTCTCAAGGCAAGCACTTCGAGAAGTCCTCCTTTCACAGAATCACAGAGTTACACAGAATCACAGAATGGTAGGGGTTGAAAGGGACCTCTAGAGATCATCCAGCTAAATCAGGTTCACCTAGAGCAGGCTGCACAGGATGACGTCCAGGCAGGTTTTTAATATCTCCAGAGAAGACTCCACAACCTGTCTGGGCAGCCTGTTCCAGTGCTATGTTACCCTCAAAATAAAGAAGTTTGTCCTCATGTTCAGATGGAACTTCCCATGTTCCATTTATGCCTGTTGGCCCTTGTCCTGTCAGTGGGCACCACTGAAAAGAGTCTGGACCCATCCTCTGAACATTGAGCTGTTGGAGTGAGTCCACAGGAGGGTCACAAAGATGATCAAAGAGCTGGAGCACCTCTCCTGTGAAGATAAGCTGAGAGAGTTGGGGTTGTTCAGCCTGGCCTAATTGTGGCCTTCCAGTACCTGAAGGGGGCCTACAGGAAGCTGGAAAGGGACCGTTTACAAGGACATGGAGTGACAAGGCAAGGGGTAATGGGTTTAAACTAAAAGAGGGTAGATTTAGATTAAATGTTAGGAAGAAATTCTTCCCTGTGAGGATAGTGAGGCACTGGAACAGGTTGCCCAGAGAAGCTGTGCATGCCCCATCCCTGGAAGTGTTTAAGGCCAGGTTGAGGGGCTTTGAGCAACCTGGTCTAGTGGAGGGTATCCCTGCCCGCAGCAGGGGGGTTGGAACTAGATGATCTTTAAGGTCCCTTCCAACCCAACCCATTCTATGTTTCTATGATTCTATGACACCCATGCTTTAAATATTTATAATCATTGATGAGATCCCCTCTCTGTCTTCTCTTCCCCAGGCTAAACAGACCCAGCTCTCTCAGCCTTTCCTCATAAGAGAGATTCTCCAGTCCCCTAATCATCTTTGTAGCCCTCCAAGAATAGAGATATATAGGGCTAGATCTGAAGACAATCATCAGTTCATCTTTCCATATCTATTTTTGGTTCTGCACCCTAGCTCATGGTGGAAGTAGAACAGTTATGCATGTCACTTTCAGTCTGTTACACTTTCACTTCTCCTCAGCTGTACACCTGATCACTGTGGAGAACTACACTTCACCAGATGAATTTGTACTCCTGAGACTACCCCGTGTGCATGTTACTATTTTCTTGTTTATCTTGGTAATCTGTACTGAAGCTGTGGTGGGGAATATCTGACTGATCATAATCATTGTCAGGAATTCACAGCGCCATGCTGCACCTATAAACTTCATCTTTGGTAATATTGCCTTTATAGACATAGACATCTGCTATGCCAGCAGTGTTGTCCCCAAGGTCCTCATCAGAGAACAGAGACATTTGATCTAATGTCTGTGCTACTCAGGTTTTCTCTAGGGGACTCTTTGTTTCTACTAAATGCTTTCTTCTTGTGACAATGTCTTACCATCTGTCCTGATTTCAGCACGTATAGAGTTAATTTTCTTCACAGTAGTTAGTATGGGGCTATGTTTTGGATTTGTGATGAAGACAGTGTTGATAATATAGAGATGATTTTGTCATTGTTGAGCAGTGCTTACCTAGAGTCAAGGCCTTTTCTGCCAGAACACACTGCCCCACCAGCGAGTAGACTGGGGGTCCACAAGAAGTTAGGAGGGGACACAGCTGGGACAGCTGACCCAGACTCATCAAAGGGATATTCCATACCATATGACATCATGCTTACTATACAAAGCTGGGGAAAGAAGTAAGAAGGGGAGGGTATGTTCAGAGTGATGGTGTTTGTCTTCCCAAGTAACCGTTACACGTGATGGACCCTCGCTCAACTGGAGATGGCTAAACACCTGCCTGGAATTAGTGAACGAATTCTTTGTTTTGCTTTGCTTGCGTGCGTGGCTTTTGCTTTACCTGTTAAACTGTCTTTATCTCAACCCATGATTTTTCTCATTTTCACTCTTCCAATTCTCTCCCCCATCCTGCTAATGGGGGTGTGAGTGAGCAGCTGCATGGTGCTCAGCTGCCGGCTGGGGCAAAACCTTGACATGATTACTTCACCACCATTTGCAATCCTCTGCTCTACCAGACTATCAAGTGTCAGAGGGTGTTACCTGCTGGTTCAGGTTTCCTGCCTTTACGGCAGTTTAAACACTGCAGTACACACCAGTTTAATCTTTCAGCTGAATTTCTGTGGGTCCAATGGTGTTGATCACTACTTTCGTGAGCTCCTACCACTCCTCAAGTTCTCCTGCAGTGAAACTTGTATCAATAAGATTGTGCTGTTCTCTTTCTCCTCTTTCTTTATTATCACTGTATGCTGTGTGATTCTGGTGTTCTACTGCAACATTATCTCCACCATCCTGAGGATCACTTCTCAGGCAGGCAAGAGAAAAGCCTTCTCTACCTGTGCTTCCCACTTATGGCAGTAGCACTGTATTTTGACACAATATTTTAAATGTATGCCATTCCTTGTGACTCCTCTTCACCAGACCAAACCAAATTAGTGTCCATGTCGTACTGTCTTTTCATCCTCATGTTAAACTCCATCATCTCTAGCCTGAGGAACAAAGATGTGAAGGATTTTTTGAAGAAAGGAATTTACTCTAAGGAATTACCCCTATTAAATCACATGCTTTCAAAGAATGCATTTTCAGAAGCAGGCAGAAAGAAAAGTCTCACAATGGATTTTTCTAATCAAAACTCAAGTTCACTGTTCATCTCATTTTGAAAATTTTCCTTGTAATTTCAAGCATATTCCTCAAAATTACCGTGCAAGGTACAGCTTCATGTTTTCTTTAAGTTACTCCTGAACATGAAGTAGGTTTAGCCACTGTTAGAAGAGCTTTAGAACAACTAAAAGGTTGCTGATACTTTGTTATGATTTTGGGAAGCTTTCACCTCAAGACACATCAGGCAACAGTTTCTTTCAGTTCATTTCATGTGGAAACACAGGATAAAGGGGTGATTCCTGATAAGTCCCTCCATACCTCTTTTATGGCATCTAATATGGTGCATGTAGGTGTAGAAGGAGATAAAAAGAGGCAGGCAGAAGAGGAAACATCTGAACTTCAGTGGTTTTGATGGACAGACAAATCAACAACAGTTACAGGCAATAGGTTGGGTTTTTTGAGGGTGACTGTATCTACCATTTCTCTCTTCTTCATAAAAAAACAGCAGAAAAATATTCCACTACTTTGTTTTTCATAAGACATAACAATAATTTTGGGGGGTTATTAATAATTGCAGAACCAGTGTAAGGACATTTTGCACTTGTATAACTACTCTTTAATTACTCCCTGGTTGTACAATGTCAGCATCTGAGATTGTGCCTGTACTGAAGATTTTTGGTTCATCAAGATTTCTGTTTGGAACATTTGGTATGTTTAAGTGGGGAGCCAAGTTATCACCTAGTTTTCCAAGTTAACAAAAGGAATCTCACTTCAGTTAAGTCTCTGTTGCTCACATGCTAGGCTTACACTGTTCCTTTATGCTTCAGAGACAATTTGGTCCACAGAAAAGGAAAATGAGGCCTAGGATAGACCAGTACAGCTTCAAGCAGTGCAGTCTGGCTGCAGTGAGTTTAATCTATTTGGGTCTGGAAAACTGAGCTTGCAGAAGAGAGAAAAAATAGCAAAGATGACAAATATATAACTGAAAGAGAAAGGAATTTCCAAAAACTGTTTCTGTTACCGGAAAGGTGAATCAGATCCTGGAAGCATCTGTCAGTTACCACTATACATAAATTGAGATTATGTTCATAAACTAAGCATAATTATAAACTCAGGTAAGACAATGTAATTTCTGTAATAAAACCACAAATACTTTTCCCGAACAAGTATTCTAATTGTACTTTTGGTGGTGACACAATAGGAAGTAGCACTAAATGCTGTACTGGTTTTAAGGGTATATGAGGGTCTGGTGCAAATGATTTCACCCTTTGCTTATGAATCTTCCACCAAATCAGGTTTCATCAGTATTCTTAAGCAAATAAAATCTGAGCATTAAATATTTTCAGAGAATTAAATTAAGCAAAATATAGATTGCTGAAATTTATGGGGTAATGTTCTCCTGGAATTGCAATAGGAATCATATTGATATTCTGCATATGAACATCTGAAAAAAATTATTTTTATTTTTATATTTACTTAATGACTTATTCATCCCCCCCCCCCCCCCCCCAATATATTTCTAGGAAGAAACATATCTGAGAAAATTACACAGGCTAGTAGCTATGACACAGGACCTAAAGGAGACCTCTAGCCTTCTCAAACAGCAACGGGAGTCAGATTACCATACAGCCATAAACTGGTATTGCACGTTCGTATTTTGCCACCTCCATTGGCCCCTTTTAAGTGATTAAAGGTAGGCAAATTAAATTTAATTCTGAGAAATACAAAGTTCAAATTGGTATTATCTGTTTCCATGTAGATACTATGAGATTACTTCATCTGAAGCAGTCATGTTCAGTACTTCTACAATAAATTTAACATTTCTTAAAATCACTACTCTTCTAATAAAATAAGGTTTTTAGATCACTGTTGTCTGGAATTGCCTGTTTTTCTCCAATAGCCATACATGGAAGCTAGACAGTTGCCTCAGATATGAATGTTAACAATGCAAAATAAACAGTAAGCAATATTTACTATATATACTTAGAACAAAGAAAAAAGCCACTATTTCTCCTTGCATGAACTCAGTTAATTTGTTGGGTTTTTTTTTTTCCTTAAAGTGATCATGAATATGAATATAAATATGAGCCCATAAATTAGAACAGAATAGAAGCCAAATCATCAGTGATGGCTGGGTAAATTAGAGAAGGATAACCTGCTTTCTTTTAATCACAAGAATCATTGAGTTAACTGACAAATTGGCTTCATTGGTATGTCTGAGTTCAAAGAGAGTTATAGCAATTTAAATTGCAGTATTGAAATTTTCAAAACTAAAACTTTGGAAATAAAAAGAGATGAGAAACTATACTGAATTTCCACTTGATTATTCTTTTGGTATGATCTTTTTTCACTTTCACCAATTTCAGCACTTTCCACAAAAAGAAAAGGGAAAAATCATAGAATCATTGAATGGTTTGGGTTGGAAGGGACCTCACAGCCCATCTAGTTGCAACCCCCTTGCTGCGGGCAGGGACACCCTCTACTAGACCACGTTGCCCAAAGCCTTATCAAACCTGGCCTTAAACACTTCCAGGGATGCGGCATACACAACCTCTCTGGGCAACCTGTGCCAGTGCCTCACCACTCTCACACTAAAGAATTTCTTTCTAACATCTAATCTAAATCGACCCTCCTTCAGCTTAAACCCATTACCCCTTGTCCTGTCACTACACTCCCTCATAAACAGTCCCTCACCAGCTTTCCTGTAGGCCCCCTTTAAGTACTGGAAGGCTGCAATAAGGTCTCCTCGGAGCCTTCTCCTCTCCAGGCTGAACCAGCCCAACTGTCTCAGCCTGTCTCCATAGGAGAGGTGCTCCAGCCCTTGGATCATCTTCATGGCCCTCCTCTGGACTCGCTCCAACAGCTCCATGTTCTTCTTATGTTGGAGGCCCCAGAGCTGGACATAATACTTCAGGTGGGGTCTCACAAGAGCAGCATAGAGGAGGCGAATCACCTCCCTCAACCTGCTGGTCTCACTTCTGGGTGGAAAAGGTGGAAGGGAAAAGGTAAATTTGTTCCTTTTTTTTTGTTTATTTCTTGTTTTTTATTAATTCTACAGATGATTATAACTGTTGGCAATAATATGGAAAAAGGAAAGTACTGTATTATGTTTACATATCATGATACATATGTACAGGTGTATTCATTATGCGTGTATATATGTGTATTATGTATATGAATGAATTTATATGCGTACACTTACCTGACTAAATACTTGGCTGTTTTTACCTCACATTTGTAGATAATAGAAGTAACTCCAACATGTACTCAACTTTATTCTCTTAACTTTTGTTCATCATCAGGAACCTGCCATGGAAAATTGCTGCATGGTGACTGAGTCTGCGCTGATGGGCTTAAAAATCAGCTAGAACTGCAGATCTTTCTTTCATGGTCTTTCAGATGCTGTATGTCACCACAGTCTTGGGAAAGAATGCCATGACTATTATTATTTGTATAAACACTCATCTATTAACAAACAACCATGTATTACTTCCTCAAGAACCTCTCCATCTGGGACCTCTGCCACCCATGCCATTGCCACTCCTTGGACTGCTGCTTTGCTGAGAGGCAGGACATTTCTCTGGCAGTTGTTTAGCCCAGCTCATGCTGTTTCCTCTCTTTGTCACCAGAGAGTACTTCCTCAGAGTGGTCACAGCTTATGACTGCTTCATTGCCATTGGTAACCCACTGTTCTACCTCATCAAGATGTCAAATAAAGATGCCATCAACTTAGGTTGGCATTCTACACTTGTGGCTATGCCAAAAGCATTCTAAAGACTGCAGTTCTGTGTGGGCAGCTAAGTGGACCACTGCTTTTGTTATGTCCCAGCTGTTAGGATTTCTACCCTTTAAAGGCAATTTAATTGTCACCATGAGCAGGGCAGTTATATTCACCTCACACACCTATGATATTTCCACCACCCTAAGGTCTGAGAAAAGGCCTGAGGAAAACGGGCAGCAAGTGAGGAAAGACCCATCAGTTAGGGACTACCTATCTCAGTGTGGATATTTATAACACAGTGACGTGGTTTAGCCCCAGCCGGCAGCTAAGTGCCACGCGCCACTTGCTCACCCCTCCCCCGGCGGGATGGGGAGCAGAACGGAAAAACAACGGCAAAACCTCGAGGGTTGGGATAAGGGCAGTTTACTGGGACAGCAAGGGAGAGGGAAAACAATCAACAACAGTGCTGATAACAGATATTCACAATGGGTGATAACAGAGAACGATTTACTGATCCGACCACCGACCACCAGACACTCAGCCCGTCCCAGAGCCACACCGACCCTGCCCCTGCCCGACTAGCCCCCTTTTATGGTGAGCATGATGTCACATGGTATGGAATAGCCCCCGGCCAGCTTGGGTCACCTGTCCTGGCTCCTTGGGAAATTAACTCTATCCTTGCCAGAACCAGGACACACAGACATCTCTGTCTGGACTTGTTTAAAATTACCTTTGTAAACACAGACTTACTGCAGGACAAACTTCCAGGTTCTATAGGAAGCAAGCGCAACTGTGGCAAGCGGATGAGATGAAAAAAACCAGAACTGCTTCCTTTGCAGCAATAGATTTTGGGTGTGATGTGAACATCTTCAAAGGACAGTCTGAGAAACTACAGGCCATTCAGCCTCCTCACTCCTGTTCCTGAGAAAATCATGGAGTAATTCTTCTTGGAACACACTTTTGGTCATATGAAGAAAAAGAAGAAGAAGGTGACTGGGAGCAGTCAGCACAGATTTATCAGAAGTAAATCATTCCTGGACAACCTATATCTGTCATGAAATCACTGGATTCATGGATGAAGGAAGAGCAGCAGATGTCATTTACATGAACTTTAGTAAGACTTTCAACACTGTCTTCCATCGTATTGTAGCCAAGTTCTGACAGTCTGGGTAGATGGACAACAAGATAAAAAGGTTGGTTGGATTATCACATTCAGAGAGTAGTGCTCGATGGGTCATACTCTACCTGGAGTGGTCAATGGGTCTGCTCTACCCTGAAATACTGCAGGGTTCTATTTGGGCACCTGTCTTGTTTAACATCTTTATCAATGACCTGGAGGAGGTGAAGGAGTGTTTACCCACCAGGTTTACAGATGACATCAAATTAGGGGAATGACACTCAACAGCATAGATAGGCTGGAAGAATTGGCCAATAGAAACTGCATGAAATTCAACAAGGATGCAAACAAATGCAAATTCCTGCATGTGATAAGGAATAACCCCTGGCAATGACAGAGGCAAGGGACTGACTGACTAGGTAGAAGCTCTGCAAAAGAAGATCTGGGAGTCTTGGTAGACAGCTAGCTGAACACCAGTCATCAGAGTGCCCTGGCAGGAAAGCACCTTAATTGTATTCTGGGCTGTATAAACAACACCAAAACCAGTAAATCAAGGGAAGTGTTTATCCCCCCTTAACTTAGCATTCATTAGACTGCACCTACACTGAGCAGGAGGTTTTACTTCAGGTCTCCTGAGGTCCCTTCCAGCATAAATTATTCTATGAGTCTACAGAAGGTAAGGATAGGATTAATGTGCCTATATGTCATCAGAGATTATTTTGGGTGTCCCAGAGCACCACACCTGGCTTCCTGCTCCCACTAAGGAGTATAATTTAATATATGCCTTGTACAGAAGTGTCAAATACCCTAAGACATATAAAATATTACTGTATGTATATATACTGTGTTTAGACATTTCGCTTGCTCCTTTACTATATACCAAGTTAATCATAGCTGGGTTGTTTTCTATTCAAGGGAAAGTCACTAAATACAGTCCATGGATTGTAAGTAGTAGTCAATCTTATTGTAATGCACCCATTCAAAACAGAACAGATAAAGGAAATTCTAGATTACTAGGTCATGTAAATATATAAATGGAGGAGCCAAATGCTACCTATCATAAGTATAAAGCAGTGTTTTCCCCTTGGCACAGATTCTGTGTGAATTTGATTTGCTTATCAGCTCTCAAAGTAAAGGTTCTTGCACTGCAAGTTTGGTCTAGTTGAAAAAAAATGAGAGCAGTGTCACTGACCACAGGAGGAATGCTTTTTTTACCATTCTCTCATGTTGGAGCAATTCAACATACAGAACTCAAATTGGTCCCTAAAGAGAGAGTGAATCATTCTTCCCATGCAACAGAAGAGGAAACAGCGCTTTGCTAGTCTTGTCTAATTCTTGATCTCTAACTTCTACAGAAAACTATTTCAATTTTTTTTTTTAATATGAAACTTATTTCTTTTTTCTGTAAATTTCTATTTTCATGTTTTAAAAGACATTTTTACCATGACATTTATTTTTTTCTTTTCATCAGTCATTTAGAACAAGCATCAAGGAAAAAATAATAGGCTGGTATGTTTCTCTTCATCCTTTTCTCTCAGGTAAGTAGTGTTTTGTGTTTTAGCATTTATGTCAATGCACATTTATTATAGAACTAGCTTTTCTCACTGTCCTTCCTTCCTTCCGTCCTTCCTCCCTCCCTCTCTCCTTCCCACTTTTTAATTTTTCACTTTTTTATCATTTCCCTTCTTTTCTTTCTTCCTTCTTCCTCAGAGTTGGGTACTATAAGATTAATTTCCCCTAGGTGTAGGTATCTACATCAATACAAACAGCACAGCCCCTTTCCATAATTTATCTATACAGTCAATGTCTCTGTTGATAATCACTCTTTGTATACAATTCAATTGAATTATTTTAAAATCTGCTTCAGGTGGCTCATACTATAGAGAGGGAATCTTCTGTAGAACTGATTGTTTACAATATGTATTTAATATTTGTATTGGTGAGACTCCTTTTATGAGTAAAGTTTATCCATCTTGAAATCTACCTCACATGAGATTTTCCCTGCCTGTGACTTACAATAGAGCAGACTGTTATCAAATCTGATGGTTTCTCCTGTGTAGAGGTTCATGGTTCATTGGGACTATCATATTTTTGAATACAGTGAGCAAAGTTTTGCCTAATTAAGGGATGGAATCAGACCTTCTGATCCCACATTAAGCTAATCTGACGAGAATTACTTGTCATTGTTTGATAATTACATTTTCTTAAAGTGTCTTTGATTGAGGAGTTTAAAAAAAAGACATTGTTTAAGAAATATTGCACACAAATGTTTAATCTTAGAACATACACACCTACATATACATATATCTATATTCACATGTAAAGTATGAAATACTTTTGCTTTTATTTCTCTTCAGAGCTACACATATATATATAGATGGACAGATATATAGAGGAACAGTAGGATATTAAAGCGGACAATTAAGAAGTCATGGGAAAAAATAGTCTTCCTATCATGGAAATAATGTAGGTATGTTCCATCTACACTCTGTTGGTACAGCATATCCTTTCCTGTCTGCCCAAATCTGATATTAGAAACATATAAATAATACATATATAGAAAGAAATAGTATCAGCTAGACAGCATTGATATGTTGGTATAAGCATGAATGGTTAAGTAACCGTGTGTGTGTTCTCATAGAATACTTGTGAAACGGATCAACCTCACAGTTTACTACAAATATAGCATCATAGATGCATGTATGATTTAACAAGCTATCTGCATGTGGAACAATGAGTTTGTGCATTTATGTTGGCTGTGTCTAATCATGAGTTTTCTGTCACCTCACTTAAACCATCTAGAAGATAGGTTAGATTCATTGTAGCTAATCTTAGTGGCTCAACACAGGTACTAAAAATAAATGCCTTTTGCAGGTTATTCAAGACATCTGCGCAGTGTCTGTAAGTTTCTTGTACCCTTAAGTTTCTACATCCTTCAGAAGTAAAAGCTGGAAGCTGGAAGGCACAATCTTCATCATCCCTCTTGGTAAACCCCCCCATATTTTTAGGCAATCGCTGCTATCTCACTTTTAATTGTACCTAGCAACAGAAGAGGAATTCAGGTACTTAAACACAGGGATGTCTACTGGTATTTTAGACCTTTTGTGGCATTCTGTATAGCCTTCAGCCCTGCTCTGGAAGGGCACAGAACTTCTGTGAGTCCCATGTTATATCTGCCAACTCCAAAGGAATGTCAAAGATATCATTGGCAGCTAAAGCTGCACTATCTCACTCTATATAGGTGCCTGAATATCACCATGAGTGCCTAAAGCAGAATAATTAGCTGTCTAAGCTCTGATTATAGTCATATAATTATATATGATAAAGTGGAAATGTGAATCATATAGATAAAAGTGTCCAGAAATATTTAACCCATTCCTAACTAGAACCTTATATAAGGCCAAATGAATCACTGTTTAGAGTCACAGATTGTATTAATTAGAGATTTTATTTGCTGGTCCATGTATAGTGTCTCAGTGATGTTTGAGAGGCCCTTTGTTCCCTACTTGGCAGGTGTCACTCCAGAAGGTTCTGAATGTCCTCAAGTTTCTGCGTCCTATTTTTTTGCTCTGTATGAATGACCCAAATAAATGCAGCATGCAAAAGACATTACACATGTCCATGAACTCATATATGGATATTGAAGGTGGGATTCAAAAGCCTAAACACAGCCATAGGAAAGCACTTGAGATGTCCTAGAGTGTTTCACAAATTCCTGCCAGACGTGACACAAAACCTATAGAAATCTCATAATCTTCTAGACTGAGAGCTGGAATGCCAGAATATCTACAGCATCTCTAAACATGCTTATCTTTAGGTAGCTGAATCACTAATATACAATCTAGACACCCACAGTGTGATTAATTCCACACTGTTTACTTAGAACAGACTAACTTCGTATTTGAATATCCTCTAGTAGTCAAAGGAGAAAGACCAATACTTTGAAAAGGTGTATTCATTCATTCTGTTGTACTTTATGACATATTGTCACTCCTTAACAGTGTTCATGTCTCTTCATTAACTTCTGTATTTACTACCTAACCAGATGATTCATGAGGAGATCCACCTACCCTGTTTAAGCAGAGACAGCTGCCTGTCTCAATTTAAAGACTAACTATAGGAGAGATGGAAGTACATCTAGAAATGATATCACAGGCATTTACAGGAAACACATTAATTATTTTGTGAAGATTCTAACTTACACAAGCATGACTAACCTTAAGATTTAGCAAGATGGCTTAATTAATTTTGTCCCTAATAGTTCAGAGGCACTGAAGATCAGTGCCTAGAATGTATATCAGTATATATACTGTTATTACAGTAGCTGGTTGAGTTCTGGATGAGGAGAAATGAGGAGGTTGGGTGAAAAACTCATGTAAGCCAATAGAGTATGGCAAAACCCCCAGTATCCTAAGCATTGCACCGTTTCAGGTACATAACGCATTTCAGATCATGCTGTGTTAGTACCATGAGATACTTCAGGTCTGGACCAGAAATGTAACTCACATTTGGGTGAGCGTGATCCTAATTGCATTTACAAAAATGGTCCTAGAAAAATTCTGCAGTCTACTTTGTAAAATCCCACTTGTGCCTCAATAGTACTTTGTGAAGTTGCTATATTGTTGTTATTGGTTGCTTTATTTTAATTATGAATCACTCATTACAACTAATTTTTTTTTTCCCCTCAATCCAGACAGCCCTAATTACAAACACAGATTTTGATGTCATGGTCTGTGCATACAGGCTAGCTTGAGTGGATGTTCAAATTGCTGCTACATCTGCTTCTCCTGCAAAGTCTATAGTGGCTTCTGTATGATTCTCAGCATGCCCTCAGATAACCTGACCCATGTGGTTGAATTTGTTCTGGTTGGTTTTCCAGGTAAACAGGAAATCAAGCTTCTGCTCTTTTTTATGTTCTTCCTGACTTATGTGCTGACAGTGACAGAAAATGCAATGATTGTTGTGCTTGTCTGCACAAATCTCCAGCTTCACAAGCCAATGTATGTTTTCCTGTGCAATCTTTCCTTTCTGGAGATCTGGTATGTCTCCCTCACAGTGCCCAAAATGCTTGTGAGCTTGGTGACAAAGAGACAAGACATCTCCTTCACAGGATGCATGGCTCAGCTATTCTTCTTCTTGGCATTGGCCTGCAGTGAATGCACTCTCCTGGCTGTCATGGCCTACGATCGCTATGTGGCCATCTGTAACCCATTGCATTACCCAATCATCATGGATCACACTCTTTGTGCCCGTCTGAGCATTGGCTCCTGGATGAGTGGCTTCCTGATTTCTACAGGGAAGGTTTACTTCATTTCATGTCAGACTTACTGTGGGCCCAACATCATCAACCACTTCTTCTGTGATGTCACCCCCTTACTGAAGCTAGCCTGCACCAACATGTCAGTAGCTGAGCTTATGGATTTCTTACTGGCCCTGCTCATCCTTCTTGTACCACTCATTGTGATTATGGCCTCCTATGCGTTCATCATCTCTGCTGTCTTTGGCATCCCCTCAGCCCAGGGGTGTCACAAGGCCTTCTCTACCTGTGCCTCTCACCTTTTAGTGGTCATAGTATTCTATACAGTCTCCCCGTTTATCTACGCCAGGCCCCAGCCTGTTGATTCCTTCAGCTCCTACAAGCTGGTTTCTGTAGTATACACTGTCCTGACACTCCTTGTCAACCTGGTCATATATTGCTTAAGGAACCAGGAATTCAAAACTGCTCTTAGGAAAACAATATACTGGAGAGACATCTTGTCCCAGAAATTTCATCTAGGGCTTTCCTTATTTATTTAACCCCCTTTCTACTATGTGAAAGTGATTTTTACAGGTCATAATAAATTTACTAGTGTTCATCTCTAAGATTTCGGAGATTTGGGTGATCCTGAAGAAAGAGAGGAGAGAGTTCAGAGAATGTTCAGAATATGCACCACCTCCCATGAGGAAAGCAAGTGGTCAGGGGGAAGAGCCTAAGAATAGGGAAAAATGAAATTGAGGACAGCTGTGGGTCTCAGAATCAGATCCCAGCTCTCTGCTCCCTAGTCCCATATGAGCCTTAATTAGTCTCAGAACCCTATCCAGATCTAAGGTCCTCAACCTGGCAATAACTTTTTCTCTCTGTTCCCAATAAAGATACTCTATTTAGTAGTACTAATTCTGAGAAGTCCTTAAGATAACCTACACCTATATCATAGACTCTAGAATAGAATCATAGAATAATATAGATTAAATGATAGCCAAAGACATCTATAGGCCAACCTCCTGCTCAAAGCAAGCCCAATTAGATCAGGAACTTGTTTGCGTGAATTTGCATATCTCCATAGATGTAAATCTCACCACTTAGCTAGGTCCCTTATTCCAGTGTTTGTTCACTCTCAGAATCATAGAAAGGCTGAGGTTGGAAGCGACATCTGGAGATCACCTAGTCCAACGTCTCTGCTTGAATAAAGATCAACTACAGGAGGTTGCTCTGGGTCATGTCTAGTCAGGTTATTAATATCTCCACAGATGGAGACCTCACAGCCTCCCTCAGAAACCCATTCCAATGTTCAACAGCCCTCAGAGTAAAAAAGATTTTTCTTATGTTTAAGAGGAATGTCCTGTATTTCAATTTATTCCCATTGCCTCTTCCCTTGTTGCTGAGCACTACTGAGAAATATCTGTCTCCATCTTCTTTACTACTCTCATCAGGTATTTATACATACTGATAAGACTGCTCACTCAGCCCTTTATTCTCCACATCAAACAATCACACCTCTCTAGTCTTTACCTATATGGAAGATACTTCAGTTCCTCAATCATCAGAGTGGCCTTTCTCTGTGCTTGCTCCAGTATTTCCATGTGTTTTGTGTGCCATGGAGCCCAGAACTGAACACATTATGCTAGATGTGGTCTCAGCAAGCACTGACTAGAGGGTAAGGATCACCACTCTCAACCTGCTTACTGTGTTCTAATGCAGCTATAAAAACTGGTGGCCTTCTTATTGCAAGAATTGTTGCCATGTGGATGCACAGGCCCCTTTTTGCAAAGGTGCTGTCCAGAAAATATGTGCCCATAAATTATTGGTGAATGGGGTTATCCCTCCCCAGTGTCAGAGTCCAACACTCTCTGTCCAGGTTCTTTAGGATATTCCTGACATGGACAGTTTAATGTCTTATTTGAAGTTATTTGCACCTTGAACACTGTGTTCAGTTTTGGCCCCCTCACTACAAGAAAGATTGAGGTGCTGGAGCATGTCCAAAGAAGATCAAAGAAACTGGTGAAGGGTCCACAGAACAAGTCTTATGAGGATTGGCTGAGGGAAGTGAGGTGGTTTAGCCTGGAGAAAAGGAGGCTCAGGGGAGACCATATCGCTCTCTACATCTACGTGAAAGGAGGTTGTAGCAAGGTGGATGTCAGTCTCTTTTCCAAGGAACAAGTGATAGAACGAGAGGAAATGGCTTCAAGTTGTGCCGGGGGAGATTTAGGTTGGATATTAGGAAAAATTTCTTCATGGAAAGGGTTATCAATCATTGGAACAGGCTGCCCAAGGAAGTAGTGGAGTCACCATCCCTGGAGGTATTTAAAAGAGGTGTACATGTGGCATTTAGGGATGTGGTTTAGTGGTGGACTTGGCAGTCTTGGTTAACGGTTGGACTCGATGATCTTAAAGGTCTTTTCCAACCTAAATGATTCTATGATTCTATTACACAGGATTTTGATTTAGTGTAATACAGCAATGTTCTTAAATGACAATAGAAGTATAAACTGCACATAGCAGACAGTAGCAATTTGAATACCCAGTTGAATCACAATGCAAACACGAATTTTATTACCATTCTCTATAATATGCTCACTGTGACAATGCTGGTCACCACAGTCAACAGAAGGAAACACGTGGGTTGAAAACAGCTCAAGCCTGTTGCTCTCTTGGAAGTTCTTTTTCTTTGTTGTCCAGTTTTAATACACTATGTTGGGCTGAACCATGTAACCCTGTACCTGGCTAAGTTAGGAAGGCATATGCACTCTTTTGATTAACTCAAACAGTTACACAGCTGGATGATCTACTCATCTGATACAGCTGGTTGATCTACTGAACTGATATAGCCATTTACCTAGAACCAAGGCTAGCCTCTGATCTCCTCTGTGTAAAGTTCAGCTTTCTTTGCTGTGGTTAGTAACTTCCTACATTATTCCCTGAGCTTCATGAGCACAAATCCCTTCCCCATCTCCCCAGACCCTTCTACCATTGTAGAGGTTCATTGACTGGTCACAACCAAGTGCAGGACTTTGCCTTTCCCCTTGCTGAACTTCATAAGATACCTGTCTGCCTATTTCTCCAGCCTGTGAAGGTCTCTCTGAGCACAACCATCTATCAAACTCCTTTCACAGTTATGTATCTGTTGTGATTTAACCCAGCTGGCAGCTAAAGCAACCACACACCTAAAACAACCCCCCCTCTGTGACAATTGCACATAAGAGATTAAAAATGCTGGTGTCTGCTTATCTCTTGTGCAAACACTGTGGATGGACATCTGCAACGCTGGCCCCAGAAGCAGCTGAAGGAGGGAGTCTTATGGTGTCAAGACAGTCCTGTTTTGGTTAGAGAATGTGGAATAAACAGATAAACTGTTTCTACACAGAATCTTGAAGGCCACAGTGCCCGGAGTGAGACCTTTTGCTTCATTATCCATGAAATGAATATTAAAGTTGACAGCCCTAAGTATGATAATGAGCTAAACGGAGTACATGCTGAACATAGATGTCTATAGTACTCGACTCCCCACCCAAATCATGTTAAACATCACTCCAGGGAGGGGAACAGCTACGGTTGGGGTATAAAGGATATTGAGGAAGTTACCCCCGGGGGGGGAGAGAAGAGATTGAAGACCTTGAAGAGGCAGTCAATGGGCTGTGCTCCTTCTCCTCCACCCGAGATAAGGATGCCTTCTTGGTAAGCATTGAAACTTCACCTTTTTGGTGAAGAATACCTGGAATAGCATTTTTCTAGCATTATAATCAAATATTGGCACTATTGCAGTAAGTGCATTTATCAACAGCAACTTCGAACTTTTATATCTGTTGCTTTAATAAATTACCTATCAGTTTCAACTTTGCGAAACTGTTTCAATGAAAGTCCTTTGGGAGCTCTGACAGGCAAACATTGACTCTGATACGTGGCTACACACATAATCCTTTAGACATAAACCATTGACCAAGTCTGGGACTAAGACTGGACCTAGCTGCACCTAGGTTCCTCTCTGAGAAGGAGTTTAGAAAGCAAGGGGGTCCTTTCTGAACCTTGTGACTCAATGGGAGGGCCTCCCTCAGCCACACATCAAACTTGTACCCTTTTACATGACACCCCTCCCAGTGGGATGGGGGAGAGAATCTAAAAGGGCAAAAAAAAGTAAGACTTGTGGGTTGAGATAAAGACAGTTTAATAAGACAGAAAAGAAATAATAATAATAATAATAATAAACAAAACAAGTGATGCAAAGCAAAATTGTACACCACTGGAAGCCGATGCTCAGCTAGTTCCCAAGCTGCCCCGCCTCCCGGTCAACCCCCAGTTATATACAGAACATGACACCATATGTTATGGCATATCCCTGTGGGCAGTTTGGGTCAGCTGCCCTGGCCGTGTCCCCTCCCAGCTTCTTGGGCACCCCCTGTCTTCTTGTTGGCAGGGCAGCATGTGACAAGCTGAAAAGTCCTTGACTGCTTGGCAACAACCGGAAACATCAGTGTGCTATCACCATTATTCTCATCCTAAATCAAAACACAGCACTATACCAACTGCTAGGAAGAAAATTAATTCTATCCCAGCTGAAACCAGGACAGTACCACTTTCTTGTCCTTCATATGGTTGGAAATGCTTCCAGGAGGGTTTGTCCCTGTACTGAAGAACCTCTCCAGATCACAATGACCTTTCAAGGACAATTAAGAGTGACCTTGAAATGACACTGCCCAGCTCCCTCAGTACTTATAAGTACATGCCATCAGATCCCATGGACTTCTGCAGGTATAGTTTGTTTAAATGTTCCCTAACCTGATCTTCCTCCACTGAGGGTAAGTCTTCCTTCCTCCAGACTTCCCACCGGTCGCAGGGTCCTGGGATTCCTGAAGGCAAATCTTATCAATAAAGATCAAGGAGAAGAAGCATTAAGCACCATGTCCTTTGTTACCAGGTCATCTGACCCATTCAGCAGCAGGCCTACATTTTCCCTGGTTTTCCTTTTACTGCTGATATACCTGCAGAAGCCCTTCTTGTGCCTCTCCAGATTCAGCTCCAGAATAATTTTTGTTATCCTAACCAAAAAACCTGCATCATCAGACAATGCCCCTATGTTATTTCCCGAACACCTGACCCTACTTCCTCTTCTTGTACGCTTCCTTTCTGTGTTTAATTTCAGTAAGGAGCTCCTTGTTCACTCATGTGCCACCTTTGCTTGACTTCCTACACATGGGGATAGACTGCTCTGGAGCTTGGACGAAGGGGACCTTGAAAACCAAAAGCACTCCTGGACCCCCTCTTCTCTCCAGAATGGTCTCCCAGTGGATTCTTCTAAGCAAACCCCTGAATAGGTAAACTCTGCTCTCCTAAAGATTAAGGCTGTGATCTTGCTATTTGCCTTGTTCCCTTCTCTCAGGCTTCTGAACTCCACCATCTCATGGTCACTTCAGTCAAGGCTGCCCCGACCTTAACATTCCCAACCACTTCGTCTTTCTTTGTAAGTATGTGGCCCAGCAGACCACCTTGCCTTATCAGCTTCTCAAACATCTGTGTGAGGAAGTTAGCATCAATGCATTTCAGACACCTCCCGGATTCCTTGTGCTCTGCTGTGTTGTACTTCCGGCAGTTATTGGGGTCGTTTAAGTCCCACATGAAGACCAGGACCTGCAAATGTCAGGCTTCTTCCAGCTTACTGATGAAGGCTTCATGTACTTCTGCATGTAGGTGGTCTGTAGCACATACCAACCACAATGTCTCTCACACTGCCCTCTAATCCTAAATTAGCTTCAATCAGTGACACAGAACAGAAACATCATAGAAAGGAAGAGCTTTTCTGACCTGAGCTCTAAATTACTTTTTTGTAATTCATTGATATATTAAATTCTTATTCAAAGACAAAAACATCCATCAAAGCTGTCATTATTTTAAAAAATGTGTGTGTGGTGGTCTCCAGCTTCTGGAGCAGTGGAGGAAAAAGGGTCAATAGCACTGACAGTGACCTATATAGGAATAGAAGAAAATGAAGAAAAAAGCCTACCATAAAACCAACAAAAAACAGTATAAAAAGATACAGTGTTTCAGGTTCTTTTAAAGAAACATTAATTCAGAGAATAATTCAGTGTGGTCTTATAGATTCCATCTTTTGTACAGTTATGAATAAGAAAGACTTTCTGTGGAAGAATAAATTTTCTTGCTTGATTCAGATGTAGGTCTGAATGCAATCACTTGATCCCTGGGTTCCTTCATTTTTGAGAAATGAAAATATGTAAAACAGATAAAAAACTTTTAAATTTCTACTTTAAACTCAATAGTCATTGCGCAAATTGTCCTAGAAGCTATTTACAAGCACATGAAGGACAGGAGGGGATGGGAAACAACCATCCAGTTAAAAATGGTACTTGACCAACCTGATTGCCTTCTATGAGGACATGATTGTCTTGTGGATAAGCAGAGAACAGTGGATATTGATTTCCTTGACTGTAGCCTTTGAGATGGTGCTTTATATGCATAGCCATATTGGTGGAGCATGGGCTGAATAAATGGACTATGAGATGGGTGGAAAATTGGCTGGACTGTCAGGCTGAAAATGTTATGATCAGTGGTATAAGACTCTCATAATGACCAGTCATCACTGGCATCCCACAATCCTGAAAACTCAGATCAACACTGTTTAACATCCTTATCACTGTTCCAGTTGAAGGGATAGCATGTACTCTCAAAAAGTTCATGCATGAAACCAAATTAGAGAGGTCAATACTCAGGTGGACATGATGGCTATTCAAAAGGAGCTTGAAAGCCTGGACAAATGAGCTGAGAGGAACCTCATTAAATTCAACAAAGGCAAACTCATGAAGTAAAGGCAAATGTAAGCATTAAGTTCACATAATCAGATAGGCTGTGGGCCAATGGGTAGAAAACAGCTTTGCAGTGATTCTTCACTATATTCTGCACTTGTAAGACCTTATTTGCAGTACTGTGTCCAGATCTGGGCTCTCCAGAACAAGAAAGTCACTGACATTCTGGAATAAATCTACTGGAAGACCACAAATATGGTTAGAGATCTGAAGTATGCAATGTACAAGGAGAGGTTGACAGCTGGATTTGTTCATCCCTTAAGAAGAGAAGGTGAAGGTTTGTTCTTTTTCCTATCTTCTTCTACCTAATGATACAAATTAAGGATAAGAAGCATCAGACACAAGTTGCAACACAGGAAACTCCAGGCAGATATAAGGAAAAACTTGATCACCTTGAGAGACAGCATTCAACATACACAGCTGTTTGTGCACCAAAGAGGGCCAGAAATTCTGCTGAGTACCGTGTCCATGTGCTTAAGAATGGTGGTGATGAACCAGAGGGCATGGTCCTCAGTACAAACTGGTGCAACTACCCTTGTGTTGTGGTTTAACCCTGGTAGGCAGCTAAGCCCCAAACAGCTGATCACTCACTCCCCCATTAGCATCATACATAACTGTTACTTGGGAAGATGGAAGGTTGCCCAAAGCCTCATCAAACCTGGCCTTAAACACTTCCAGGGATGGGGCATCCACAGCTTCTCTGGGCAACCTGTGCCAGTGCCTCACCACTCTCACACTAAAGAATTTCTTTCTAACATCTAATCTAAATCAACCCTCCTTCAGCTTAAACCCATTACCCCTTGTCCTGTCACTACATTCCCTGATAAACAGCCCCTCACCAGCTTTCCTGTAGGCCCTCCTCAGGTACTGGAAGGCCACATTTAGGTCTCCTTGGAGTCTTCTCTTCTCCAGGCTGAATAACCCCAACTCTCTCAGCCTTTCCTCTTAGCAGACGTGCTCCAGACCTCTGATCACCTTTGTGGCCCTCCTCTGGACTCTCTCCAACGGCTCAGTGTCTTTCGTGGACTGGGGACCCCCCAGAGCTGGATGCAGTACTCCAGGTGGGGTCTAACAAGAGTGGAGTAGAGGGGCAGGATCACCTCCCTCGACCTGCTGGTCACATCTCTTTTGATGCAGCCCAGGACATGGTTGGCTTTCTGGGCTGCAGGCGCACACTGCTGGCTCATGTTGAGCTTCTCATCAATCAATACCCCCAAGTCCTTCTCCTTGGGGCTGTTTTCAATCCATTCTCTGCCCAGCCTATAGCTGTGCTTGGGATTGTGTTGACCCATGTGCAGGGCCTTGCACTTGGCCTTGTTGAACTTCATGCGGTTCACATGGGTCCACCTCTCCAGCCTGTTTAGGTCCCTCTGGATGGCATCCCTTCCCTCCAGCGTGTCGACTGCACCACACAGCTTGGTGTCATCGGCAAACTTGCTGAGGGTGCACTCGATCCCATTGTCCATGTAGCTGACAAAGATGTTACACAGAGCTGGTCCCAATATCTACCCCTGAGGAATGCCACTCGTCACTGTTCTCCACTTGGACATTGAGCTGTTGACCACAACTCTTTCAGTGCGACCGCCCAGCCAATTCCTCATCCACCGTGTGGTCCATCCATCGAATCCATGTCTCTCCAATCTAGAGACAAGGATGTCATGTGGGACAGTGTCAGATGCTTTGCACAAGTCCAGGTAGACGACATCAGTTGCCCTTCCCTTATCCACCGACACTGTAACACCATCATAGAAGGCCACCAAATTTGTAAGACATGATTTCCCCTTAGTGAAGCCGTGTTGGCTGTGACCAATCACCTCCTTATTATTAACAAAGTTTCCAGGAGGATCTGCTCCATGTTGTTGCTGGGCATGGAGGTGAGAGTGACAGGTCTGTACTTCCCCAGATCTTCCTTTTCTTCTCTTTTTTAAAAATGGGGATTATGTCTTCTCTTTTCCAGTCAGTGGGAACTTCACTGGACTGCCAGGACTTCTCAAATATGATGGAGAATGGCTTAGCCACTTCATCCACTGGTTCTCTCAGGACCCACGGATGCATCTCATCACGTCCCATGGACTTGTGCACCTTCAGATTCCTTAGATGGTCTCGAACCTGATCTTCTCCTACAGTGGGCAGTTCTTCATTCTGCCAGTCCCTGCTTTTGCCTTCTGTGACCTGGGCAGTGTGGCTAGAGCCCTTGCTGGGGAAGACTGAGGCAAAAAAGTTGTTGAGTACCTCAGTCTTCACCATATCCTGGGTAGCCAGGTTTCCTGTTTCATTCCAGAGAGGGCCCACATTTTCCCTTGTCACTGACCTACCTACAGAAGCTTTTCTTGTTGCCCGTGATGTCCCTGGCCAGATTTATTTCTATCATGGCTTTAGCTTTCCTAACCTGATCCCTGGCTGCTTGGATAGTTTCTCTGTATTTTTCCCAGACTACCTGTCCTTGCTTCCACCCTCTGTAGGCTTCCTTTTTGCATTTGAGTTTGCCCAGGAGCTCCATGCAGGCCTCCGGATGTTTTTGCCTGACTGTTGGCAAGTTTGTCGAGTATGACTTCAACTTAGTGAAGCCATGTTGACTACACCTGATGATTTTCTTGTCGTTCACATGCCTGGAAATGGTTTCCAGGATTAGCTGCTCCATCACCTTCCCAGAGACTGAGGTGAAGCTGCCTGGTCTCTAGTTCCTGGGTTCCTCTTCTTGACTTTCTTGAAGATGAGGGTGACATTTGCTTTCCTCCAGTCTTTGGGCACTTCTCCCAGTCACCATGATCAATCAAAGATTATTGAGTGGCCTTGCAACGTCATCTGACAGCTTCGTCAGCACTTGTGGTGCATCCCATAAGGTCCCATGGACTTACGCATGTGCAGTTTACTTTAAGTGTTGCTTGACCTGATCCTCTTCCAGCAAGGGTACATGTTCTTCACCCCAGCACTTCTCCCTGGTCTCTAGGACCTGGGACTCCTGAAGGTCAGTCTTGCTAGTAAAGACTGAGGCAAAGAAAGCAATACTTCCATCTTTTCCATATCCTGTCCCCCATGTCATTCATCAATGGGCCCATATTTTCCCTAGTCTTCCTTTTGTCTCCTATGTACTTACAGAAGCCCTCCTTGTTTTCTTTGACATTCCTGGCCCCATTCAGTTCCATTTGGGCTTTGGCTTTCATAGAATCATAGAATTATGGAATCTTAAGGTTGGAAAAGACCTCTAAGATCATCAAGACTAACCATTGACCCAACACCATCATGCCTACTAAACCATGTCCCAAAGTGCCATGTCTACACGTTTTTTGAACACCTCCAGGGATGGTGACTCCACCACCTCTTTGGGCAGCCTGTTCCAATGCCTTTCCTAACTTCATCCCTGGATGCTTGGACAATGTTTCTGCATTCCTCCCAGATTACCTGTCCTTGCTTCCACCTTCCTTATACTTTCCTTTTTGTGTTTGAGTTTGGCCAGGAGCAATTTGTTTATCTACAAACAAGCCTCCTGGCTTGTTTGCTTAACTTCTCATTGCTAGGAAAAACTGCTCTTGAGCTTGGAGGAGATGATCTTTGAATATGAACCAGCCTTCTCAGGCCTCTGTTCCCTCTAGGGCCTTACCTCGTGCAACTCTTCCCAGCAGATCTTTGAAGAGGCCCAAGTCTGCTCTCCTGAAGTCCAGGGCTGTGAGTTTGCTTTCACTGTCCTCACTGCCTTCAGAATCCTGAACTTTACCATCTCATGGTCATTGCAGTCAAGACTGCTTTTCATCTTCACATACCTAATGAGCCACTCCTTGGTGATGATGAGGTCCAGCAGAGCACCTCTCATTGAATCATCAGTCACTTGGAGGAGGAAGTTATCATCAAGGCACTCCAGGAACCTCCTGGATTGCTGATATCATGCTGTGTTGTCCCTCAGGGTCATTGAAGTTCCCCATGAGGATGAGGACCTGCAAATGTGAGGCTGTTCCTATTTGTTTGTTGTCATCCACTTGTTCTTCCTGGTCAGGTGGCCTGTAGCAGACACCCAGTATAATGTTACCTTTACCTGTCCTCTCTTTAATCCCAACCCATAAACTCTCTGTTGGCACCTCTTTTATTCCCAGGCAGAGCTCCATGCACTCCAGTTGCTCTCTCACATAAAGGGCAACTCCCTCTCCTTGTCCTCCCTTCCTGTCCTTCCTGTAACAATGCCAATGAAAGTAATAAAAAGGTGCATTGCTTTCTCCAAAACTTTCTCTAAGTACCAATTTTTCACATGGGGCTCTTATTAACAAACTGAAAGCTTGTCCCTGTTCATACAGAATTAACCAGCTTCTTGCAGTCAAGAGAAATATCAACACCATAGATCCATCTCGCTGACCCTTAAAATCCAGAACATTCAGGCAACATGAAAGAGAAAGTGAAAATAGGATTTCAGACAGTTGCGTCCTATCTTCCTTTGTGATTTAAAATGTTGCATAAGCAAATTTTCTAGAGTTGTTCACGTTGCCCTTCCTTGTCATTGAGGCACTTTTGCAGTAGGGGAAAAGTGTGCATATGAAAGGGAAGCTGAAATTTACATTCATAGCATTTGCAGTCATAGAAACCTTGGTGTCTAGTCTAAACTTCTCAAAACGGTCATCAACAGTCCTTTCCCTTCTCAGAAAGGAGGCCATTTCTCCCCATAATGGGAGAACAGGATTCTAAAAAAAGTCAGGATAAAAAGTAACCGTCTTTATATATGCACATATCTAGATTTAGGCTCATGAAGCCACCCTCGGTGTCTTGAAGTCAATTTCGCTTCCTCCCCTCCATACACTCCATATGTGGTTTTAGTGGTTGTTTTTTTTTACTCCCCACTAAGGACAAAATTCAAAGGTTAGCATATGTGGCTGAGACACAGCATTACCTGAGGTGTTGACAGTGCCATGGAGCTCATAATGTCTCCAAGGATCTCAGACTCAGGCTGTTGCAAGTTGCTCTGGGTGACAAACAAAAAGACCTAGGACCTTTAAATAGGTTAGTAGAAGGCAGCATGAACAAGTAGAAGCTACTCCCTCCCCTATAGTTTAGGAACCCAACTCACACACAAAAAAAGACCTTTGACATCAATGTCAGTTCCAGCTTTGCTTATTTTTAAATACATTAATAGTCTCAAAAGCTGAAAAGATTAAAAAGGTAATAAGCAGCATTTTCTTCTTATATCTTCTTATCAACTACTGTTACTCTAACAGAATTGTTTCCATGTCAACTGATTTTTATATTTCTTTCATACTTCAAATGCTGTAGAAAAGTAGCAGCTCATAGAAACTTCTTCCTTCTTTTCCTCTCCCCTCCCCTCCCCTCCCCTCCCCTCCCCTCCCCTCCTCTCCTCTCCTCTCCTCTCCTCTCCTCTCCTCTCCTCTCCTCTCCTCTCCTCTCCTCTCCTCTCCTCTCCTCTCCTCTCCTCTCCTCTCCTCTCCTCTCCTCTCCTCTCCTCTCCTCTCCTCCACACTGTTTTTCATCTAGACAAATTCAGCTCGCTAAAATTCTTGAGGTATTAAAAATTAAAACAAGATGTAAGGCATAACTTGAACTCTGCAGACATTCGTGGATAAGATAATAACTGAATAACAGAGAGTGGTGATGATGACTGGTGTTAACTGATATTATCTTGTGTGATTTCCTATGTGCATTTGGATTATGTAGATTGCTTTGCTGTGATTTTGTTCTTTATATAACGATGTCTTCAATTTACTGTACTGACAATGTTCTTAATGATTATTTATTGGAAGGGTGATGCAGCTTTGAAAAAATAAGTATGAGTTTACATTTCAGAGGTCTTTAACTGTCACTGTTATGATTTTTCATGTTCATAACAAATATACAATAACTTGAGTAACTAGCAAGGATAGCAGTAATGATAGTCCACAAACTAATCTATTAATACTCTGTATTTGTTCATTCTCAGATTCTACCACCAGACTAATGATAATGAACTAAGCACAGAAGAACTAAGAAACAGGGTTAGCTTTGACAGAGGAGGGATTGACCAGGTAAGATTTTTTAATTGACAAATGCTCCTTTATCTAAACTGCCTCATGCTTTTTAGAATGCCACAGTGTTCAACAGCCAAACAGGGTCATTATGGTTTCTCCGTGGCAACTCTTTCAAAGGCTACTCTGTGCATTACTGTCAGGTAAAGCAGTCAGAAAATGAATACATATATGGCTTGAAAAAACAAACCAAACCAAAACAAAAAAACCCTCACTAGCTGTATTTGCCCAATGTTCTCAGCAATATAACCCAAATGACATCTTGCAGAAGAAACAAAAATACCATTTATGCAATGAAACCTAGGTGCTACTTGATAGGAGATGCTTTATAAGGAGCTTGTGGTTATCAGTGGTTCTCTCAAATGAAATAAAATTTTAAACGTATCTCTTCCTGTTTGTTACCAAATTGCAAGTGTTAAATTACATCAAAGACTGACTGAAAATTTCCTTCAAAACTGTAGGCAATGACATGTTATTTTTCATTAAATAGATTTTCTTTCTGAAAAATATCAGACAAAAACCAACATTAGGGTTTCGTGAGTCTTCCTATTAATTTCATTTTATATTTTGAAAAATAAAGGGGAAAAGGTAGAAGAATATGAAAATTATTTGATTATTAATTGCTTTCTTTCTAGCCCTTAGGAAGGTTTTTTTCCAGGTTGATGTATATGAATTTGGATTATAGAGTCATCTTAGGATGTTAAATTTAAATACACATCACTTTCCAGCTAATTTTCCTTCAAAAATATTTTTATGGCATTTTTTGACTGAAGAGTTTTGTATGAATTTTATGGTACTTGGGAGTACTTTGTATTTGAGTTTCATGGTTCTTGAATCCAAAAATGTTTAAAGCTTTGGTTACCTAAAATAATGAACATGTTATCTAAAACATTGATAACTTTGTTAACATCTTATTTTTTAATCTGATTCTAAAACTGGAGGGTTTGGGAGTTTATAATATTTTTTTCATTTTTTTTTTATTTTCATGAGGGAAAAGCTTTGAGTTATGGCATCTAAAGTGTTGTTAGAAGAAGTGTATTTCTGGCACAAAGAAATATAAATTCCCAACCACACGAAACCTCTGGTCAGTATCTACTGAGTATTTCCTTGAGTCAGAACAAGACTGTGCTACCTGTTGAATATTTTTGTTTCCCCTGATGGTCTCAAAAACAAAACTTCCCATAGATTTTGCTAGGTGTCATTATCACCACAAAGAGAATACTCCTCTGAATATATTTTGCTGTCAGGTAAAATACACAAATAAAAGAATACATATAAGAACCTTTAGCAGGTAAATTTACTCATGGCAGTATTTCATAACAAACTATCTATTTCTCACATCTTTCAACTGCTTTTAGACAATGCTTGACCCCTGAAAAATACTCTTATCCTGACAGCTAAGACTCTTCTTTATTATCCAGCTGCATTTTGCCTCCAGAGCTGCATTTTTTCCCCCAGCAATTTTCATAGTTTTTGCTAAATGTTAATGGAATAGGGGAGAGGTCAACTTCATTTCTCTGCAAGAGGTGGAGTTCTAAATTTCCACATTATTTTTTCCTTTCTTTTTTGAGTTTTTCTTATGCTTCTCTAGAGAAAGCAAGCATGAACAGCAACAGTACAGTCCTAGGCACAGTGAGAACTAAGGTCAAGGTATGTTCACCTTATAGTTCACAGCCATTTCCACCCTGTCTCCCCAGATCATCATCTTCCTGGCCCTTATGCCAAAGTCATAGCCCGTGGGAGCCAATTAGTTTCATGGGTGATGGCATTTGTGTCACAGGAAATAAAGCTTAACCTTGTCCATCAACTTCATTTGTCCTTGGCTACTCATTTGTCCTTGGCTATTCAATTGCAGTCAGATGGGTAAATGCCAAGAGATTACCTGATGTTCAAAGCATTTGAACTGGACAGTGCTGGATCCAGCTATCATTTTGAGATCCTTGTTTTGTTTGCATCTGATTCAGATAACAAGATTTGTCTACTAAAGTCTTGAGTTCAGAGGGTTGTTTCTCCTTGCACCATGAGCTCTCTTCCTACTTACCCTTGAGACTTTACCAACAGCTGTGGAAGGAATTTAGGTTCTTAATAATTGCATCTGGTGGTGGAGCCACAAAGTTCAGGCAAGCACAGGTACTAGGTAGGCATCACTGAAAACTGGGGGTTTCTATATTCTCTGGAGCAGCTCAGCATCACTAGTGTGGGGAAAGCAAGTACATCATGTCAGGCTGTTTGTCAGCACAGTCCAGTGTATCTTTACTGGTATTCACAGATGAATCTGACAGACCATTTGATTTCGCTGTCAGCAGTGCTCACTGTCCTGGTTTCAGCTGAGATAGAGTTAATTTTCTTTCTGGCAGCTGGTATAGTGCTGTGTTTTGGATTTAGGATGAGAATAATGGTGATAACACACTGATGTTTCTAGTTGTTGCCAAGCAATCAAGGACTTTTCAGCTTGTCATGCTGCCCTGCCAACGAGAACCCTGCGGGTGCCCAAGAAGCTGGGAGGGGACACAGCCAGGACAGCTGACCCAAACTGACCAAAGGGATATTCCGTACCACATGAAGTCATGCTTCGTATAAAAAACTGGGAGGTGGTTCGGTTCGAGAACTAGCTGAGCGTTGGTTTCAAGTGGTATGGAATTGTGCTTTGCATCACTTGTTTTGTATATTATTTTTTACTATTATTATTATTGTTGTTATTGTTGTTATTGTTGTTATCCTTTTCTGTCCTATTAAACTGTCTCTTTTTTTTTCCCTTCGATTGTCTCCCCCATCCTACTGAGGGCGCTGTGTGGTTGTTGTAGCTGTCTGCCCATGCCACAACACTCTTTCAAGGATTCCGTCCCTGTCCCCAACTCTGAAAATGTCTTTCTATGTTTGAGGCCTCTGAACATTGTTCTCGAAGAAAAGACACATGCTCTAATCTCTTCATCACAATTTCCCAGCCCAACCAGGGCTTTATCTCTGGAACGTGTTGTTTTCCTGTGAACTGAGTGTAACAGAATTAAAATGTATTTGTCTTTCTCAGGGAAGGACTAAGGCAGGGCTGGGTAACACACAGGATTGAGATACTCCCTTGAGGAGCTTCCAGTACCCTCAACCTTCCCTGGCATAGAGAGAATTATTTCACTCAGTCTCTCAACCAAGTAAATTCTCCCCTCCAGGGTCTAAGATGGGTTTTTCATCGATTTAGGTGTAAACAGAGTAGCTAAAGTCCACTCAAATTTGGCAGAGGACCACCGAATGTTGTCAGTGAAGCTTAGACAGCAATTCATGTCATCCTAGTGTAGACTTTCCAGTAACTGTGATGAAAAGCTTCCTCGTTTCCACTTACAGCAGTAGTTTGTAGGGCCTAGTCTAGACACCTAATTCATGCAGCTACTTCAGAAGAGAACTGGTATCAGGATAATGCTGTGGTCAGTGGAGAGAAATTGTCATTTTTAGAAGCTGACTTATCCCTTCATAAAATGTTTGCAATTTTGCTTGTGGTCCCCCACCCCCCTCATGTCAATTCCATTATCTTACAACATTTTGTGTTAATTCAGATAAATTAAGCAAGGACAAAGTTAAGATGGATTTGTGTCCTGGTTGAAAGCATTCTAAGGACAATTTTGTTTTTGTGAAAGATATTTCCATATTCTAATAATAACATACTTTCAAATTTTTTAATTCTAAACTTAAAACTGCAAATAAAACATTTTAAGTGGATTTTTTTTTAAAAAAGTAATAGTTTTATTTATTATTCTGCTGTTCATCTTTGCACTGACAGCTCCTATGTTCAATTTTTAAATTTTGAAATGTTTTGGCTAGATTTTTTTTTCCTGAAAGTTTTAAAATGTCACATTAAATACAAAACTTAACCCATGTGACCAGCAGAGTGGGATTCATGTAATTCCTCTAGATATCTTACAGTTAGGTGTCTAAGGCTAAGTTTTTTATATGGGCTTCATTTGTATCCAGTGGAGGATTTGGATGTCCCAGAAGGTTTCCCATCTTTGTATAAGATACATATAGAAGAAATGTTATATTACCAGCCCTATGGAAATGGGGCTTTGTTCTATTGGCATATATCTCTTCTTTATATGCTAGCTGTAGAAATTTTATATATATGGAAAAAAAATTAGATTACTACTATATAAAATCTCCCTAAATGTCTGTCTAATTTTTTTTCATATAAGCTTTTCTTGTCATGTTGATGCTGCTTTTTTCTGTTGCCTACTTCTCATATCTTCTCCCTGTCCTTTGTGTTGTTACTTTGGCCTTGACAAAATAATTGGCACTGTGTGGCTGTTATACTTGTCTGTTTCTCCTCAAGCCTGTTGTGTTTCTCCTGTATCCTCAGCCTCTCTAAAACTCCCCTTTTGCTTACAGCCAACACTGGTTAGCAGAGAGGTAGATATTAAATCTTTCATATTGATGAAGTTATCTCAGAGATAGTTAGGAAGAGATATTTCTCCTAATTGTGTAAGGAGAAACTTACCTTTGAAAGACACCTACCTCAAGAGTGATCCCTGGCCCTTGAGCGATGTGACACTGTAAGTCTGTATGGCTTGCCATTGGGCATGGCAGAAGTGCACATGGTAGTTTTGAGACTGCAATGCCATTTGATATAGTGTTGGAAAAGTTTGTTATGTTAAAGGAAGTAATCCCAGTATAGCATCTTCCCTGAAGTCTACGGAGAGTGATCCCTGGAGTGCAATATTCTTCATTTCCTCCTCCTCAGGAATTAATTTGCTCAACCAAAGGTAGTCAATGTACATGCAATATGGACAGGAGATCAGGAACAATGACTGAACTAAGAAACTCAAGTAGAGTAGATTATCTCATCTTAGGCATATAAAACAGTGTTGTCCAGTCCTGGTATTGTCAATTGGAAAATGTGGGTTACCCTTGAGACTGATTCAGAAACTGGATGTTTGACTGCGACAGGTAGTAGAAATTACCTCTCCCTTTCCCTTTGTTCCTCCCTTCATATCATTCTGAATAGCATTCCTTCACTGTATCTCCATTTCCCTATCCCCTCTAGGGCATGGTTTCTGACAACAAGACTTTGGTAACTGAATTCATCATCCTAGGATTTCCCAATGTCAGGGAAGTCTAGCTGCTTCTTTTTGCTACCTTCCTTCTGATGTACACACTGACCTTCACAGAGAATGTGGCCATCATCTTGGTCATTGGCATGGACTACCACCTTCATACTCCAATGTATTTTTTTATCAGCACTCTCCTTCCTAGACATTAGCTACACTACTGTAACAGTGCCCAAGATGCTGGCTAACATTGCTATTCAGTCACAGACCATCTCTATTACTGGCTGCTTCACACAGTTGTACATCTTCTTCTTCCTTGGCTCAGCTGAATGCTTCCTACTGACTAGCATGGCTTATGATCGCTACCTGGCCATTTGCAATCCATTGCATTACACCACCATTATGGATCACAGAGCCTGTTTATGGCTTGCTCTGGGGTGTTGGTTGGGTGGCTTCCTTGCACCTGCCCTTCCCACTGCCTTCATCTTCCACCTGCCTTTCTGTAATTCCAACATCATCAACCACTTTTTCTGTGACTCGCCACCTTTGCTGGAGCTCTCATGCCAAGATGTCTTTGAAATCGAAGTCATCAATTTTGTGGTAGGCACAATAGTACTAATGAGCTCCTTCATCCTCACCGTGATCTCCTACGTCTTCATTGTGGCCACCATCTCACACATACCCACAGCTGAAGGACACAGCAAAGCCTTCTCTACTTGTGCCTCCCATCTTACCATTGTCACCATCTTCTACGGGACCACCATCTTCATGTACATTCGCACCAAGACCATCCAGACTTTTGATTTCAACAAGACTGTCTCTGTCTTTTACTCTGTGGTTACCCCAGTTTTGAACCCTGTCATCTATACCCTAAGGAACAATGACATCAAGCAAGGCATGAGGAGAGTACTTCTGAAGCAAAAGGACACTTTCTTCATGTAAGATTGGCTTGAGGGGTAGTATGTGAAACTGGGAGAAAATGGGAGCTATTTGGAAAACAATTTTTTTCTCCAGAGCTTTCAAAGACATCAGTGAGGTAGCAAACACCCTGTATATGAAGTTTCATCAGAGGCAATTTGAATTCAAAATTTCATTTCAGTTTCTTCGCCCCTCAGAGAAGATATTAATCTCAACTCTGTTTAGTCATCTAGAAGTCAGTTGTCTACATCTAAGCTAGTCATCCAAGCTCCCAGTGCTATCAGTGAAGATGGACCAGCACCTTCAAAGAGTTATTCTCCACGTCTTATGATTTATGTCACCCTTCAAATGTTTCTGTTCCTGTCCACTGAGCAAAGAACTAATTTAGACATTATGACTAAGTAGTGAATATACAAAATTAAGTAAGATGAATCTTTATTTAGATTTCTTATTACTTTTAGCCCTATTGCAAATCAAAATAAAATTTGGTGAGCCAGGCAACACTGCCTCTCGCTTTTGGGACAGTGATCCCAAAACAAAGTTTACCTCTACTTGTCCTTTGTGACATCTGATTCATGCATACTTGAAACCTCTGAAGTTAAAAGTCAAGAGTGGTCCATACAAACTCCCTCAACCAAAAGAAAAATGGAAGGAAGTTATTATTTCTAATAATCATTAATCTCATCATTCACATCCTGGCCCAGGCTACCAGGAAGGCCAACCATATCCTGGGGTGCATCAAGCACAGAATTGCTAGTTGGTCTAGGGAAGTGATGTGCTGGTGTGGCCTCACCTCGAGTACTGCATGCAGTTTTGGGCGCCACAGTACAAAAAGGACCTAAAACTGTTGGAGAGTGTCCGAAGGAGGGCAACAAAGACGGTGAAGGGTCTAGAGGGGAAGACGTATGAGGAGAAGCTGAAGTTCCTTGGTTTGTTCAGCCTAGAGATGAGCAGACTGAGGGGAGACCTCATCGCGGCCTACAGCTTCCTCACAAGGGGGAGCGAAGGGGCAGGCACTGATCTCCTCCCTCTGGTGACCAGTAACAGAACCCAAGGGAATGGAATGAAGCTGCAACGGGGGAGGGTTAGGTCAGGTATCAGGAAAAGGTTCTTCACCGAGAGGGTGGTCAGGCACCGGAACAGGCTCCCCAGGGAAGCGGTCACAGCACCAACTTGACTGAGTTCAAGAAGCATCTGGACAATGCTCTCAGTCACATGGTCTGATTCCGCTGGTCCTGTGCGGAGCCAGGAGTTGGACTCAATGATCCTTATGGGTCCCTTCCAATTCAGGATATTCTGTGATTCTATGATTCTATCTCAAGTAACACAGAAAAATGATACCAAAAATGGACCTACTTGTCTTTGCTGACTACAAAGGAAACCTATTGTGTTTAGCTCAGTTGTAAGTGTCTATGGTGTAGATAGCTTAAATTAGGTGGGATGAAACTTGTTTTCAGCCTGTGGTGAAAGACCATGGTGAAGCACACTGTCCCCCTGCAGCCCATGGAGGAAGGATGAGGAGATGTAGAGATTCCACCTGCAGCCCGTGGAGGAGCCCACGCTGGAGCAGGTGGAGGCACCCGAAGGAGGCTGTGGCCCCGTGGGAAGCCCGCGCTGGAGCAAGCTCCTGGCAGGACCTGTGGATCCGTGGAGATAGGAGCCCACACCAGAGCAGGTTTGCTGGCAGGACTTGTGACCCCGTGGGGGACCCCACATTGGAGCAGTTTGCTCCTGAAGGTCTGCACCCCATGGGAGAGACCACGCTGGAGCAGTTCATGAAGGACTGTAGCCCGTGAGAGGGACTCCATGCTGGAGCAGGGGAACAATGAGAGGAGTCCTGCCCCTGAGGGTGAAGAAGCAGCAGAAACACAGTGTGATGAACTGACCGTAACCCCCATTCCCCGTCCCCCTGTGCTGCTGAGGGGGGGCACGGAGGTTGAAGCCGGGAGTGAAGTTGAGCCTAGGAAGATGGGAGGGGTGGGGGGAGGTGTTTTTAAGATTTGATTTTATTTCTCATTCCTCTACTCTGTTTTGCTTAGTAATAAATTAGATTAATTTCCTCTCCAAGTTTTGGTCTGTTTTGCTCGTGACGATAATTAGTGAGTGATCTCTCCCTGTCCTTATCTCGACCCACAAGCTTTGATTACAGAGGAGTCCAGTTCAAAGGCCAGTGTTGTATATGGATAAAGAGGTGAATCCAATCCTCTAGTTCCTCAATTATACATCCTTTACAAATGATTAGAAGACAATTTGATATACAGTACTCTGGGAAAACTAAATAGATTTATCTGACCTGAAACGCAGGACAGAAGACTTTCAGGAGCCTAAACTCACTTAACGGTATTGTCCACACTATTTCACATGTCTTAGAAAACCCAAGAAAACCAGACATAGCTAGTAAGTATAACATAGGGCTAATGGTAGATCTGTGCTCTTCTGGAATGGCAAAATATAAATTCCACATCCTAGATAATAGCCCTACATTCCGTAGGCAGTCAACAGAGGGACAGAGTCGCTTACAGGGAACAATTAATGCCATCTTAAAATAGACTACATTTCTCCAAGTGAACTGCCTCCACTGGGTATATAAGCTTACACGATTATCCATATTTAGATGTATACACTGGACGACTCTAAATTTGCCCTATACATGATAATTCTATTAAGAATGACATAAACATCACTAACGGTAGCCAGCATTTGAAGGAAAAAATCTTACCCATCTTATTGCAAATTGACAAAATTCTTGTAAATATCATGAGGAATCAGAAAGGGGAACCTGTGCATGATCAAGCATTCAGAATTCCTCTTAAGGCATATTACCACTAATATAGCTTAAACTACAAAAGGCAAATGGCTATAACTTTTTTATTGTTTGCAGTTTATTTCATCACCTTTGATAATGGAAAAACTTATCCAATCACTCATTCCTCATGCATTTCTCCTCTAATACCTTCCTGTTAGTCTAATTCATAGCATAACTGCTAAACATGATAAATGTAACACTGTATAAATGCCTTGAAGAAATTCTTGTAAATAATTTACCTTTTGAATTATTGTTTACATAAATCTATACTTGTTTTGGGATTGTGTGGCAAGGTTTTGGTAGAGGGGGGTGGAGCTACAGGGGTGGTTTCTGTGAGAAGCTGCTGGACTGACTAGGTAGAAGTCGTCTCCAGCATCATGATGTCTTCTGGCTTAAATGCAAACAATTCTTCATGCTGCCTCTGTAATTTGGTAAGGACAGCACAGGTAGGAGTTTTCTAATTATAGTTATCTAAGCAATAAATTCCAGTTTCTGAACTAGTTATCCAAGCGCATTTAAGGTTAATTGAGGGTTATACCTCTTTATCATTATCAATCATAGGGATGTATTCCCCTCTAAAGTATCATTTTCTTCCGCTGAACATACAGGTATCTGAGGGTATCTACCACATCTATCTTTAATGTAAGTCAAAGTAGATGTATTCCACTTCAGGTTCATACTTAGATGAAGTGTCTACAGGGAACAGAGAAGCTCTTAGGTTGAAGCAGAGTAGAGAAGGGTTAAGGTATCTTCCACTCAGCTCTGCCATGCACTTCCTACTGTCTCAATTCCATTTCATTTGATCTACATTTGTAAGAATGCACCTGAAAAAGGCTTTGAATTGTCCTTTAGGACATGAATGATGTCCAGAAGGCAATCCAATAACCTTATAATCTCTTCCTTTGGAAGGCATTATCTCACTGACTTCCTCATGAGGAAAGAGAGAAGGAGATTCATCATCCTAAGTGATGATTAATTTCTTTGAAATTGAAGTGGAAGATGTAAAAATAAAATGTCTATCTCATATAGTCAGGCTGATACACCCACTTAACTGCCATGGGACATTTCTGATGCACTGGTGTACCCAAGACATCTATACAGGGCGGGCAAATGTGTTGCAGAATGCATAGGAGACAGGTGCCCCCTGAAACAGCAACTCAAATAGCACAAGGCACCTGTGTATGGGCAGCTGAACTCTGATAGAGATTCTTCTGCAGAGCAATTATTTCCTCCTAGTCTAGATGCTACAAATAGATTCAGTTCAGTCTCACCCTAGAAGTGCCTATATCCATCTAAGGAGAGAAAAGGAAGCCTAGGATGATTAGTTCAAATGGAGATGCCTGTACTGTGGGCATCCTAAGTTAAATTAATTGAATCCAGCTCTTCCATTTACTTTAGAAACTCAGCTTGGGAAGGAGTGAACTACTCCCTGCAGATTCCTGCATCTCTACACTATCCAAGAAGCCCACAAAGCTTCCTTAGACCTTGAAGCCCAACATATAGATGTAAAAATGTGAACTAAAGGCATCCTTACCTGGCTGAATAAAATACATTTGTTAAAACCACTGTCTGTAAGCCACTGAGGATGTAGTAGGGAACTACCACCTTGGGAATGCTGAAGAAAAACAGAGGAGATTCCAAAACAAGCAGCAGCTGAGAACTCACCTCTTAGTTATAAAATCATACACTGTGGTACTGAGCTCAATCTGGTTCTGGAACACAGCAAAGCTTTCTTGGGCCTATTGCCATTTGGGGATTCTGTCCCCTAATAAATAATTAAAAAGATTGTACAGGGTTTTGTGTCTGGAATTCATACATTACTGAACTGCATTCTTTTTTTTTTTGTTTGGTTGGGTTTTGGATCCAGGTAAGTAAGGAAAATGAAATGTAACTTCAATAAATGTTTCTAGGAACACAGTAAGGGCATAGAAAGGTGATGAGAACTTTTGACCACCTCCAAAAACACTTCCAGAATTCCTGGGTTGTGTTTCAAGCAACGTCATATAAAATCTGGCTAAGACATTTACACTAGGTTAAAGAGTTGGAATAGCTCAATAATATGAGAGTTTACGTCTATATGGTTATGGTGGGATTCGTATTACCTACCTTTACACAAAGTAAGCA
The DNA here is from genome assembly GCF_011004875.1 of Balearica regulorum gibbericeps. NCBI lineage: Eukaryota > Metazoa > Chordata > Aves > Gruiformes > Gruidae > Balearica > Balearica regulorum. The sequence continues at coordinate 256,728 of NC_046207.1, forward strand.
TATCCCTCTGGCTTAGTTGTTTAGATTTTCTTTATTGGGTTTTTCCTCTAGCAAAGAATCAGGACTCCTCAGCTACACTAGCATATTAAACAGTGACAAGAAGGTCTCCTGTACATCACTGGCTATGCATGATCAGACCTCTGACCAGCAGCATTGTCCCAGACTAATCTGGGGCATTGTTCAGGAGTTAGAACAGGCTAGGGATAAGTCCCAAAAGGCATTAATACTCTACTTAGAAAGTAACAATTTAGTTACATGGATCTGACCAGACCATGTCAGCTGGCCTTAGCTGGGGAACACGTCTAGGGGCTACTTAGTTTATCACTATATACACATCTGTAGTTCAAATCATCATGGAATGGAAAGAGTCCCTGTAAAGTCCCATTCACTGCCTTCATCACTTAATGTCTTAATTTTATTTTCTTTTAAGCTAAAACCCCTGAATCCCATTGTTTAGGGAAGGAAGTCAGTCTCATGGTAGTTGAAAAGCTGTGTCTCTTCAGCACCTCATGCTCTATATCCATCTAAGGATATATGGGACGTTCTTGTTCGCTTACATGATGGGTTTGATGGGTGCTATGCTCACTTTCCTGATGAGTAACAGAACCAGATCCTACATGCCTATAAACAAAGAGATTTAGGGTGTATTTCATCCCTAAATTTAGACTACTAAACACAGATATCTAAGCCTGAGTTACTTGTCTGACTCCCTTCTGGTGAAGGAAAGATGTCAAGAAAGCATTTCATCTAACCCTAGTCATTTCCATTAAAATGAGATGAAGCAGTCTTCGGGAAGTGTTTATTCTATACTTCAAATGTCTCAGAAATACAGGACTATTTTGTTTTTTTCCAGAAAAGCTGTGATTATCTGAGGGAGTCACTTTCATGTCTCTCAGTAGTCAATGTAGAAAACCAGACACTTCCAGAGGAGACGCTGGAGTGCCCTACTTAAAATGTTAACCTTAGGATGGGGTGAACCACATCTATTGCTCTCCAGTGACTGTATATGGGAGACAGGGGACTGACCCAGGTGTACAAATTCACTTTGTAGTCATCTAAATTTTGTGAGATTAGTTCTGCTATGGACATCTCAGAAAGGATTCATCAGCCCAGACTGAACATCTGTGTTTATCAATGACCACCAAACCTGTCCAAAGTTTCATGAGATAACTTTCATTGCTTCTCATTATGTTTAAGCCTCAGTCCAGGCACGAAAAAGATAAGGATGGCAGACAGAAATGCGTTTTGGTCATGGAAAGGAGTGGTTTAATCTCAAGATGCTACAGAGATCCTTGTGTCTTCTGTAGAGATCTTTAAAGAAATGTAAGGTCCCAACTGTGCTGCATTTGAGCAACTCAGAAAATAAAGATATCTTCATAAGGATTCTTCAGTCGGGGTTGATGAATCCCTCTCCTGCAACCATCTGCCCAGGTCTGACAACTTCCCTTACAACTGGGTGGATTTTACAAAGATTCTTCTAGCAAGCAGCCAAAAGTCTGCATTTCTTTAGTGAACAATTAACCAGTGGTGGTTCCATGGTCTGCAGTGTGGGAATCTGCTTCACCATGGTCTTCCACGGGCTGTGGTGGGATGGCATGCTTCACCATGGTCTTCTCCACAGGCTGCAGGGGAATTTCTGCTCCGGTGCCTGGAGCACCTCCTCGCCCTCCTTCTGCACTGTCTGCTGGGCTGTTTCTGTCACATTTTTCTCACCCTTCTCTTGCACTGCTGCTGCAGTGGTTTTTACCCTTTCTTAAACATGTTATCACAGAGGTGCCACCAGTGTCGCTGCCCAGTTTTGGGCAGCAGTGGGTCTGTGTTGGAGCTGGCTGAAATTGGCTCTGTCTGACATGGGGGCAGCCCCTGGACTCTTATCACAAAGGCTGTCCTTCAGCCCCTGTGCTACTGAAACCTTGCCACATAAATCCAACACACTCCATTTCATTTTTATTCCAGGGTCATAGATAATTCAGTCTATGCAGAATAATAACTAGTTGTTATTATCTACTCGTTACAGAATTGTGTCGACACTATTATAAGCATCACTCCATTGCCCAAAGCAAAGCCAATGCTAAAAATAAGTTATTGTCCTGGTTTCAGCTGAGAGGGTTCATTTTTTTTCACAGTAGCTAGTATGGGGCTATGTTTTGGATTTGTGCTGGAAACAACGTTGATAATATAAAGATGTTTTTGTTATGTGGACCTGTTGTTGAGCAGTGCTTACACAGAGCCAAGGCCTTTTCTGCTTCTCGCACCGCCTTGCCAGTGGGATGGCTGGGGGTGCACACGGAGTTGGGAGGGGACATAGACAGTACAGGTGACCCAAACTAGCCAAAGGGGGTATTCCATACCATGTGACATCATGCTCAGCATAAAAGGGGGGCTAGCCGGGGAGGGGCGGTAGCAGCTCCACGACGCGTGGCTCGAGGACAGTCTGGTTTCAGGACAGGTCTGAGCATGCGGTCTGAGTTGTACGGTCCTCGGGTGAGAAACTGCATTCTGTATCACCAGTTTTGTATACTCTGTTAAGTACTGTTTTGTTTTGTCTTGTCTTTCCCTCCCCCTTTGCTATCCTAGTAAACTGTCCTTATACCAATCCACCAAGTCTTGCTTTTTCCTTCCCATTCTCCTCCCCATCCCACTGGGGGGCAGGGGGGGGAATGAGGAGGCGGGGGGGGGGAGTGAGTGAGTGGCTGCGTGGTGTTCAGCTGCCGGCTGGGGCTAAACCACGACAGTCCTTTCTAACTGCGCATTGTCTGGATCATCATAAACCAACTCCTGCACGACTAATTCCCTCAGATATTGGATACCTCGCTCCATGGTGGTCCACTTGCTTGGACAACATACAACATCTTCACTGAAAGGATACCTTTCCTTCACACTTGACAGGAGTCTCCTCCAGAGGCTGAGGACTTGTGTCTTTTTCCCAATTGCCTTGTTAATGCCCCCTTCCTTGGACAGGGATCCCAACTGTTTGGCCTCCCTGCCGTCTAATTCCAGGCTACTGGCCCCATTATCCCAGCATTGGAGTATCCAGGTGCTCACCTGGACGGCAGCTGAAATCTTTTCTCATACCTCACAGCTCACTCTGGGACAGGGATCGAGTGATTACCTCTGGTTCTGGCTCTTCCTCCTGTGATGGTCCTGGTTCATCATCATCCTTCACTAAGCAAACTGATTTCTTTGTGTATTTCTTCTTCTGTATAGGGGTGACTGATACTGGTACTGGTTGGTTTTCTGGTTCACCTTCAGTCCCTGTCACAAGGGTTTGAGTAGCTACAGTGTCTGTTGCAGGGACTCAGGTAGCCATAGGGGATGGGGTAGCCGCTGTGCCTGTCACGGGGGTTTGAGTAGCCACAGTGTCTGTTACGGAGGCTGGGGCAGCCGTGGGGGTTGGGGTAGGGTCTGGAGTAGCCGCGGGGGTTGGGGTCACTGTGGTGCCTATTGTGGGGTCTGGAGTAGCCGTGGGGGTTGAGGTAGCTGCCGTGCCTGTTGTGGGGGCTGGGGTAGCTGCAGTGTCAGTGGGTCTGTTTTCCCTCTCTTCCCCCTGATGACACTGCCTACTATCGAGCAGTGTTTGGTAGATCAAGGCCAGGGCCCAACACAGTGCAGTAAGTTGTGCCTCCTTAGAATAGCCACAGCATTTTCCCTTCAAATATTCTATCACTTTCTCAGGGTTCTGTAGTTGTTCAGGGGTGAAGTTCCAAAACATTGGCGGTGAGAAGGTCTCTAGATAGCTGCCCACACACTCCCACATGCCATGCCAGCCCTGACTATTCAGCCTCGGGGCAGGTGTCTGAGTGGTATTCTTAAAACATCTTTTTTGCAACCTTGAACAAAACTTGAAACACATTCGGGAGACATAATAATATGAACACAACGGCTTGAACATCCCAAGAATAATCAAAATTTTCAAAAGCTGCTGCAACTAGCCTATAGGGAAAAAGGGGAATGAAAGAGCAGGAGGAAGTATCCCCCTCTGTCTTCCCTGTAGATTGAGTGAGATTATTAATCGATTCAAAGAGATATCCAAGGTACGGGCATGACAGCAAAACCCAATACAAGTACCAAATTAAACTCATAATCACTGATGTTATCATATCATAAGTTGATATCACACAGTACAGCAACATGAGAACCTGGACCCCTCTCCCGGAGGTGATAAACAGCAGCATTGGAAGGAATGCATACAGCAAGTAGGATTTAGATACCACAGCCACGTGAAGAAATAAAACACCATTGTGACCACCAGCTGTTTAAAATAATACAATAAATACTTATACCAACTTTTGTTTTAACACACTTGGGGCAGATCTGTTGTTATCTCAACCCTTCGTGCCCCACGTTGCGCGCCAAAAGGACTGTCGTGGTTTAGCCCCAGCCGGCAGCTGAACACCACGCAGCCACTCACTCACTCCCCGCCCCAGCTGCCTCCTCCTTCCCCCCCCCCCGCCCCCCAGTGGGATGGGGAGGAGAATGGGAAGGAAAAGGCAAGACCTGGTGGATTGGTATAAGGACAGTTTACTAGGATAGCAAAGGGGGAGGGAAAGACAAAACAAAACAAAACAGTACTTAACAGAGTATACAAAACTGGTGATACAGAATGCAGTTTCTCACCCGAGGACCGTACAACTCAGACCGCACGCTCAGACCTGTCCCGAAACCAGACTGTCCCCGAGCCACGCGTCGTGGAGCTGCTACCGCCCCTCCCCGGCTAGCCCCCCTTTTATGCTGAGCATGATGTCACATGGTAAGGAATACCCCCTTTGGCTAGTTTGGGTCACCTGTACTGTCTATGTCCCCTCCCAACTCCGTGTGCACCCCCAGCCATCCCACTGGCAAGGCGGTGCGAGAAGCAGAAAAGGCCTTGGCTCTGTGTAAGCACTGCTCAACAACAGGTCCACATAACAAAAACATCTCTATATTATCAACGTTGTTTCCAGCACAAATCCAAAACATAGCCCCATACTAGCTACTGTGAAAAAAAATGAACCCTCTCAGCTGAAACCAGGACAGTTATGTAATAACCACTAAGTCATTCTCCAAGCAGAACAAGACAAGTTCTGAGGCCTGCAGTGCTAACACAAAATCTATGGCTTGCTAATTGCAGTGCCAAGACCGTATTTATTCAGCTACAGCAGTGTTAATGGCATTAATTTCAGCACTTTTAAGTAACTGATTAACAATTAATTCCTCTGAGTTCCTTTCTCACCTCTCCGCGCAGCAGGCAAAACCTGTGCCTGGCTCCTTCATAGAATCATAGAATCACAGAATGGTTAGGGTTGGAAGGGACCTCAAAGATCATCTAATTCAAACCCCCCCTGTCATGGGCACGGACACCCTACACTAGACCAGGTAGCCCAAAGCCTCATCAAACCTGGCCTTAAACACTTCCAGGGATGGGGCATCCACAGCTTCTCTGAGCAACCTGTGCCAGTGCCTCACCACTCTCACACTAAAGAATTTCCTTCTAACATCTAATCTAAATCGACCCTCCTTCAGCTTAAACCCACTACCCCTTGTCCTGTCACTACACTCCCTCATAAACAGTCCCTCACCAGCTTTCCTGTAGGCCCCCTTCAGGTACTGGAAGGCTGCAATTAGATCTCCCTGGAGCCTTCTCCTCTCCAGCTTGAACAAGCCCAACTCTCTCAGCCTGTCCTCATAGGAGAGGTGCTCCAGCCCTCTGATCAGCTTCGTGGCCCTCCTCTGGACTCACTCCAACAGCTCCATGTCTCTCCTGTACTGGGGCCTCCAGAGCTGGATGCAGTACTCCAGGTGGGGTCTCACAAGAGCACAGTAGAGGGGCAGGATCACCTCCCTCAACCTGCTGGTCACGCCTCTTTTGATGCAGCCCAGGACACGGTTGGCTTTCTGGGCTGCAAGTGCACACTGCCGACTCATGTTGAGCTTCTCATCAATCAATACCCCTAAGTCCTTCTCCTCAGGGTTGCTTTCAATCCATTCCTCGCCCAGCCTATAGTCGTGCTTGGGATTGTGTCGACCCATGTGCAGGACCTTGCACTTGGCCTTGTTGAACTTCATGCGGTTCACATGGGCCCACCTCTCCACCCTGTACAGGTCCCTCTGGATGGCATCCCTTCCCTCCAGCGTGTCGACCCCACCAGACAGCTTGGTGTCGTCGGCAAACCTGCTGAGGGTGCACTCGATCCCACTGGCCATGTCACCGACAAAGATGTTGAACAGTGCCGGTCCCAGTACTGACCCCTGAGGAACACCACTCGTCACTGTTCTCCACTCGGACATTGAGCTGTTGACCACAACTCTTTGAGTGTGACCATCCAGCCAATTCCTTATCTACCGAGTGGTCCATCCATTGAATCCATGTCTCTCCAATTTAGAGACAAGGATGTCAGGCAGCGCGGCACGGCATCCTTCCTTCCTTCCTTCCTTCCTTCCTTCCTTCCTTCCTTCCTTCCTTCCTTCCTTCCTTCCTTCCTTCCTTCCTTCCTTCCTTCCTTCCTTCCTTCCTTCCTTCCTTCCTTCCTTCCTTCCTTCCTTCCTTCCTTCCTTCCTTCCTTCCTTCCTTCCTTCCTTCCTTCCTTCCTTCCTTCCTTCCTTCCTTCCTTCCTTCCTTCCTTCCTTCCTTCCTTCCTTCCTTCCTTCCTTCCTTCCCACACGCTACGACTTACTGCACTGGGCCGCGCTGCCTCTTTAAGGCCCCCCCCCCACCGTCCCCTGAGGTTAGGAAGTAACTGCGTACGCGGGGGGCGTGGGCTGGGGAGGCGCATGCGCAATCGCGCTGTCTGGCGCATGCGCACCTGCCGCGGCTATGCGGGTGCTGGTGGGTGAGTAGCGGCGCGGCGTGGTCTGTCCGGTCGGTGCGCGGAGCCCGCTCGGCAGTGCACGTTGTGCTGCATGGTCGCCTGTGCGGGTGGGGGTCTTCGGCCAGGCCGCTGCTGGGGCGGGCGTGGGAGGCCGCCCGGCGGAGGGGGCTAGTGCTGAGCGGGGCCGCGGGGCGCTGGGTACGGCAGCTGCGTGGGGGTGCTCTGAGGGGTCGTGGTTTGGAAAGGGGGGCGGGCCTGGACTGAGGGCGCTGCGGAGAGCGGTTGGGGCCATTTGTCCGTGTATGTCTGTCCCCTCCCTGGGCTAGGGGTAGGACGTGGCCCGTGGCGCCCGGACACGGAGGAGTGGAGGCCCTCAGGGCTTGGCTGTGGTGCGGGGGAGCAGAGCACGGGGGGGAGGGTGGGGTGGGCCCAGGGTGATGTCCCCGGGGCACTTGCCGTGGTAATGGGGGTGCCTGTGCAGGCCTTGGGGTGCTAGTCAGGGTACCAGATCTGTAATGTCCTGTCTTTCTCCTAGGTGGTGGGACTGGCTTTGTGGGCAGAGCCCTGACTCAGTTGCTGCAGAGCTGTGGGCATGAAGTGACCCACGTCTCTCGACAAGGGGGCAAGGGTCGGATCAGCTGGGTATGAGATGAAAGCGGTCACAGGAGGGAGAACGTGTCAGGGCTGAGGAACAAGCCCGCTTGCCCTGGCCTGCCATGGCATGCGGAGAGTCTGCAGTGGGGAATCTGGCTCCTGTGGGTGTACTCTTGGGCTCCTGGGTGCTCCATGGGTCATAGTTATTGGGATGGGGACCGCTGTAGCTCCAAGGAGCAAAACCTTCCCCATTCATGCTTGTGGTCCAGGCAGTTTCCTGCAGTGTTTGGGAAGGAGCTGGCTGGAGTTCTTAGCAGCCAGCCCTGCTTGGTTGTTGCGAGGGCTTGAGCAGAGGGGAGGCTGGGCATGTGATGTCTCTGTTACCCCTTTGTAGGAAGACTTGTCCCATTCAGGACTGCCCCTGTGCGATGCTGTGGTGAACTTAGCTGGTGAAAATGTCCTCAATCCTTTCCGCAGGTAACTTGATCTTCCATAGTGCTGCTGGGACAAGATGAAGGCGGTACAGCCCAGTATTGTCACAGAACGTGGAAGGGATCTGGGGAGGAAACGGGGTGTCCAGGAAGCACTTGGGTTACCTAACCATTGACATCTGGGTCCTCAAGTGTCCAAAACATTTTGAGCCTGTTAAGTTCTGGGAGACCTTTGGAAGACAGGTTCTCTTCTGGATTGATAGTTTGAGGCCAGGCAAAGTAGTTCCATGTTTCCAAAATGACACTGGATGCCTGCATTTAGATAATGCAAAATCAGAACCAAAATTTGACTTCTATGAGGGTGTTTTTGGAAATGCCTCCACCAGATGCTTGGGAAGAATTCACCACGTCCAGCTCCTCTGCTACCTTTGCCCTAAGGCAATCCAAAACCCACAGCCTTTTGTGGGAAGTGGAGAGCCACCATGTCCCAAAGTCCCCATGCATTTAGGGAGTAAGATGCAATGTCCCATCCCTGCTCTGGGATGAGGGAGGAAATTCACGTGACCTCTGCTATGCTTGTGAGCGAGTGTCTGCTGGGCCCCCCCCTTAGGGCTGTTGTTTCCTTGGATGTCCTTGTGGGGACAATAATCAGTGACGCTTCCTTTCCCAGATGGAATGATGCCTTCTGCAGGGAAGTCATCAGCAGCCGGGTTGAGACCACCAGGACCTTGGCGAAAGCCATTGCTGATGCTGAACAGCCACCTCGTGCTTGGGTCCTCGTCACCGGCGTAGGTATTGGTTTGGCCTGGCCAAGGCATGACTCGTGCTGACCTGGAGTGGTATACCTCCAAACAGAAACACACTTATGGGGGTACATGTCTTGCCTTGAAATGCCAGCTTTATTGCTATCAATGTCACTGTGTTTAGGCAAGCCTAAAGTTTAGGCAAGCTGATCAAGCTTTTTGGAACTGCTAGAGGAATTTGAGTCCCTATGCTTTCTCTTGATGTCATTAGGACAGGACCTTTTCTCCATTTTTCCTGTGGAAGCATTTAGATATCCTGTAGAACCAGTATGTCGAAGCAGGGCCTCTGCTGAATCCACCTGCATTTCTCCAGCTTTGCATTTCTGCTTGCTCTTAAAGCTGCCACGATTTAGCATCTGTGATGCCCAATTTTAGAGCAAGCACCTTTCTGTGCAGCCAGCTCAGTGCATTGCTTGCTGTTATATTTGGTTCTTGGGGCTGCCAGCTCAGTGTATTAGTGCATTCCACTGAACTTGCAGAGCGCATTGGCAGTTCAAAAACTCGTCAACATTGCCATCAGAGAGACATTGTGCTGTTGATATGAGGATATCCCTGTTGAGTTCTGGGCTTCTGGAGGCAGGGAAGAGGGTCCATTTTGGGAAAGGGGTGGCTGCTGTCATGATTCAACCCTGACCCCTTTCTGCTCTTACACCCACAGGCTATTATCGCCCTAGCCCCACAGCTGAGTATACTGAGGACAGCCCTGGGGGGGATTTTGACTTCTTCTCACGCCTGGTGAGCTCCTGGGAGGCTGCAGCTGTCATTCCTGGGAGCCCAACTCGTGGTGTTGTGGTGAGATCTGGTGAGATGGGGCATCATGCCTGTTCAGGGTGGCTCTGCTTTGGTGCTGGGGCAAGACAGGGAAGAGGAGGGAAAAGGACATCAGGTCTTGTGCCTCTCCTTGTTGGGGTACTGTTCCAGTCCAGCCCTCTAAGGATTGTCTCCTGGTTGTAGATCTGGGAGCAAAGGGGGCTTTTGTCTTTTGTTGTGGATGGTCCTGGTCTCACTCTGTTCTCTCCACAGGGGTAGTGCTGGGCCAAGGTGGTGGTGCAATCTCTCAAATGCTCTGGCCTTTCCGTCTGGGACTAGGAGGCCCCTTGGGCTCTGGGCTCCAGCCTTTCCCATGGATCCACATTCAGGACCTGGCTGGGATCGTGTGTCATGCCTTGGAGAGAGAGTGTCTGCAAGGTGTCCTCAACGGTGTCTCCCCATCCTCCTCTGCCACCTCCAATGGCACCTTTGCTCAGGAGCTTGCTGCAGCCCTGGGGCGCCCAGCACTGCTGCCAGTGCCTGCTTGGGCTGTGCGGGCTGTCTTTGGGGCAGAGCGGGCTGTCATGCTGCTGGAGGGCCCGCGGGTAGTGCCAGAGCGCACCCTGGAGAGCGGCTACCATTTCATCTTCCCTGACCTGTCTGGAGCTCTGAAGGACATTGTGGCTTGAGGATCCCTCAGTTGGGCTGGGTAGGGCCTTGTTTTTGTGAGCTCCCTGGTTCGCATGCCTGCCCCTGGGTCAAAGAGCGTAGCCCTGCCACTTCTTGACACTTCCCCATCCCCATACAGAGAGGGTGAGCCTTCTGTCTTTATTCGTGCATCCCTAGTTTAGGAGTCATCCCTCTCATTGCCACCTGCAATCTCCACATCACCTGCATTTGAGGAAGGGCACAAGCCCCTCTAAGGATTCTGACTGCTGACTCTGCCATCTTCCCTTTTCCACAGTGTGCATGTGAGCTGCTTGCAGAGCACCTGAAAGGTATGATGTGTCTTGCCCTGAGAGACAGAGGTGGCAGCAGGAAAGAAGTGTTCAAGTGTTGCCATTCTCCATGTTACTGCAAGTCCCTCTTCCTGTTTTTTCCCATGTCTTTCCCCCATGGTCATGTAGAGACCTAGTTATGATCTTCTGCTTTGTTTTCCTCAGTCTTAAAGGGAATGGAGTTGTGGTTGTGAGAGAAGATCCTAATGTTGCTGGATATGGATGGCTTAGAGACTTTGCCATCTCCTTTCTTGTGGTTGCTCTGTGCTGGTATCAAGTTGCTGTGTCAGAACTTCCAGCTGAGTTTAGGCCTAAGAGTCGCACCCCTCCAGGGTTGCATAACCCTGAGGCTGTGATGGGGATGAAGGAGGGCACTGCTTTGCTAGCCTGTAGGGACAAGGATGGCATGGGACTGTTGCCCCTGGACTGCTCTTGAGGCTTTGCATAAGTGTCCACTACATCTGAGTTCACGCTGGTGAGAAACTGGGTGGTTCAGCTTGGTGTGAGATAGCGCAAGGCACTGCTTTAGTCTACAGGGAACACTTCAGCCACTGCCTTCGTTGTAGTTACACCAGACAGAGTTGTTTTCCCTTGTTCATCCCCTGATGTGGTACTTGTGTTCAAGGACTTCCCACTGATTGGGCAGTGAGAATATCCAGACTGCTTTGGCTGCCTCAGGAAGCTGTACCTTTTCTCTTTTGGAAAACATTGCAAGTTCATCATCTCATGAAATATGTTCACATGCTTCCTTTAACCCATTTTCATATGCCTAAGGGGGTTGTGGGATGTGAAGTCTACAGAGCAGTTAAGTTCATTATAGCACTGCTTCTGGAGAAATATCCCTAGTGTGGAGTAATTTGGGACTAGAAAAATATATTAAAAAGCACTTCAGGCAGTTAAAAAGACCTGCTCTGCTCCTGAAATAAGAAACCATCCAGAACAAGAGCTGTCCACATATTTCTGATTTATGCCAGGTTAACGTAGTCACAGTAGCTGAAGGGGCAACCTTGGTGGAGTCTATACTCTCCAGTCATCTGCCTGTTTGCTCAGTCCAAGCTGGGGACAGAATGGCAATCTGCTGACTTTCCAGGCAGAAAAATAAGAGTGGGACTGTCCTGGAATTGGAGATAGTCCTTGCAGTCAGTGCGAGTGTAGTCAGTGTGAGCACAGCCAGGTGAGCTGGGCCTTTGGGAATAGCGATGAAACTAACATTGCCTGAGATACTCCCTGTGATGTGTGGCGTGCTTGGATTGTGTCTGTGCTTCCTGTAAGTTAGGTCACCTTCCCATGTGCCTCAATTTCCTGTCCTCGAGAGTGGGCTGACCTACTCTGAGTTACAGGCCCAGTTCATTGTGGGGACAGTCAGCAATGCTTCATCTTCAGTTACTCCAGCTACCTTTTTAGAGTCCTGTACTTCAGTCTGCTTCCCCAGATGTGGGCTTACAGCATCCTTCTGTCAGGCGAGCTGGTTAGCCAGCCCAATTAGGTTGTTTCTGTACCTGTATGTACCTTGATGATTGCAGCAGCTTTGGGTTGTGATTGGAAATAAAGACAAGTATGGCTGGAGAAGCACTGGCAACCTGCAGCTCTTCTGAAAGATCGTTGCATATCCTATGAAAGACGACTACTAAGCAGAGTTCCCAGGCCTCACACTCCCTGCCTGGTTGGGTAACTCACTCAGGATCTTTGTGGGTTGTCTCTGCATGACGTTTGGCTTAAACACATGACACTTAAATGAGCTGCTGACACTGAATCCCAGTATGGGATATGAAAACACTGGCTGCTGGGTGCAATTAGGATTTTCCATCATGATAAATTCACACACACACCATGCCCCTTTGTCTACTGTGCTGCCAGAAAACATCTGTATTAGGCTGATGGAAAGCTGAGATCTAGATTGGGCCACTATCTCTTTTTGACGACCATAAACAAACCCTGGTCCCCAAGCTGCAAGACTTTGTGATTTTAAGTACAGGTCTTGTGCTGTCCCGACGCAGGCATAGCCAGGTTTGTAGGGCTCAGTGATAGCAGAATGTTTCTGCAAGCATGTCTGAGCCAACTGCAGTACCTCAGCTGTGCTTTGAAGATTTACTCTGACTAGGGGCAAATCTCTGTTCTTCTAGAGGTGAATGCTTATAATTGTTAAGACATGTCAAGAGTGGCTGCTGCCTTCAGCAGCCCCAACCCAGGCTGCTGATGCCCAGGTGCCAGCTGAGGGACACAGCTGCTTCTTTCCTGTTGGCAGGTTCAGTGAACCCTGAAGCTGAGCACCTATCAGAGGCACGTGCACACACACAGACAAATGACACACAGGCAGATGGCACTGGCATGGCTGGTCACACAGATGGCCCCAGCTGAGACCCTTGTGTCAGCAGCACCCATACACAGGACTCATGTAACACAAGCGTAGCCAGCCATGTCCCTTCCCACTCTGGGGCTGGCAGGCGCACATGACACCCCCAGGGTTCACAAGCACATCCACACTCACGAGTCCTTCAAGCACTGGCAAAACCCCTCTCTCCACCTAGCACCCTTACCTGGGCTCTAGACCCGCCCCACAGGTGCCCTGCTTGCCGGCTGGTCCAGCTTGATCCACCAAACATGCAGCACTTGTGTACTCATCCCAGAGGCACCCCACACTCATGGGTACCCCCAGGTACCAGCATGGACTTTCTGCCCACCCGATGCCACTGCCCAGACCCAAGACCTTCTACTTGACAGCTGGTCCAGCCTGAAGTTTGCTGGTGGATACACGCACACACCTGGTTTGTGGGAGATACAGATGCCTCCCCTGGCATCCAGCACCGGGCACCCAAGCTATGAGCTGCTGTCCTACTCCAGCTGCTGGCATGGAGCCCCTCGTTCCCCCCACTTTCTGGTCTCCCCTGTAACTGGTTTTGTGGACACGCAGAGTTACCCCCAGAGTGGCTGTAGGGTGGGCCCGCACTGTCTCCAGCAGCTGACCCCACAGGCCAGGGGTGCCTGCTCCCCCAGTCTGACTTCAGTAGCTGGCACCAAATCCACTCGCACTGGTCCCCCAGTAGCTGGCACTTAGTCCCTGCAGCACACGTACGTGGGGTAGAGTGAGATTATGTAGAGGGAGTTATGAAAAAGGTTTAATAAAACAGGACAGGCTGTGGTGGGCAAGTGTAGAGCTCAGTCAGACTAGCACTGACTGGCCTCTGTTACACCCCTTTTCTGTTTACCGCCTTCTTTGTTGCTTCCAGCTCCCCCTCCCCTGCACATCCCCTCAACAGGTGGCACGGTCCCATTGACTCTATCCAACATCCTGGAACTTGCAGGTTTGCATCCTTACCAATTGCAATGTTCTGGTTGCCCATAGCTTCTGGAGAGCTCATCAATTAGTGTGACTGACAACGTTTGTTTCAGGTTATTGTCTTTGTTAATGCTAATTGGTGAGGTTTTATGACTCTGTGTCTTCCTCCCCTTCCTTATCTTGCCAACTGTAAAAATAAATGTTCTTAGATTTGCTCCACACATCCTACCAATTAGGGTGTCTGGTTAGGTTTGTTCTCATCACAAACTTCCTTACCATGTGTCAGGTTTGTCTCTGTTCTTGTTTATGGCTCCTTTGACCAGATGATAGATAGCCTTAAAAGAGCAGACACGCTCCTTCCATATCAGAAGCTGCACCACTCCTCACTCCCATAAAGCCTGAATGGGCCCTGCTGTGGGCTGCACGCATTAGGGCAGGAGCCTGACTCCTCTGAGCATTGACTGTGGTGGGGGGTGCGTGTGAAGGGCTGTGGTTGCCCCATCAGAGGCAATAGACATACTGAGGAACTTAAGATCAGTTACACTTCTGTAAGTGTAACAGTTTGTATAGGCAAGTCCAGTTGTTTGGCTTTGATATCTGCATCTCTCCAGGCACCCGGTCATGGGATGTCTGTGGCCAGGTGGATCCTGCAGTTTTGGTCTCATTCTGGCAGAGCTGAGTGATCCGCACTGGTGACCTGCTTCGGGGTTAGCTCTGTGCTGACTGCGGAGTCGCATCGCAACATCAGTCTTCACCGGCAAGTGCTTGAGCCACACTGCCCAGGTCACAGAAGGAAGGGACTGGGAGAATGCAGAACCACCCACTGTAGGAGAAGATCAGGTTCAAGAATATCTAAGGAACCTGAAGGTGCACAAGTCCATGGGACCTGATGAGTTGCATCCACAGGTCTTGAGGGAACTGGCAGATGAAGTGGGCAAGCCACTCTTCATCATATTTGAGAAGTCCTGGCAGTCTGGCGAAGTTCCCACTGACTGGAAAAGGGGAAACATAACCCCCATCTTTAAGAAGGGAAAAAAGGCACACCCAGGGAACTACAGGCCGGTCAGTCTCACCTCCATACCTGGCAAGATCATGGAGCAGATCCTCCTGGAGACTATGCTCAGGCACATGGAAAATAAAAAGGTGATTGGTGACAGCCAACATGGCTTCACTAAGGGCAAATCATGCCTGACAAATTTTGGTGGCCTTCTATTATGGGATTACAGCGTTGGTGGACAAGGGAAGGGCAACTGACATCATCTACCTGGACTTGTGCAAGGCATTTGGCACTATCCCGCACGACATCCTTGTCTCTAGATTGGAGAGACATGGATTTGATGGATGGACCACTCGGTAGATAAGGAATTGGCTGGATGGTCGCACTCAAAGAGTTGTGGTCAACAGCTCAATGTCCGAGTGGAGAACAGTGACGAGTGGCGTTCCTCAGGGGTCAGTACTGGGACCGGCACTGTTCAACATCTTTGTCGGCGACATGGACAGTGGGATCGAGTGCACCCTCAGCAAGTTTGCCAACAACACAATGTTGTGTGGTGGGCTTGACATGCTGGAGGGAAGGGATGCCATCCAGAGGGACCTGTACAGGGTGGAGAGGTGGGCCCATGTGAACCGCATGAAGTTCAACAAGGCCAAGTGTAAGGTTCTGCGCATGGGTCGACACAATCCCAAGCACGACTATAGGCTGGGCGAGGAATGGATTGAAAGCAGCCCTGAGGAGAAGGACTTAGGGGTATTGATTGATGAGAAGCTCAACATGAGTCGGCAGTGTGCGCTTGCAGCCCAGAAAGCCAACCATGTCCTGGGCTGCATCAAAAGAAGTGTGACCAGCAGGTTGAGGGAGGTGATTCTGCCCCTCTGCTGTGCTCTCGTGAGACCCCCACCTGGAGTACTGCATCCAGCTCTGGAGGCCCCAGTACAGGAGAGACATGGAGCTGTTGGAGTGAGTCCAGAGGAGGGCCACGAAGCTGATCAGAGGGCTGGAGCACCTCTCCTATGAGGACAGGCTGAGACAGTTGGGCTTGTTCAGGCTGGAGAGGAGAAGGCTCCAGGGAGATCTAATTGCAGCCTTCCAATACCTGAAGGGGGCCTACAGGAAAGCTGGTGAGGGACTGTTTATGAGGGAGTGTAGTGACAGGACAAGGGGTAGTGGGTTTAAGCTGAAGGAGGGTCGATTTAGATTAGATGTTAGAAGGAAATTCTTTAGTGTGAGAGTGGTGAGGCACTGGCACAGGTTGCTCAGAGAAGCTGTGGATGCCCCATCCCTGGAAGTGTTTAAGGCCAGGTTTGATGAGGCTTTGGGCTACCTGGTCTAGTGTAGGGTGTCTGTGCCCATGACAGGGGGTTGGAACTAGATGATCTATGATGTGCCTTCCAACCCAAACCATTCTATGATTCTATGATCAAAGACAGCAAGGCTTAATTCTCAGTTTTTGGAACCCGTGGTAGTTCTGCAGTATTTGTAACATTAGGCCATGTTACACATTCTTTCACAAATGGTAAGACATTGCTGTTTTCCTAATTAAGGTTGGTATTTCCCTTCCCATACCCTTTCATTTCCAGTGAACCATGGCTCAACTTGCCTGGGACAATTTTCTGAGATTTTAGGGGCATGTTATGACTGCCTCTCCTATAGATATCCTGGTCTAACCCAAATGTCCCTTCTCACGACTTAAAGAACTGTAAACCAAAGCTGGAATCCAAGACAAATATGTACCTCCCAAATTCCCCAATGTAGTCTCCAACCACATACGCACACCCTCCTCTGCCAGACCTGCATGTAGGGAGCATATGTTGGTTCAACCCTACCCGCCCCATGTGTTCACAGAAACACATGGACAGAGCCATGCACATCACTCCCAATTGAAAATGGCGGACTATGTGTTTGGGGGCTGGGAAGGGAAAGAAAAGCTACTGTCAAGGACAAGTCTGTCATTCAATCCAGTTGTTTCCTTTTCAAGTTCTGGTTCTTCAAAGGATTACTTGTAAGACAAATCAAAAGGCCCTAACAAAGCCATTAGTTACAATATTTCAGGATACTGGCTTTTCATATTGGGTAACACGCTAATCTGCCCTCATGGTTTATGGGTCTTTGGTGAAGGCTATCATGGACATATATGTTGTTCCTCTTTCTGTATGCCCAAAGCCATTTTGCCTGCAATTTACACCTGACCGGCCCTTTTTATACCCCTTTTGTCAACACCCTGTGTCCCCTTCCCCTGTACATCCCTCATGGATTTGTACAGTTCTATCTATTTCACACCTCTTCCAGCCTGTGTCTGCACCCAGGGTCTCCCCTGTTTCACAGTCTTAATTGTCGCAAAGTCCATGTTGATCTTCCTGGAAGTGACACCTGTGGTTTCTTGATAGCCTATCAATTAGTTTGAATGGCAAGGTTTGTTTCTTTCCGTTATCTCCATCTATTTTATCAGGTTTGTGCCTGTATTTTGGTTTATTGTGTCCATTTCTTATCATCCCATTTGAGGAGGTCCCCAGTCAGATAAACTCACTGGAGTAAACATTCTCACATTCCCACATGCGCACATCAGTTAGTGTGGCTGACCAGGTTTGGTTCTCATCACTGCCTCCCTTATTAGTCAGGTTTGTGTCCCTGTATGTTCTTGTTTATGGCTTTCTCCATTCCTTGTTATCCTTTTTTGCATTGAGAAGGTCTTTGACTAGATACCCTTAAAGCAGCAGATACTCTCCTTCCACATACCCTTACCTGTGTAAGTAAGTGAGGCAAGGGGCTCAGTGCTGGCAGTTGGAGCAGAACCATGGGTGACAGCCCGTGTGCCTGGTGCTGGTTGCTGTGACAGCGAGTGTCTGTATCCCCCACAAACTATGTGTGTGGAGTCTGTGTTTCTATTCACCACCAAACTTCAAGCTGGACCAGCATTCAAGTATGAGGCCCCAGGTCTGGGCAGGGGCATCAGGTGGGCAGAGGGTCCATGCTGGTATCCAGGGGTACCTATGAGTGTGGGATGCCTGTGGGACGAGTGTGTGAGTGCTGCGTGTTTGGTGGATTGATCTGGACCAGCCGGCGAGTAGGGGACCTGTGGGGTGGGTCAGAGGGCTGAGGCCCAGGTAGGGATGCTGAGTGGAGAGAGAGGTTATGCTGGTGCTTGAGGGACCTGCAAATGTGCATGTGCTTGTGCAGCCTGACAGTCTTGTGTGTGTACGTGCACTAGTGGCCTCCTGTCTCTGCCAGACCCAGAAGAGGAGGGGATGTGGCTGTCTGTGCTTGTGCGTTACATGTGTCCTGTGTGGGGGTGCTGTTGATGCAGCACCTTGGCTGTCCCACTGTGACCAGCTGTGTCAGTGTCATCTGTGTCTCTGTCTCTGTGTCCATGTGGAGAATCTGGGGAACTACAGGCCTGTCAGTCTGACCTCAGTACTGGGGAAGGTTATGGAGCAGATCATCTTGAGTGACATCATGCAGCATGCACAGGACAACCAGATGATCAGGCCCAGTCTGCATGGGTTTATGAAAGGCAGGTCCTGTTTGACTAACCTGATCTCCTTCTATGATGAGGTGACCTGTGGAGTATGATAGGCATGGACTCTGTAGGGTGCAAGTACAGAATCAACTTTATTACAGAATTTTCTGATTATATAGTATTTCTTGTTAAAAGGAGAGGCTCTTTTATTCCCCAATCATCACCCGATTCGTGTTCCCCGCAAGATCCGTTATTCTGTTTTTCTCTTGCACCTGGCAGGCGCCTGGCTGTCTCTTCTCAGCTCCTTATCTCCTGGATTCGGCCAGTCACATGTTATTTACGAGCTGCTGAAGAATGCAAGGCCTGTTTTGTGCATATCTTTTCTTTGAACCGCTGTTTTTCGCTGCTTTAGCGCATGGGTCGAAATCGCACATTTCCCACGCTGTCTTTATTCGCTAAAGCGTTGTTCTCCACAGTGACCTACTTAGTGGATAAAGGAAAGGCTGTTGATGTTGTCTACCTAGACTTTAGTAAATCCTTTGACACTGTTTCCCACAGCATTCTCCTGGAGAAACTGTCTGCTTATGGCTTGGATGGGTGTACTCTTCACTGGGTAAAAAACTGGCTGGATGGCCAGGTCCAAAGAATTGTGGTGAATCCAGTTGGTGGCCAGTCACAAGAAGTGTTCCCCAGGGCTCAGTACTGGAGCCAGTTCTGTTTAATATCTTTATCAATGATCTGGACAAGGGGACCAAGTGCACTCTCAGTAAGACGACACCCAATTGGGCAGGAGTGTTGATCTACTTGAGGGTAGGAAAGCCCTACAGAGGGATCTGGACAGACTAGATCAATGGGCTAAAGCCAACTGTATGAGGTTCCACAAGGCTCAGTGCCAAGTCCTGCACTTGGGTCACAGCAACCCCATGCAGCACTACAGGCTTGAGGAAGAGTAGCTGGAAAGCTACCCAGTGGAAAAGGACCTGAGGGTATTGGTCAATAGCCGGCTGAATATGAGTCAGCAGTGTGCTCAGGTGGCCAAGGCAGCCAACAGCATCCTGGCTTGTGTCAAAAATAGTGTGGCCAGCAGGACTAGGGAAGTGATTTTCCCTTTGTACTCGGCACTCTTCACTAAAAGGGTTGGAACAGGCTGTCATGGGAAGTGGTTGTGTCACCATCCCTGGAGGGATTTAAAAGCCGTGTAGATGTGGCGCTTAGGGACAATGGCAGACTTGTTAGGTTAATGATTGGACTCAATCTTAAGGGTGTTTTCCAACCTAAGAATTCTACTATTCAGTGATTCTATATAGTTGTTAAATGTGGAAGGCATCTTGTGCAGGTCCCCAGAGCTCACTCAGCTTGTGCAGGCTCATTAGCCCCAACTCTGGATTTTTTTCCTTTCCTTTTTTCCCCTAAAGATGTTAGCATCCTCTGCTACCCTTCATAAGAGAAATCTGACTGTAGCCTAAAATTATCTCACACCCATCTGCAAGAGGAAGAGTCAGAAAGCTGGTGTATATATTGACCTCAGCAGGGCAGGGCTCCTCAGAGGTGGAAAAGAGGATCTTTGGACCTGCACTATGACAGGGAAGGTATTTTGATCCCCAGAAAAGCCATGGTGTAGAAACATGAGCTCTGAAAGGCCAGGAGGGGACAATAGCTGCAGTGAGTCCTAAAGTCATGCATGTGAAAGTGCTGCTCTGTTCCCATATTTAGCTTCACTTGCAATTAGCGAGAGTCACTGTGAGATGATCTGCAACTGTGCTGCTGGAGTTTTGGACTGTTCTGGGCTTTAAATGATCCTGGGGTTAAGCCAAATGTGGGAAATGATTGTGGAGAGATGCAAGGTTTGGTGAAGAAACTCCTGCCCATTGGATGCGACATAGGCTGAAAGACCTGAATCCCATGCATGGTCAACTTCCTCTGACCTCTCTTTTCCACTGAGCAATCTGAGTTCCTTCAACCGCAGAAAAGGACAAGAAGCTCCATGCAGCAGATGAGAAGGATCAGGCTGAACTTCTGTCCCAGGTTCTGAGGCCCTCTGCCTCTGCAGTATTTGGTTTTCAGCAATAGTCTTTGTGTTTCTACATCCTCTGATAATCAGTGTGTGCAGTTCTGGGCCCCACAATTTAAGAAGGATATGAAGGTCCTTGAATGCATCCAGAGGATAGCAACAAAGGTGGTGAAAGGGCTGGAAGGCATGTCCTGTGAGGAGCAGCTAAGGACTTTGGGTTTGTCTGTTGTGGAGAAAAGGAGGTTGAGAGGTGACCTCATTGCTCTCTGCAGCTTCCTGAGGAGAGGATGTGGACAGGGAGGTGCTGAGCTTTTCTCCCTGGGACCAAGGAACAGGATGCCTGGGAATGGTTCAAAGCTGTGTCAGGGAAGGTTCAGACTTGACATTTGGAAACATTTCCTTACCAAGAGGGTGGTCAAACTGAAAGTTCTTAGAGATGTGGTCAATGCCCTCAGCCTGTCAATGTTTGTAATGGATTTGGACAATGCCCTTAAAACCAAGCTTTCACTTTTGATCAGCCCTAAAGTGGTCAGGCAGTTGAACTAGATGATCATTATAGGTCCCTTACAACTAAACTTTTCTTTTCTTTTTTCTTTTCTTTTCTTTTCTTTTCTTTTCTTTTCTTTTCTTTTCTTTTCTTTTCTTTTCTTTTCTTTTCTTTTCTTTTCTTTTCTTTTCTTTTCTTTTCTTTTCTTTTCTTTTCTTTTCTTTTCTTTTCTTTTCTTTTCTTTTCTTTTCTTTTCTTTTCTTTTCTTTTCTTTTCTTTTCTTTTCTTTTCTTTTCTTTTCTTTTCTTTTCTTTTCTTTTTTCTTTTCTTTTCTTTTCTTTTCTTTTCTTTTCTTTTCTTTTCTTTTCTTTTCTTTTCTTTTCTTTTCTTTTCTTTTCTTTTCTTTTCTTTTCTTTTCTTTTCTTTTCTTTTCCTTTCTTTTCTTTTCTTTTCTTTTCTTTTCTTTTCTTTTCTTTTCTTTTCTTTTCTTTTCTTTTCTTTTCTTTTCTTTTCTTTTCTTTTCTTTTCTTTTCTTTTCTTTTCTTTTCTTTTCTTTTCTTTTCTTTTCTTTTCTTTTCTTTTCTTTTCTTTTCTTTTTTCTTTTCTTCCTGGTTTCAGCTGAGAGGATTGATTTTCTTCATAGTAGCTAGTGTGGGGATACGTTTTGGATTTGTGCTGGAGACAGCATTGATAATATAGAGATGTTTTTGTTCTATGGACTTATTGTTGAGCAGTGTTTACACGGGGCCAAGGCCTTTTCTGCTTCTTGCACTGCCCTGCCAGCGGGATGGCTGGGGTGCACAAGAAGTGGGGAGGAGACACAGACAGGACAGGTGACCCAAATTGACCAAAGGGATATTCCATACTATATGACATCATGCTCAGTTTATAAGGAGCTTGGGGGAAGAAGGGGGGGGGGGGGGGGGGGCGGCGGCGTTCGGAGCAATGGCGTTTGTCTTCCCAAGTAACCATTACGCGTGACGGAGCCCTGCTTTCCTGGAGATGGCTGAACACCTGCCTGCCCATGGGAAGTGGTGAATGAATTCCTTGCTTTGCTTTGCTTGCGTGCGGCTTTTGCTTTACCTATTAAACTGTCTTTATCTCAACCCACGAGTTTTCTCACTTTAACTCTTCCAATTCTCTCCCCCATCCCGATGGGGAGGGAGTGAACGAGCGGCTGCGTGGTGCTCAGCTGCCAGCTGGGGTAAAACCACGACAGTCCTTTTTTGGTGCCCAACGTGGGGCTCGAAGGGTTTGAGATAATGACAGATTTGATTGGAATGTGCTAGATTGAATTTATAGCTGTTATTAGCTATTTAGTATTAGCTGTTCAGCTATTAATTGGCAGGCTCCTGTGCTTGCCATGGGGCTTGCTTGCCTTACTGTCTATTAGAGTCTAGTGCTCGTTAGTGGCTGCTTTGTGCTTTCGTTGCTTGCTGTACTGCCATACTGCTTATCATCTTACTGTGCTGTGCCTGGGAACATTTTGATAACAGCAATGGTGATGCGCCTGGGCTGGCAGGTGGCCAGGGCATCACTGCTGTTTTTGTGCTGCTGTCCTGGACAGGCTGGAACTACTGTGTGCACTTGAGTCGACGGGACTGTGACCTGTGGATGATTCCACGTCGGAGCAGGACACCCCAAAGCATCTGGGGCCGTGGTTGCATCTGTGCCGCAGCAGGTATATCTCGAAGTGTTTGGGGCCGTGGTTGCATCTGTGCTGCAGCAGGTATATCTCGAAGTGTCTGGGGCCATGGTTGCGTCTGTGCCGCAGCAGGTATATCTCGAAGTGTCTGGGGCCGTGGTTGCATCTATACCGCAGCAGGTATACCTCTGGAAGGACTGTGAGCCAAGGATAAGTCCATGCTGGAGAAGGTACACCTCGGAGCATCTGTGGCAAGGGTAAGTCCATGCTACAGCAGGTACACCTTGAAGCATCAGTGGCTGTGCATGGGTCATGCTGGAACATTTCAAAGTGTGTGGCCATGGACGAGCCCATGATAGGGCAGGTTTATTTCTGAGAGGACTGAAGCGACTGTGACTCTGGGCAAGGCCACGCTGGAGCAAGTGTATCTATGAAGGCATTGTGGCCCATGGAGAAGGCCATGCTGGAACAGGTGCACCTCGAAGTGACTGTGGCTGTGGATAAGTCTATGCCACAGCAGGTGTACCCCTGGAGAAACTGTGGCTCACAGATAAGGCTCCACTTGGAGCAGGTACACCCCTAAGGGACTGCAGTCTGAGGATAAGTTCAAGCCGGAGCAGGGGCAAGGGGAGGTGTTCATTGCAATGGTAAACTTGATGGTCTGACTCAAAGGGACCAGGGGTGGAGATTGTAATGGAAATAAATAACTTTAAATTGTTGTAACCCATGATTTGAGTTGCATGTTACAGGAATTACTGTAGCAGAAATCACCTGAACCAATGGAGAACAAGCCTTACAGGAGGCAGCACAAGTGCAGCAGTGGACCTGACCTGAGCTGGTTTTGGTGCCCAGTAACTCCACGTCAACCACCTCTCCTGTCCTGAGTGACCACCATGGTGGATGGAGCCCAAGGTTGTGGACCAAGTGAACCCAATGGACATTTTGGGGACATTTATGGACATTTTAAAAGGGTGGTCCACAAACTAAGAGAATGATATCAGCATTTTATATCAAGGGATGAGAAGGGTGGTGGTGCTTAATGAGGATGTATTGAATAGTGTGGGACCTGGGCATGACGTAAATAGTGTGGAATAAGGGGTGGATAATGTCCTGGTTTCAGCTGAGAGGATTGATTTTCTTCATAGTAGCTAGTGTGGGGATACGTTTTGGATTTGTGCTGGAGACAGCATTGATAATATAGAGATGTTTTTGTTCTATGGACTTATTGTTGAGCAGTGTTTACACGGGGCCAAGGCCTTTTCTGCTTCTTGCACTGCCCTGCCAGCAGGATGGCTGGGGGTGGACGAGAAGTGGGGAGGAGACACAGACAGGACAGGTGACCCAAACTGACCAAAGGGATATTCCATACTATATGACATCATGCTCAGTTTATAAGGAGCTTGGGGGAAGGGGGGGGGGCGGCGGCGTTCGGAGCAATGGCGTTTGTCTTCCCAAGTAACCATTACGCGTGATGGAGCCCTGCTTTCCTGGAGATGGCTGAACACCTGCCTGCCCATGGGAAGTGGTGAATGAATTCCTTGCTTTGCTTTGCTTGCGTGCGACTTTTGCTTTACCTATTAAACTGTCTTTATCTCAACCCATGAGTTTTCTCACTTTAACTTTTCTAATTCTCTTCCCCATCCTGATGGGGAGGGAGTGAACGAGCGGCTGCGTGGTGCTCAGCTGCCAGCTGGGGTAAAACCACAACACTTTTCTAAATTTAGTTTCTAAATATTAGATTTTGCTCTGAAGTGAAACTTGCCCATTTGAAATGGTCCAAACTTTTCTTTCTAGTATATCACAGAGTCTGATGATTGCCAAAAATGTCTGATCATTACTATAATTAATAAAATTACATTTTTCTACACTGCTATCATTGACTCATTGAAATTCTTATTTTTGCTTTGCAGAAGAATTATTCAGGATTAAACTGCACTTCCCTAAGTTGTTGGGGAAGATGTACTTATGGTTTCCATTGCCTAATGAAGACCTAGCTTCACTGCTTTTCCCACAACACGTTTTGTCACACACCACTGTGCCCCATTCTCCAGGGAAGTGAGTTTTGTGAGGTATAGTTCTCTGTTGCTGCTCCAGTGGAGACTCCCAACTCCTGCCTACATAGGTGCTGCTGGGAAATTTGTTGGGATACTATGGGATTTTAACCACCTAGAAATAAAAATAGGAGAACATTAAAAAAAAAAAAAAACTTCAGATCTTACATTTGCAATTTCTGTGGCCTAACTAATTATTCAGTGTATTTAATCATGAGAATAATTAAACTATGTTTATTGGAATGACCTCACTGACAAGCTGACAAAGGTCAGAAAAACATTTGGAGGCTTACTGCTGCAGTGAAATGAGACAATTCAACCACAAGAACTTTTTCTTAAGAGAAAACAAGTTTTCTGCATGTTAAGATCCCCTGAAATGTCCCACAGCAATAACTTCCTGGGGAAAAATAGAGAAAAACCAAGCATGTTTTCATCCTGTATTTGAAAAATATCTTTTCACAGGAAAGTGACTTCTCCTCCATGGCAGTAATAGATTGTTTTTATTATTACCAGCATTGGCATTGTTGAACAGGATATGTAGGTGTGGAGATACCACTCCCTAACCCAAACTGCACACAAATGTGGGCACGAATTCATCACAAATAGTACGACTGCATTAAAAATATTTTCACTTCTTAAAAAATATATTTATTCTGTACTGAATCTTAAATCCCTGCCTTTCAGTTTTGGGGTAACTACATAAAAATGAAAAATGTTTCAAATGTATATGAATAAAAAAATAATACATATTATATATACACTATATTTCTGTCTTCCAAATTTTTACCAGAATTCAGTCTTATGCTAGGGAGATTACTGAGGCAAAAGAGAAAGTTTGTGTTTTAATTAAAAGCAGATTGCGTTCTCTCCCCCCATACTTGTGCAAGAATATTCTGTTTTTACAGAAAATGAAAACGAAGTCTCTATACAGAAATTTCTGTTCTCTACAGTTCTCTGAAATTCCATTTTCAGAATAAATTACTGGTTTGTAGGGGAAAAGAAAAAAATCCTGGTTTATTCTGCATATGTCTTTTCCTTGTAAGAAATTAGATTGATTTTTTTTTTTCCCCTCCAAATAAAAGCAGTAACTGCCCATCAGGGAAATGGTTCCAGTTATCTTGGGCTGGGGGCAGGAGGGTAGGCAGCTGCCTGCTTCTCTTCAAACTTCCTCACAGTGTCTCCAAACTCATTGGATATTATAACATTATTTTTCCAAAACCTTAAGCACTATCTCCATAATTTTAATTCATGCTATTTATTTGACTGAAAAGAAGCTTGAAAAAGGACTGTGATGCAGGCATCTTTGTAGTCATCTAATGTAAGGAAATACCAGAAATTAGAAAGAAATTGGGATTGAGACTGAGCTAAACCATACTGTCCATTGAGTCTAACAAGGATAGCCTGGCCGCAGTGCTATCCCCTTTAGGGTGAGCAGATTCCCTCTCCAGATTTCTTGACTGATGGAAACTGAGACAGCCACCACACCCATCCTTTATTTGTTAGCGCACAGGCCACCTAGCCTAAAGTGAACTTACATGTCAGACCAGCCCAAATTGTAAGAGTGGGAGCTTAGGGAAAGCAGGTCCTGTGTGGGTGACTCGGTTGTCTATTTCTAGACAGAGAACCCCTGCATCTCCATGAACAAGCTTCAGCTCAGCTTAACTTCAAGTAATTGCTCTAGGTGAGGTGTATTCCAGGCAGAGGTGCTGCTGTACAAGCTGGTTGATACTCTAGAGGGAAAGGATGCAGTCCAGAGGGACCTTGACAAGCTAGAGAGGTGAACCCCATGAAGTTCAACAAGGCCAAGTGCAAGGTGCTGCAGGTGGGTCAGGGCAATCCCAAACACGGACACAAGCTGAGCAAGGAGTGGATTAAGAGCAGCCCTGCAGAGGACTTGAGCATATTGGTGGGTGAAAAACTGAATATGAGCTGGCAATGTGTGCTTACAGCCCAGAAAGCCAACCATATCCCATGGCAGGGGAGTTTGAACTAGACGACCTTTAAGGTCCCTTCTGACCTAAACCATTCTGTGATTCTATGATCCATTGAGTGATAGTGATGATATTCTGGAGCCTTTCTCTGTGTAACACTGTGCCCTTGACTGCTTTTCAGGCTGAATGACTGTTGTGTCACCTTTATGCTTTAAAGCCTGGGGCTTCACGGTTGCAAATATTATTGAAATAAAATGGAAACTGTGCCTAGCTGGGACCCATGTAAAAGACCTGACCCTTTAAACCCAGGAACAGGGTATGGAGGGTGTTAAAAAAGACGTGAAGAAAGATACTGTAATACAAAGTGTTAGCACAAGCAAACAGAAAGAATTTCCACAGCAATATTTACCATTGCATTATTATTATGAACTGATGAGATATATAGATAGATAGATAGATAGATGAGTCATTTCAGAAGGGAAATAAGAACACTGAACTGGATTAAGAGATGAAAGTTGAATGTACCCTTGACTATTGTGACCATAGGACAGTGGAGTTTAAGATTCTCAGAAGACTGAGCAAAATAAACTGGCATTCTGAAGAGCAAATTTTGGCTTGTTCAGGTGCCTTCTTGGGATGATCCCAAGGAAAACTGCCCTGGAGGGTAAAGAGGCACAGGAAAACTGTTTGTTCTTTAATATCAGCGTCCTCAGAGCAGAATGCATTCAAATTTGCAGTAAGTCAAGCAAGTGCAAAAGAAGGCTAGCATGGATGGACACGGATCTCCTGGCAGCTCTAACACAAAAAGGACCTACACTGAAGGTAGAAGCATCAACAGAGGCTACTTCAGAACATCACAGAGACATTGTCTGCCCATATAGGAATTGAGCCAGGAAAAGCCAATACTCAGCTGGAGCTGAGCCTTGCAACGGAGGTGAAGGACAGGCAGAAATGTTTCTCAAAGTACATTGGCAGCAAAAGGAAGGCTAAGCAGAGTGTGGGCTCATTGCTTAGTGGGGTTGTGGACCTAGTGACAGGGAATGTGGAAATGGCTTTTTGTATCAGTTTTCCATAGTAAGCTTTGCCCTCAGGCCTCTTAGGTCCCTGAGCTTTCTAGCTGAATTTCTGAAACAGTACCCATGGTTGAAGGAGATAAAGATAACTTAAGTCAATTAGACGTGTACAAGTCAATGGCACCACATTGGATTCATCCGCCAGTGCTGAAAGAGCTGGCTCATGTCACTCCAATGCTGTACTCTCTCATCTTAAAATTGTCAATTCAGGGAGATTTCTGATGACTGTAAACAGGCAAATGCCACATCCATCTTCATAAATGGCAAGGAGAATCCAGGGAACTACAGGCTGATCAGTCTCACCTGGGAAGATTATGGGCTCATTGCTAAACACATGAAGGACAAGAAGGTGATTGGGAAGAGTTACAATGGATATCCCAAGAACAAGTCATGTCCAACAAACTTCATATGATGAGGTGACTGGAACTGTGGATGAAGGCAGGGCAGTGAATGTTGTATACCTTGACTTTATCACATAGTCTCCCATAGCTTCCTTATCACCAAAGTGGTGGGATATGGGCTGGAATAGAGTTAAGCCCGGGAAAATGGGAGGGGTGGGGGGAAGGTGTTTTAAGGTTTGGTTTTACTTCTCATTACTGTACTCTGATTTGATTGGTAATAAATTAAATTAATTTTCCCAAACTGAGTTTGTTTTGCCTGTGATGGTAATTGGTGAGTGATCTCTCCCTGTCCTTTTCTCAACCCACGAGCCTTTTGTTATATTTTCCCTCCCCTGTGCAATTGAAGAGGGATAGTGATAGAGCAGCTTTGGTGGGCACCTGGCATCCAGCCAGGGTCAACCCACCACAGTAATGCTTCCATGAGAAAACTGTGTTTACCACTGAGTTTCCTGCTCATTTAGTAAGTGAGCAAATTTCTGAATGTGAGATGGGGACAACATTCCCCTCACATCATCTTAGGAAGGTCAGTCACATGTTTTCCTGTTCTCCATGGAGTGTGCGGAATGGTGTAATTTGTAGGGCCCAGTGAGAATTTTCTGTAATAAATCACCTGCAAAGACAGCACCATGGCACTCCTGGATATTGACCATGCTAGGGGCCCTAACCATGCCACTGTTGTTCTCCTTTTCTCTCCTCACTTCTATTTAGCAATCAATCTAGTGTAGTTTCCTCTCTAGGTTAACACACCTGAAAGCTAGCTTGGTAAACTTGTTTGTTATTTCTGCTTGTCATATAATTACAAAGGGTCTTTATAGTAGTGTCAGAGAAGAGGAGATTCTGTCTGCAGGAATATCTGATGTCACCTTGAGGATGTTGAGTGGAGGAGAAACCTTAGAAGTTTCTAGAAATGCCCCAGAAAGTGCTGCTGAGCATCAAACCACCTAACTTACAAGTGACCTATTCTGAGGCTCACACTCAAAATTAGCATAGTCCTTTGGATCTCAAAGTCAGAGAAGTGTCCTATCTGCCCCACATGGTAGGCTAACAAGGCCATGCAAAGTGCTTGTGGGATAGGTACTGTGATAATGAAGGTTCTGTGCACTGTGGGTGCAGCCACACTCCCCTCAAAGGGGCTAGCTATGGGCAGTATGGGTGTGAATGCTTCTGGTCTGTTGGCTGAGGTAAATCTCTTAGATGACGTAGACAAAGACTAGTTGTCTTTCACTGCTGAAGGAGTGCTGAAGGACTGGTTTCAGGGCCAATTACATGGCAAGAGTGCAAAGGGACAGAAAGTCTGCTCCAGAATGTGTGGGACTGCTCAGAATGGTGGTAACCATGATCCTTGAGGATCATGGAGCCAGCCCTAGCTAAGAAAGTCCCCCAGTACATCAAAGACTTGATCATGGACACCATTCCAGAGTGGGGATGTTGCTGTCCAGGTGCAGGTGCCTCTTACTGGGTTTAGAGGGATGGTAAGTTTCATGTGTGGGAAACAAGCCATGGTCAAGGTACCGAGTTGCCAGACAAAGGAGTCATGGGATAAGGTGAGCAGACTATGCACCAGAAAACCAGAACAGCGTTGAAAGAAGAGACAGAGCAGAAGCAGTAGCCAAAGTCCCTTGCAGCAATGAAGAACGTACAGCTGGAGAGCAGACTTTATTGAATGGTAAGGAAGACTCCCGGGATGGGAGTTGCTGGGTGCTTGTGGCCTTTGACAGGAGAAAGGCACTCTTTGTAAGGCATTCATTTTCTTTTGCCAGAAGATAGGCAGGACAGTTAAGGAAGGGGATAAATAACAAAAACTCCTACTACACGTGCAACTATATGTGGATTCTTATAGCATGCAACAGAAAGGGTTTCACAAGGACCGAGAACACTGATTTGTGAGGGTGCAGTGCTTTCTGGGCTACTACTGGAAGATTTTGTGGGTGAAGCCATAGTTAGTCTACTCTGCACCTACCCTGTCTACAGAATATGCACTAACGTAAGAAAACCATCCTCTCTGAAATCCTGATTTCCCCTCAAAAGGAATTATTTGGCTGATTCAGGTCCATAATACGATAGGTGAGCAATTGGCTGATGGGTCAGGCTCAAAGCGTTATAGTAAATGAGGTTGCATCAGGCTGGTGGCCAGTCATCAGCGGGGCTCTCCAGGGCTCAATTTTAGGGCCAGTGCTCTTTAATGGTTTTATAAATGCTCTGGTCACAGGAATCAAATGTACATTTAGTTTGTTGATGATACTAAACTAGGAGGAGCTGCGGACTCCCTCGAGGGTAAAGACACCTCACAGAGAGATCTGGGTAGACTAGAGAGCTGGGCAATCACCAGCCATATGAAATTTAACAAGAGCAAGTGCCGGGTTCTGAAAGAATCCCTTTTAAATCTACCCTTTTAAATTGAAAGAGGGTAGACTTAGATTAGATATAAGGAAAAAATTCTTTACTGTGAGAGTGGTGAGACACTGGAACAGATTGTCCAAAGAAGTTGTAGATGCGCCCTCCATGGAAGTATTCAAGGCCAGGTTGGATGTGGCTTTGGGCAACTTCATCTAGTGGAGGGTGTCCCTGCCCATGGCAGAGGGGTTGGAACCAGATGATCTTTAAGGTCTCTTCCAAGCCAAACCATGCTATGATTCTATGATTCTGCACCTGAGATGGTATAATCCTGGTTATACAAAAAAAGTGTGGGATGAGAGATTGGAGACCAGTCCTGCAGAAAGATATTGGGGGGTGGGGGGGGTGGTGTTGATAGCAAGTTGAATATGAGTCAACAGTGTGCCCTGGCAGCCAAAAGGGCCAGCTGTGTCCTGGGGTGCATCAAGCATAGCATAGCAAGCCGGTCGAGGGAGGTGATTGTCCCTCTCTATGCTGCACTGTGTGCAAGTTTGGGCATCTCAATATAAGAAGGACATCAGACTATTGGAGTGTGTGCAGAGGAGGGTGACCAAGATGGTGAAAGGCCTCAAGGGCAAGCCTGACTTGGTTTGTTCAGCTTGGAGATTAGAAGGCTGAGGGGTGACCTCATTGCAGTCCACAACTTCCTAAATGGAGGCAGCAGAGGGGGAGGTGCTGATCTCCTCTTTCTGATGACCAGTGATAGGACACGAGGAAATTAAATGAAGCTGCATCAGAGGAAGTTCAGATTTGACATTAGGAAAAGGTTCTTCACTGAGAGGATAGTCACTCACTGGAACAGGCTCCCCAGGGAAGTGGTGACAGCACCAAGCCTGTCAGAGTTCAAGGAGCGTCTGGACGACGCTCTTAGGCGTGTGGTTTAGTTTTAGTTAGTCCTGCGAGGAGCAGGGAGTTGGACTTATGGGTCTATTACCAACTTGAGATAGTCTATGACTCTACCTTGGAATCAAACTGAGAAGTAGATTACAGAGCAAGTACTAAAGGCAAGATAAAAATGCCTAAGGCATTGTTTATTTCTTCCCAAAGTAGACGTTAAAAATAGGTGAGCTGAATCGCTCACTAGAAACATCCATTGATTATGCAGAAATCATTAGGTGACTAATTCTGATGCTGTAGATGTCTATACCCGGGTAGAAAAATACTGTCGCTAGTGCCTACCATAAGGTTATGTGCACATTGCCTTTGATTTTTACTTGATGGTTGACTTCTGATGTCTGATTTCAGTGGCCTACCTATGCTGTATGAAAAGGCAAAGCTTGACTACAACCTAGATCATCCAGTGACTTGCACATTCTCCCTTTGTGGAGAAGCAATGACTCTCATATGACTCATTCAGGAGCAGAGTCATATGAGAGTCAAACAGCAGTCAGTGTCAACAGTCTAAGATTCAAGTATAAGCCAAAATCTTGAACTAACGTGCTTGCTACCTGATTTGATCTATCTGCAGCTGGACCAGAAGTTCAGTAATGATTCTATAAATGCTTCACACCTGACAGTTAATTTCTGTAGAGATGCAGAATTTTAACAGTAAAACTTCATAGCACAACTGTGTTAATTCCTTTACACAGTATAGTTCTCCTCTAAGTTATTCCATGCAGGTTTTAGTGTCACTCTAAGGCTTTTTGATAATTACAAGAAAATTATTTGAAGCTAGCTTAATATATATTATGTTGCTACATAATGTACACTATAGAGCTATTCCTAAGAAAATTGTATTAAGAAACAAAAACGAAAAAACTTTTGCTTATTTACTTCAAAATATTTTTTTTATTTTCCACACCAAAGTATATATTTGCTGACCAGCTTCCACATTGAGCCTTTGATCTCCTTGTTACGTAACGTATAGATCACGGGATTAGTCAAGGGGAAGATGACCGTATGGAAAACAGCAACAACTTTTTCCTTTGGGACAGCTTGGAAGGGTAAACCATAGATATACATAGCTGGGCCAGACATAAGAAAAACCACAATGATGTGGGAAATGCAGGTGGAGGCTACTTTGTTCTTTACCTTGGAGGACTGTGTCCAGAACTTCAGCAACAGGACAGTGTAGGAGATTAGGAGAAGTGTAAAGAACATAATGATAACAACTCCATTGTTGAGGAACATCAAAAGCTCCACTATGTAAGTGTTGGCACAGGCCAACTTGACCAGCTGATGGACATCACAGAAGAAGTTGTCCAGGATGTTTGGACCACATAAGGGGAGGTGGATGTTGAAGGCAAATAGAATGATGCCATGGATGAAGCCCCCACCCCATGTAGCTCCAACCAGGACACAACATACCCCCCTGTTCACAAGCCTGGTGTAGTGAAGAGGTTTGCAAATGGTCATAGGCCATGACCATGAGCAGGAAAGCTTCGGCTGCTCCCAGGAAGTGGAGGAAGAAAAGCTGGGCCATGCAGGCACTGTAGGAGGTGGTCTTAGGGTGTGAGAAAAAGTCAGCCAACATTTTGGGTGGGGTCACAGAACAGTAGCAAATATCCAAGAATGCCAAATTAGCCAGGAAAAAATACATGGGTGATGCCAGTTGGGAATCCCCCCGAATTGTGAGAATGATAAGGACATTGCCTGGCAGAATGATCATATAGAAAAGCAGGAAGAAGAAGAAGAGAATCATCTGGACTTCATGGTTTTGGGACAATCCCAATAGAACAAACTCTGTAACTACTGTGTAGTTCTCATGCTCCATTTGCACTCTGCAGAACCCTGAAAAACAGACAGTAGTCAGGGGAAAAAAACAAATACCAGTGTAAATCTCCAGAAATGTTTGAGCAACCCAGGGCATTATTTAGATTGCCTAAAATGCATGCCCTTTTCACATTTCTAGTTTTAGGGAACTCCTAATGGTGAAATACTTGAAAGCCAGTAATTTAGATCCCCACTAACTTGGACATTTTACTGGAAATGTAAACTGGAAATCTCCACATTTTATCATATGTTCTTTGTTTTCTTTGTGCCCTGGGAACAAAGGGTCAAAGTATTAGTCCATTATTCCATGGACAGGCTGACTTTTGTGGTTTACAGTATAGATGCCTTTATCTGAGCTGGTCACGTCTGCTCTCTCTCCAGTTAACAAAAGTAGGTCCTTCCAGGGAAGACAGATTTCATTCTAGGGTAGACAGCTAAACAAACCTAGATGAAATACATGCTAAAGTTACACAATTAACCTAAATCACATCCACTGATTATAAAAGGAAACTAAGTATAGATCACACATCTGAAAGAAGGTTTATGAATCCCTCGGGTGAATTAATCTGACAGCTGTGAAGTTGTTTGCCATTAAACACTTTAAAATCCATTTATACTTAATGCTGTCAATATAGCCAGCCCAGGAAATGAATAATTCCATCCTAATTTTTCTCTAGCATATATCAGTTCAAGTATTTTCCAAAATATTTCATTTTTCCCAATCATTTTTCAAGGGAGCTGAGGATGCCTAGATCACATTCAGACTTCCACCTTTCTCCAGAGAAATCCCACAGTGATGTCTAATTTTCCAATGAAGTCAACAGAACATTGGAAACATAAAGAAAACTCAATTATCTAAATACCTCTATGAAAATAATCCACCATGAATCAGCATGACAGCAGTCTGGAAAACAAACTGAAATTTTTTCATAGAATGTAGCAAATAATTTCATTTACGTATATTTGAATGGAACTGTGGATTTTGACACATCCCTCCTGAATAGAACCATAAAAATTGGTCATATTTCTTTTAAAAGTCTTTCTATTTGTCTAAGTTCTTTCATTCCTCCCACTTCTTTTTCTTCTTTTGGGTCAGGAGAAAGTTATATGAGTTTTTGCCTCCAGCTTTTTTAACACTTTTCTTCCATTTTGCTACAAAGATGGTATATTTGTCTGCATAATAGTGTCTGCACATTGCTGCAACAATGTTGAGGTAGAGAATATGAAAATGCTTTAATGAGAGAAAATGCTCAGACCTGTAAGCATTTCTTAGGTTTAGAACTGCTTTAGTTGAGTTCCCTTATTGAGACTAGTGAGAACTAAAATCATTCTTGATAGTGGAAACTAAAAAAAATAAAAACATCTGAGAGGGGGAGAAAGTGGTAAAAAGTAGTAAAATTCAGAATAAAGGAAAAAAAAAGGAAAGGAAAGTAAGAAAGGAATAAAAACAAGTAAGAGAAAAAAATCATTATGTCACTTTTTGATGTTTTTGTCAAAAGTCAAAATTTCATAGCATGCCTTGAAATGAAAAAAAATCATTACATTCTTTGTTTTCTCCATCTCTTCCTTTCTTTAATGGAAAGCTGAAGGGCTCATTGTGCTGGATATGTGTATAAATTGCCCAATATTTAATTTCTCAGCTGACTGTGAATCCTTATCCATCCGGACCTGAGCTTCTCTTTGCCTGTCTTCAAATTCCCTCTAAGTGGCTTGTTCAGCTCCAGTCTCTTCCCATCTCATTCATGACAGAAAGATTCCTGCAGGAGCCTACCACTCCACTCTGCTGTCCTGTATCGTATCGTATCCTACTCATCCAGCGAATGCAGAAACAACACTCCCCTCACGTCTACTTGGGTATAGAGACTTCAGTGGACACACTTGACTTCCATGGCTTTGCGTCTATGACCCTCCCACAGAGCTCAGTCTCTACTGCTCTCTAGGTTGTTCAGTCGTAATCAGCAAAGAACCGATTGAGGTTACTCTCTCTTTGCTGTTTCTTGCCACACCACTTTAGATAGGTGGTAAATATTTCCCCTTTTTCCCACCCAGTTCCCTGATGTTATCAGTGTGCCTATGTCCAGATCCTTTCCACTCTTCAGCAGCGGATTATGGTTTACCCGGTCTCCATTCTACAGTGAAAAAGACTGGCTACTCAACTTAGTTCTATTCCTTCTTCTTGTTTTCCCTGCTGCATTTTTGTCTTCAGTACTGGAAACAAATTTACTTGAAAGCTACATAATGCACTTCTTCATTTGTCTTTTTTCAGTCCTTTAAATGATTTCGTTCAAGAAGAAACAGCTTACAGGAAACCCAAGAATCACAGTCTGTGTGATGACTCATTCTGGTCTTTTCTACAGTGAAGCCATCTTTTCAAGAGTTAATTATGGGGATGTTCATACTGCATAATTTACAACACTGCTGGTGTAGATAGCTACATCTGACTAAGTCAACATAGCAACCTGAGGGACAGAGTGGAAGGAAAGATACAGTTCCTCTTAGGAAATATAGGAATGGAACCCAGGTCCATTTTACCTACTCCAGAATAACCTGCCTGACCTCTAGTGTCTGGTCTAAAAGGATGGGTCCTGTGTCTCACCAGCCAATCTGGCAGAGGTCTCTGAGATACTCTAATGCCACTCTGATGGCACTTGATGCTATGTTTGACTACTTGAATTCTGCTCTACGTGTCTAACTCAGGCTTTTAATCCTATCTTTATCTTTGGACAGATTAATTGTACCTCTAATCTCTGAGTTTATCCCCTGGTTATTTCTGAATAATAGGGAATTCCTGAACCTAAATGATTTTGTAACTACTACAGAAACAAATTTCATCTGCTGCTAGGAGGATGATGATCCTTGCTGGATCTGCTAACATCCTTATAGAGGGTGGCATACCATTCTTTAGGGCAATACTGATGTCTACCTGTGGATCTAAGTGAAGTGAGATTCTGGGCTTTTAACCACTATTACCTACACAATTTGGACATGGGCATCAAAGAATACATGCTGATCCAAGAAATTTCATTGTTAGTCTCATAAATGTTTTGGAAGTTTAAGTAAAATATAACAATCACTCATTACTAGTCCAATCACAGTAACACTAACACCCAATTTCTGTTTAAGATCTTTATTTATAAACTCAGTAGAAATTAGTACCTGAAAAGGGTTTACTTGAAGTTTTATCATCCTTCTTGTCCATAGTTCAAAGCCAAGTGTCCTTCATCAGGCAAGGCGAGCAGTCAATATCTCAAGTCCCTCTACTGAGATGAGTAGAGGGACTACTCATCCCAATAGAGTATTGCCTAGGGTGGTTTTCTTCCTCTCTCAAGGTTATTCTTACTGACACTGGTTTTATCAGGCCTCTCTGAATCATGTATGAATATAAGACAACTTCCCTAATCCCTACATTTCTTATCCCCACTCTTCCCAAGTCCTTCCCAAGTACCTGGCTTCACTTCACACCAAGACTCTGTATTTCTGAAACTTATTGCAACCCCAGCTTTAAAATCCTACAAACAACAGGTAACAACTTAAATATACATCTCCCTTTCAAGAGCTCTGTTGATAGCCCATCATTCTGACCTGAAATCTTGCTCTTCTGGCCATGAATCCTCTCCCACACACCCATGTATTTAGTACCACTGTGCATGCACCAGAGGTTTGGCTCTTTTGCATGCCAGACCCACTCATAGCCCGATTGTCAGCACACGCACCAGAGACTGCAACCAGACTGTCTCTGACCTTAGCTGCTTCACTCACCACCTGATGACAGAGGGAGAACATGGTGTGCCAGAGGATGGAGAAGATTTTGTCTCTGCATCTTCTAGATTATGCTTGCTTTGTCTCTTCAGAGAGTGCAGGTTGTTTCTGGTTCCCAGAGTGAAGGTTACATAGCTGTGGCAGCAGCTGTAGTTGTGGAGTGCTAACTCAGATGCCCAGGGGTCTGAATAAAAGCTCTAAGGTGTATGAGTTTATTTATAATTATTTATTAGTATTTATTATTTATTTTAACATTTATTATTCCTGGACCAGGTGTCATCTAGACAACCTCTTTGCTTCTGGGAAAGAAATGAACCCACAACCTCTGACTTCCAATATTCTGTAGACATTCTCATCTGGGAATGCACAGGATGGAAAGCCATCACCTAGAATTCTCCTGATCACTTAATTTTCTGTATTATATGACTATTCAGGATGAGTTCGCTGTAGTCCACTGACAAAGATATATACTTTCAAGATGTGTAAAACTCAACAACTTCCATCTCCCCCCACCCCGCTTCTTTCTTTCCTTCCTTTATCTTTTTATCTCTTTCCCCAAAATGTTTCTTTTAATTTGTGTTGGCAGTATATCAAGGGGTCAGATGAATCAGGACTCAGAGGTGCTTATTTCATTTCACTACCTACAAAGAATGGGTAGTTCAGACTTAAAGATATACCATCTACATGGCTTCAGTTAAGTGACATTAATTCCATTGTATATTTATACATCATTACTTAATATATATTATACATTATATACTATGTATATATGTATATTAATTAAAACCCTTTGCAATTTTAACAAAAAATTAAACTCAACACAGACTTTTAAAAGGTCAATGTTAGAAACTAAATTAAATAAGCAGCATAATCCAACAATGCTAAAGATTCATTTTGTGATTCAGTAGTGAAGCATCAAATACTGCACCAGCAACGCATGTCAAACGATTCATTTACCTGTT
Organism: Balearica regulorum gibbericeps; assembly: GCF_011004875.1. Classification (NCBI taxonomy): domain Eukaryota; kingdom Metazoa; phylum Chordata; class Aves; order Gruiformes; family Gruidae; genus Balearica; species Balearica regulorum. Next base: position 294,249 of record NC_046207.1, read on the forward strand.
TTCTAGGGTTTCTGAGGCTTCCTTTAAGATGGAGGGCAATTCAGTACAACTTGCCCTGTCTGCATGATTAATCAAAATGCAACCATTATCCAGGATGAGAAGTGACAGATGTCCAGACACCACCTGGAGTGGAAATCCCACCCCACACTCACAGCCACGTGCCCCTCCTGATGTGGAAGTCCTGCCCGTCTTTCAATCCTATGGCTGGGTAACCCTGCAGCTCCTTGCCTCCAGGGCTCCTGATTTTGATGCTATTATACCCCATATGATTTTAAAATAATGCCCTGTGATTGGTTTCTTATTTTCTTAGAGCCAGGATATACATATATACACATGCATGCACATAGCATTTACATTTGTGTTCAAATATATTTGGATATATATATTTAAAATTTAATATATATATTCATAGAAAGGTATGAATAAAATAATTATTTAGAATACATAAGGAATTGTGCTGGGTTTGGCTGGGATAGAGTTAATTTTCTTCACAATAGCTAGTGGGGGGCTATGTTTGGGATTTGTGCTGAAAACAGTGTTCATAATTTCGGGATGTCTTTTGTTATAGCTGAGCAGTGCTTACGCAGAGACAAGGGCTTTTCTGCTCCTCACACCACCCCACCAGCAGGATGGCTGGGGGTGCACAAGAAGTTGGGAGGGGACACAGACAGGACAGCTGACCCAAACTGACCAAAGGGGTATTCCATACCATATGACGTCATGCTCAGCAATTAAAAACTGGAGGAAGAAGATGGAAGGAAGGACTGATGGCATTTGTCTTCCCAAGTAACCATTATGCGTGATGGAGCCCTGCTTTCCTGGAGATGGCTGAACACCTGCTTGCCCATGGGAAGTGGGGAAGGAATTCCTTGTTTTGCTTTGCTGGTGTGCGTGGCTTTTGCTTTACTTCCAAAACTGTCTGTATCTCAACCCACGAGTTTTCTCACTTTTGCTCTTCTGATTCTCTCCCCCTTCCTGTGGCAGGGGGAGTGAGCAAGTGGCTGTGTGGGTGCTTAGTTGCCAGCTGGGGTAAAATCACAACTGTCCTTTCTGGTGCCCAGCTTGGTGCTTGAAGGGTTCAATATAATGACAGATTTGATAGGAATGTGCTAGATAGAATTTATAGCTGTTATTGCTGTTTAGCTATTAATTGGCAGGCTCCTGTGCTTGCCATGGGGCTTGCTTGCCTTGCTGGATGGTAGAGTTTAGTGCTCGTTAGTGGCTGCTTTTTGCTTTTGCTGTTCACTGTACTGCTGTACTGCTTATCATCTCACTGCGTTGTGCCTGGGAACATTTTAACAGCAATGATGATGTGCCTGGGCTGGCAGATGGCCAGGGCATCACTGCTGTTTCTGTGCTGCTGTCCTGGACAGGCTGGAACCCCAGTGTGCACTCGAGTCGAAGGGGCCATGACCTGTGGATGAGTCCATGTCAGAGCAGGACACCCCAAAGCGTCTGTGGCTGTGGATAGGCCCATGCCAGAGCAGGTATATTTCAAAGCATCTGCAGCTGTCATTATGTCTGTGCCATAGCAGGTACACCTTGAAGCAACAGTGGCTGTGCATGAGGTCATGCTGGATCACCTGGGGCATGTGGCCATGGATAAGTCCATGACAGAGCAGGTACACCTCTGGAGGGACTGCAGCCATGAGTAAGGCCATGTTGGTGCAGTTTTACTTATGAAGGGACTGTGGCTGTGGGAAAGGCCACACTGAAGCAGGTATATCTCTGAAGACGTTGTGGCCCATGGAAAGGGCCATGCTGGAACAGGTGCACCTCAAAGTGACAGTGGCTTTGGATAGTCTATGCTGCAGCAGGTGTACCCCTGGAGAGACTGTGGCTCATGGATAAGGCTTCACTTGGAGCAGGTACACCCCCAAGGCACTGCAGTCTGTGCACAAGTCCAAGACAGAGCAGGGGTAAGGAGAGGAGTTCATTGCAATGGTAAACCCTATAACCTGGCCCAAAGGGACCAGGGGTGCGGACTGTAATGGAAATACCTTTAAATTTTTGTAACCCATGACTGGAGTTGCATGTTATAGAAATTACTGGAGCAGGAACCACCTGAACCAAAGGAGGACAAGCTTTACAAGAAGCAGTGCAAATGCAGCAGTGGACCTGACCTGAGCTGGCTTTGGTGCCCAGTAACTCCACACATCACACCACCTCTCCTGTCCTGAGTGACCACAGTAACAGATGGAGCCTAAAGTCATGAACTAAATGAACTCGATGGACATTTTGTGGATATTTCTGCACATTTTATGGATATTTTACAAGGGTGGCCCATAGACTAAGGGAATGATATCTGTGTTTTATATCAAAGGACAGGAAGGGAGGTGGTGGTAAATGAGGATGTATCGGATAGTGTGGGACCTGAGCATGATGTAAATGGTATGGAATAAGGGGTGGAGAATGTGCTGGGTTTGGCTGGGATAGAGTTAATTTTCTTCACAGTAGCTAGTATGTGGCTAAGTTTTTGATACATGCTGAAAACAGTGTTGATAATTCCGGGATGTTTTCGTTACTGCCGAGCAGTTACTGTCAATGTAAGCAATATGAATACAGGAAAACTTTTAGAATGGTCATTTATCTCCTAAAAAGTAATTCACGTGTGTTCTGTCCAGACTTTCCTCCTGGCTGACATTATTGTAATAATGAAAAGGCCATGATGGCTACTTCCTAGCTTCCAAACGAAAGACTGGATATGCTGTTTTTCACCCAAGGTGGAAAGTGCACATGTATGCAAGTTCCCAGCCTGAATATATGTTTCATAAATGCTTTAAATTATTCCCCCCCCAATGAAATTATGCAGCTATTCCCAAGCACTGGGATTTTCAGCTGCAAACATTATTTCCTCCATTTTATTTCAACACTGCTACAAATCAAAATTATGTAGAACTTTATACAAAACCAGAATATTACATGGTGAACGGCATGGTGCTTGAGGAGAATTTTTTGCTATAACATGCAATCAATTAGGAGACGATTTTTGTCTTTTTCTATTGCCAAGGTTTTGAGAGAGCCTTTCATATCATACAGGAGCAGCAGGGAGCTGGACTCAATGATCCTTATGGGTCCCTTCCAACTTGTCTATGATTCTAAGAATAAGATTATCACAGAATCACACAGTGGTAGGGGTTGGAAGGGACCTCTACAGATCTTCTAGGCCAAGCCCCCTGCTAAAGCAGGATCACCTAGAGCAAGTTGCACAGGATTGTGTCGAGGCAGGTTTTGAATGTCTCCAGAGAAGACTCCACAACCTCTCTGGGCAACCGGTTCCAGTGCTCTGTCACCCTCAAAGTGAAGAAGTTCATCCTCATGTTCAGATGGAACTTCCTGTGTTCCAGTTTGTGCCCATTGCCCTTTGTCCTGTCACTGGGCACCACTGAAAAGAGTCTGGCCTCATCCTCTGGACATTGAGCTGTTGGAATGAGTGTAGAGGAGGGCCACTAAGATAATAAAAGACTGGAGCACCTCTCCTATGAGGACAGGCTGAGAGAGTTGGGGTTGTTCAGCCTGGAGAAGAGAAGGCTCCGGGGAGACATTAGAGCACCTTCCAGTACCTACGGGGGGCGTATGGAAAAGATGGGGAGGGACTGTTTATCAGGGAGTGTAGTGATAGGACAAAGGATAATGGTTTTAAACTAAAAGAGGGCAGATTTAGATTAGATGTTAGGAAGAAACTCTTCTCTATGAGTGTGGTGAGGCACTGGAACATGTTGCTCAGACTTGTGGATGTCCCATCCATGGAAATGTTCAAGGCCAGGTTGGATGGGGCTTTGAGCAACCTGGTCTAGTGGAGGGTGTCCCTGCCCATTGCAAGGGGGTTAAAACTAGATGGTCTTTAAGGTTTCTTCCAACCCAAACCATTCTATGATTCTATGATTCATTAAAAAAAAAAAAAAAATCCAATAACCCCTTGGACATCCCAAATCTTTGAGAATTTTGACAGCCTGATGGCCCATTTTGGCATGGCCCAAACAAAAGTGTAGTTTTCTCAAGCACTCTTTCCCCCTATTCTTCCCATGGTGGTAAACATCAATTTATTCTTTCCATTTTGCTACACTTTTGCTGAAACTTGCCAGGCCTTCTGCACCTGCAATGATGAAGGAAGACCCTTCATGGGCACCTGGTGTTTTTTAGAAAAGAATAACACTCCTTATTGTCCCCATGTATATATTTCTATGAAGTTCACTTTTATTCCTGGCCTTCCATTTGGGTGGGCATTGATGCTTGTACCTTGCAGCACAGCACAAAGACCAAGGGTTGCCCCAGTAATACTGCATGGTCCTCCTGTGGTCTGAGGTCATGTCAGAGAGCCTCTTGGTCAGACTCAGGACTGATCTCTTCCTTGCGTGAGGTGGGGGTGTCTTGACCTGCAGACATGTTCAATCCTCATGAACCCCCACCCTGTTCAGTGCTCAGCCACCCCTTTTAAGCTTTCTCCCCATCCCCACAAACACATTAGGACTTGTTCAGCAGACATATAAAGCAGTGGTCCCCAACCTGTTTCTTTTTTGATTCACATTTAAACAGTAACTATTTCATTATCTCTATTAAACAACTGTATTAAATATATATATGCATACTTACACATAGTTTTTTTCTATATAGAGTAGGGAAGTGCTTAAAATCTGAAATATTTTTGTGGCACAGGAAACTTTGCTTGTCTACTGCCTGTAGGAGGAAAACAGCATGGTGATGATACTGAGGTATAATGAGAAAGCTGGACAAAAAAAAAAAGCTTGAATCAGCTAGTCAGATATCCCACTACAACTAAGGTTGGATGCCAAATATTGTTATCTATTTATAAAAGCAGACATTTTCCTTATGAATGTAAATTATTACTGGTGAATTATTACTGATTCATATTATAGTGCCAACACTAGTGCTAACATCTGAAAGGAATCATGGGAATAGGATCTGATTGTACTTGACACTGGTTGTGCTCACGCAGGTGCAAAGTTTGCCCACACAAATTTTCTACTCCAACGGCAGGGTACAAGGAGGTGATCTTGACAGAGCCGTAAACTGTCTCAGCACATCAGGAGCTCAGCAGCCCAGATCAACAAAGGCATTTGGAAATGGTGGGATATGATTTCTTAAATATGTTTTTGATCTGGATCACAGACACCTAACTCTTCTGTAAACACTTAAAATCCTACTAATTTTAACTGGATCCCAGGAGAGCAGTCAGAACCTCAGTAGAGAGAAATATGCACCTCCACATTATAATGCAACTCTTTCTATATTACGGGGTAGAATTCCCCTTTTCTACCAACCTTTCTTCATTGCCTATACATGGACAAAGAAATTACAGACAAAAGAACAATCAGAAAAAGATGTGTGCAGCCATTGAAAAGTTATCTAGGAGGAAACCTGAGAAAAGCGTTAATCTTACCCCAAGACCATATCATTTAGATCAGAACCAATTATTGTCAGAAAAAGATAACTAATTAGATATAATTTCTCTCCTATCTCTGAAAATAATGAATGGAAAGAAATGTTAAAATGTATTCTTTTGTTAAAATGCATTCTTTCACAAAAATGCATTCAAAGGAAGTGAAACATTTTTAAGATATGGTCTAGTAATGTAAGGACATTGACTTTCTTACCTTTTACATTTTTTCATTATTTTTCACTTTTATTAAGCCTCTCTTTAAACCAAATCTGCTACTGTATTCATTACAAACCTTATATAACAAATCACAAATATAGTACATTATTTACTTTAGTGTGCTGTGCGTGGGTTTGTGTGTATGCACACACACAGATGCACATACATACATGCATACATACGTGTTAATATACAAAGGATGGGGAGAAGCCAACAAAATGCCTTTGCAACTTACGTTTCTTCTTTATTCTTGTCCATAGCATGAGTTCGGCTCTGTTACAGCTTGTCATGAACTCCGAATGAAACTAGTGGTTCAAATTATTTCCTTCTTAGGTGATAGGCACCTAAGGAAACAGCTATGGGCATTGTCAAGGTTCATGAGAGGCCTGAGACTATCTGTGGGACAGCAGCATCCAATGAAAAATACCCATCTTTTCAAGGTCTGTGCTATGGTGGTTCTGGGGAGTGCTACCTGAGGGTAATGCCCATATTGCATTCTGTGACATATTCACCAAAATTTCTCTGTCTTCCTCATGTGATCTCAATACTGTATGCTGGAGTTTGGATCAACCTTACATGTATGAAGGGAATGTCCACTATAGAGTCTCGTGCCTTTCTCTTCAAGGCACAGGAAAAATAAATAAAATTAATACCAGCGTGAAATCAGGTTAGGCATATTAGAATCAGTAGTTCATGTATTAGGGTTGGAGAGATGAATCCAGCCACAAACTGCTCCCTTGGTCTATTTTGGCTACAGCCTGTGACGCTGTGATCCACTAAATGGCATAATTTAACCAGAACTTCCCTTCTTTATAGAGGAAACAGGATGGTATAAGCGTGAGACAGGCTCTAGAAAAGTCAATGGCTGTGTTTCTTAGATACCAAAAATCAGTGCTCCTTCCTAAAGGTGAAATTCTGATTTACACTAGCTGAAGACATGTCTCGGTGTCTACCACACCAGTTCCTGTTTCTATCAGCTCTTCCTTTGGACTATCTTTCATGCACATGTGGCATATGGAAATAAGGAGCAGAAGGGGTGAATTCAGGGAACACAGTACGTTGCTGATAGTGTTTGATGGGAGGGCCCTACAGCAGTTATAAAAAAAGGTTTATTCTAAATGGATGAATGATATTGGATGTCTCTTTCTTCTTGGACCACTTTGTCTGAAACATCTTTAAATGAGGCATGAATTTCAAAGCTTTAACCATTTTAAATGCAATGTGCCTTAAAGTGATTGAGGCCAATCACAGTAGTGTTTTTGTATTTGATTAATTAATTTTTTTGTAAAGAAAGGTTTCTTTCAGTCGTGCCTTTTCAAGGAATAAAGCAAGAAAAAATTCTCTAACTCTTTTCATGGGGTTAAAAATAAATCAGCTCCCAGAAGCAAAGTCAGCAGAAGCTTAAATGAAGTTTCCTTAACTCTGGTTCTCCACTGTTTTAATTATGAAGAAAAAAGGTTTCCAATGAAGCACAGGTAAGTTAAACACCCTAGAGTCTAAACAAACACCCTGTGTCTAAACAAACACAACATTACAAAATGTAATTAACCACTTTGCCATTAACTAGTTGTTGTGAAGTTTCTGAAGTAAGGCAATGTATTTATGCTGAGATGGCTTATATTGCCTTTCTCTTTAACAAGCAAACTAAAAAAAATGAACATTATACTGAAAAATCTCATCCCCTCCCTCCCCCCCCCCCCTTTTTACTGCCTTTACTGTCAGTTAACTAAGTCAGCTGAAACCTGTACTGTTTCCTAACACAGACAGCCTTCAAAGATCTGCATGACCACATTAGTAGTGAAGATTTCTTTTGCTTGACCTCAATATGGAAACTAATTTGAATGTTGCAGGATTAGGCCCAGGCTATTAACCAAGCCAAGGTACCTGTTCTATGTGGAATCAACCTTAACCCTTCCTACATTTGGTGGTTTGGAGGAAATTTTCTTCAATGTATGGACATTTAACTGATATGTGGGGAAGTGCATGTATGTGACCTTGGGATATAAGCAATTAATGCAGCACTCGACACGGTGAAAGGGCTGCATCATCCTTACCTCACTTGGGCTGTCAGATCCAGCATGATGTATTTACCTCTAACATAAAGATCTGTCCTAAGGAGTTATTTTTTTCCTTCTACACAAATGTGGCAGTGCAGCTCATGCTCACTGCTCTGTATTCATGTTATGTCCAGCTAAGCTAGATCTTCGTCTGAGCCCTGTATAGCATTTAAAAGCATAATAATTGTTGTTATATGCTCCAATTTGGTTTGTTTTTTGTTTTGGTATTATTGGTTTTTGGCTCAAAGTGAACCACAACCCAGAAATACATTTCAGACATGATGTTGAATACAAAAGTGCCATTGTCCAAGACATATTGCAAAGACATGTAGGAGTGTTTGAGAGTGCAGCAGAAGCCAGGATAGCTTTGCAAGATTGTTTCTGAGGAAGAGTCAAAGCTTGTGTCAAGCTTACTGCCAGTACAAAACTGAAAATGGAATGAACTTTCCTCAGAACTGCATCAGGCTTCAGACCATCTCACCCGAGAAGGGGCTTGGATCATGAAGCATGAATAATGCCAGGAAAGAGGCATTGGAGGCAAATCACACAGGTAATTCAGTTGGCAAATTGTAGATATTGCCTAAGATGAAAAATGTTAAAACACCTCAAGACAGTGAGGTAAATCCAATATTTGCTGTCCTATGCACTAGATAAAGAATAGCTTGTCTCCGAGACGAGGTCTAGAGAAATTTGAACTCCAACCCCCTTAATCCTTCTCTGATAAATGGATGTTACTCCCCTTTTTTGAAATTGTATCAGTAGCTGTTGTGATTCATCTGACCTGTCTTGGACAACTGTCATGAGCTAAAGTCTCCTTGCAGACAACTATCTTCTCCCATTGAATCTGGACAATGTGAGTAGACTTTATTAACTAAATTCTAGGCACCTATGTTTAAGTAAGCGAGATGAATGCTATCTCTCTGCATTTAAATGTGCTACCTAGCAGATCTCATCGCCTGAAAAAAATTCAGTGAACAACCTTTCTTTCTTGCTTGTTTGCTTGCTTGTGTACTTGCTCACTCGCTCACGCTCTGCACTCCTAATTTAAGTGGCTAAGGGCTTAAGTTATGTAGCATGCACCCTCTTTCCTGATGCCTTTAACCAGCCAATCACATAGTCAATTCTGACAGTTTTACTAAGCAAGACAGCTACCTGTTGCACCTCTGAAATTTTTGACAAGTCCTCAGGTGGGATTATTCAGTCTGAGGAGAAAGCAATACTTACTGAGCTTGATTTCATACTATTCTGGGTGAACACCCAAAAGACTTTTAAAACATTGTTCTGTGAAAATAACTGTTTCTTTGTGTTCAGTGCAAAAGCAGTTTAGGCAGCTAGTTAAGGTGAGGCTTGTACATTGCATATATCAAAATACTGACAGGCAAATTGCATCATTAAAGACGGGAGTAAAATCCTGAGTGCCAGCACATCTATATTGAGCATGGAGACTGAAGAAACAGTTCTGATTTTCCAGTAAGAACAAGTAACCCAGTGGACAGATAACTTCCAGCTTCCACAATATTCATAAAGTCTTTGAAGATAAACTATTGTTGATTTCAGTGTCTAATGTATTACATAAAAGAGAAGTGTCATATGTAATGCAATCAATTATTTTTTTTTAGCAATCAGCAAGAAATTTGAGCCTCACAAAAATTCTGCAAGGAATACCCAACATCTCTAGAATACAAATGGGTCTTTTGTATCTGATGAATCCATACCTCACATCATCTTTGCTGATTTCAAAGCTAGGTTTACCAAGAGAAGGTTTCCCATCACAGATGTTCATCATTCATATCACAGTGTGGTGGGTTGACCCTGGCTGGGGGCCAGGTGCTCACCAGAGCCGCTCTATCACTCCCCTCATTCACCAGACAGGGGAGAAAAAGTGCAAAGAAAAGCTTGTGGGTTGAGATAAGGACAGGGAGAGGTCACTCACTAATTATCATCACAAGCAAACCAGACTGAACTGAGAGAGGGAATTCATCTAATTTATTACTAAGCAAAACAGAGTAGAGGAATGAGAAATAAAATCAAATCTTAAAACACCTCCCCCCACCCCTCCCATCTTCCTAGGCTCAACTTCACTCCCGGCTTCAACTTCCTCCCCCCTCAGCAGCACAGGGGTACGGGGAATGGGGGTTACAATCAGTTCATCACACGTTGTTTCTGCTGCTTCTTCATCCTCAGGGGGAGGACTCCTCTCATCGGTCCCCTGCTCCAGCATGGAATCCCTCCCACAGGAGACAGTCCTTCACGACCTTCTCCAACGTGAGTCTCTCCCACGGGCTACAGTCCTTCATGAACTGCTCCAGCGTGGTCTCTCCCACGGGGTGCAGACCTTCAGGAGAAAACTGCTCCAGCGTGGGTCCCCCACGGGGTCACAAGTCCTGCCAGCAAACCTGCTCTGGCATGGGATCCTCTCTCCATGGATCCACAGGTCCTGCCAGGAGCTTGCTCCAGCATGGGCTTCCCACGGGGTCACAGCCTCCTTCGGGTGCCTCCACCTGCTCCGGCATGGGGTCCTCCACGGGCTGCAGGTGGAATCTCTACACCTCCTCATCCTTCCTCCTGGGCTGCAGGGAGACAGTCTGCTTCACCATGGTCTTTCACCACGGGCTGCAGGGGAATCTTGCTCCGGCGCCTGGAGCACCTCCTCCCCCTCCTTCTTCACTGACCTTGGTGTCTGCAGAGTTTCTTACATCTTCTCACTCCTCTCTCCGGCTGCAAAAGCTCTCCCTAACTGTTTTTCTCTTTCTTAAATATGTTATCACAGAGGCGCTGATTGGCTTGGCCTTGGCCAACTGGCATTGGCTCTGTCAGACACAGGGGAAGCTTCTAGCAGCTTCTCACAGAAGTCACCCCCGTAACTCCCCCGCTACCAAAACCTTGCCATGCAAACCCAACACACACAGGCAAGGAAGCAGGCCAGTTTCAGAGAAGAAGAATCTCCAGAATCTGCTAGCTATGTCATATCAGCCTTCCTAGTGACATAAAAGCAAGTATCAAAATAGTTCTCTAGCCCTTTTGAGGTCTTCTTGGTGTGATTAAAAAGGTAGCTATGTAACAAGATGGGGCATAAATTGAGTAGGTCTGCAGTGGCCTGGAGAATCATTAGAATGAATGAATGAGGAAGAGGAAGGAAGGAAGGAAGGAAGGAAGGAAGGAAGGAAGGAAGGAAGGAAGGAAGGAAGGAAGGAAGGAAGGAAGATGCAAGACATCTCTATGGAAATTCCAGTTGAATCCATTCCATAGGCTCAATATTTGCTGGAACATGGATAACCAAGGGAGTGTGGTTTATTTTATGAGAACATTATCATGGTCTAGTCTTTGCTTGACTTTATTGACAAATCCCCAGAGTGAGATTTAGCTGACTAAACACAGATGTCTAATGCCATATAAGATTTCATGGTGATACATACCAACTGTCTTCAGCTGCTGCTCTAAAAAAACCCACGATGCAAAGGTTTTCATAGAATCATGGAATGGTTTGGGTTGGAAGGGACCTCAAAGATCAATGAGTTCCAACCCCCTTGCCATGGGCAGGGACACCCTCCACTAGACCAGGTAGCCCAAAACCTTATCCAACCTGGCCTTGAACACTTCCAGGGATGGGGCATCCACAACCTCTCTGGGCAACCTGTGCCAGTGCCTTACTACTCTCACACTAAAGAATTTCTTTCTAACATCTGATCTAAATCTACCCTTGTTTAGCTTAACCCCATTACCCCTTGTCCTGTCACTACACTCCCTCATAAACAGTCCCTCACCAGCTTTGCTGTATGCCCCTTCAGGTACTGGAAGGCCGCAATTAGATCTCCCCGGAGCCTTCTCCTCTCCAGGCTGAACAAGCCTAACTCTCTCAGCCTGTCCTCATAGGAGAGGTGCTCCAGACCTCTGATCATCTTCATGGCCCTCCTCTGGACTCGCTCCAACATCTCAATGTCTCTCTTGTACTGGGGACCCCAGAGCTGGATGCAGTACTCCAGGTGGGGTCTCGCGAGAGCAGAGGGGCAGGATCACTTCCCTCGACCTGCTCGTCACACCTCTTTTGATGCAGCCCAGGACAGGGTTGGCTTTCTGGGCTATAAGAGCACACTGCTGGCTCCATAGATGCTGTGTCACTTCTCTCAGCTCTGTGACTATAGATGGATTATGCATGGACATCTAAAATGGTACCAAGTCCCTACATTTAGTCAAATTATGCTTACCTGTTTTGGCTACAATGAACGATTAGAAGCATAGCTTACATGAAGACACCTAGAATGCAGATAAGTAAATTTAGGTGTAGAAATTCTGAACTGAATCCTCCTGTTTTGAGTCAGATGAGATGCATCTTATGGCTGACTATTTTCAAGTACTTGGTGGAAGATGTTGTGCAAAGAGGATTTCTACAGGCACAAACTCTTTTGCAAGCAAAAGAGCTGAAGAAATTCAGTGACCTATCATATTTGGTGAATAACAATAGATCAAATAGTCTCTTCTGAATAAAAAGGTCAACTAGTTAATCTGTTGTTATCTCTGTTTATTGTATGTTACAGGGTACCAATGGAGCAGGAGAATTCTACCACCACTGTGAAAAAATTTTTCCTTGTTGGTTTTACTGAAAGTGCCATGCTGCAGTATGTTCTCTTTATAACTTTCCTCATAATCTATGCAATGACTTGGCTTGGAAATGTCACCATCATCACCACAGTAATCACAGATCAACAGCTCCATAAGCCTATGTACTTTTTGTTGGGAAATTTAGCCTTCATAGACCTCAGTGAATCCTCAGTGACTCTACCCAAGATGCTATAGGACCTTCTGTCTGAAGTTAAGACCATTAGTTTTCAGGGATGCATTACACAGATGTTTTTCTTCCATTTCACAGGAGGCACTGTGGCCGTCCTCCTCATAGTGATGGCTCTGGATCGCTGTGTGGCACTCCATAAACCTTTGCAGTACCAAAACATTATGAATCACAACTTTCTCCTCGTGCTGGTAGCAGGAGCATGGGTAGGGGGGTTTGTTCATTCTATTGTGCAGGTAGCACTGATCACTCAGTTGCCGTTCTGTGGACCCAATTTTCTAGACAATTTCTACTGTGATGTCCCACAGGTAATCAAACTGGCCTGTACAGATATCTTTGTGGTTGAGGTACTCATGGTGTCTAACAGTGGGCTGCTTACAATCCTCATCTCCATTGTCCTGGTTGTTTCATATGCTGTCATCCTGGTCAAAATCAGGACACATATCACAGAGGGGAAGCACAAAGCCTTTTCCACTTGTGGAGCTCAGCTTGCAGTGGTGAGCATCCATTTTGTACCCTGCATCTTCATCTATGCACATCCGTTCCAAAAGCTTGTGGTGGACAAAGCCATGTCATCTCTTTATACAGTCATCACTCCAATGCTTAACCCCATAATCTACACACTGAGGAACACAGAGATGAAGAATGCCATTAACAGATTACTCAACAACATCTTCTTCAGAATGAGAAATTCACAGCTGTCCTTCCTTTCTTAGGTGGTGGTTTTCTTTTACAGATAAATGTAAAAAAAAAAAAAAAAAAAAAAAAAAAAAAAAGCAGATGCTGTCAACTTAATAATTGACTTTTTTGACAAAGAAGGAAATTTAAATAACAATAATTAGCATGCAACTAAAATGACAATGCTGTCTGTCAAGGTAATAACTGCTTAGGAACCAAAATGGTTTGTGAATAATAAAACAGTGAACATGCATTATAAAAAAAATCAACAGCAATAACAACAACAACAAACCTCCTTTTGTCTATTATGGTAGTCACACTACTAAGGGTTCAGTTAATTTCCCAGTTTCTGATTTCTAATATAGTCTATGGAATTTATGTATGGATGTTTCTGATCTTCATGTTTCATGTGGAATATTCATAATTGGATAAAAAAATGCAGAACATACAACTTCACAATATATATGAAAATACTTTTGATTGTTCCTTAAAGAAGAATGTAAGTACGTTCTTCCTTCCTTCCTTCCTTCCTTCCTTCCTTCCTTCCTTCCTTCCTTCCTTCCTTCTTACCTCCCTCCATCCCTCCCTCTCTCCCTCTCTCCCTTTTTGTCTTCCCTTCTTTCCTCCCCTTCCTCCCGCCCTCTCTTTATTTCTAGATTTCTATTGAATGTCAATTTACTAATTAAATATAGAAATATAATTATTGCTTCAAAACACAAAATTCTTCTCAAGAGTTAAGACTGTAGGCATATACTGGGTGTGGTTGGGATGGAGTTAACTTTCTTCATAGCAACCTATGGTGCTGTGTTTTAGACTGATGACCAAAACATCATTGATAACACATCTACATTACAGTTATTGCTGAACACTGTTTAAACAGTGCCAAGGCCTTTTCTGTTTCTCATGTTGTCCTGCCCCCACAACAAGTAGGCGTAGGGTGGGCAAGAGGTTGGGAAGAGACACAGCCGGGACAGTTGACCCAAATTGTTCAAAGGGATATGCCATACCATATGACATCATGTTCAGCAATAAAACTGGAGGGAGTTTTTCAAAATTAGCCATTGCTCTGAGAGTGGCTGGGCATTGGTCTGCTGGTGGCGACAGACTGCTTTTGCATCACTTGTGTTTTGGGGTTTTCCTTCACTTATTAAACTGTTCCTATCTCAACCCAAGAGCTTCTCCTCATTTTTGCCCTCAAAACATAGCACTATACAGGCTGCTATGAAATAAATTAACTCCATCCCAACGAGACCCAGTGCAAGTTGGAGGAGAGCAGGAGAGATCACTTAAATGTACATGTGGATTTTAGCTCTAGATTCAAACATTTAGGATGGGATTCAATTGCTTATACGTAAGTGCCTTAATCTCTTTGAATTACCTTGGAATATCAAATAGTCCAGTTGGCCTTGGCTGATGTGGCAGAAGACCTGTGGGAGTTTTCTTGTTCAAACAGACTGACAGCTTGAGAACAGATAGAGCACTCAGTGTCTGAAATTCTAGTATGAGTGATATGCTGTCTTAGCATGACTGAGCATGTAATTTTAGGGCACTGTAGATTATCCTTCCTAATTTTCAACAGACTCCATGGATAGAAGTGAGTCTCTAGTAGACTTTGTATCAGATCTGCCAATGGTCTGTGGATGTCTTGGATACCTTGATACCTCTGAAATGAAACTGAGATAACTATGCTTGCACAACTGAATCTTCTTTAATTTCTGTGCTTAAAGGTAGATGTTTCAACATGAAGTCTGTGCCTAACCTGCCATTTAATCAACTATTATGTAGTAAATAACAGCAAAGGTTTTCCGAGATTGTCACGGTTCTAGATCACATGACCTCTGGGGAGAGGCTGAAGGACTTGAGTTTGTCAATAACTAAAAGATTAAGCAAGATCTAACAACAGCTTTTAACTGCTTGAAGAAGTGTTACAAATATGATGGAATAGAACTCTTCTTGCCAGTAGTAGACAATATAATAGGGGACAATGGGCATGGGTTTTGACTTGGGAGATTTAGCTCGTACATTATAAATAACTTCTTCAGTAGCAGAGTAGTATGACACTGGAACAAGTTGCCAAGGATGTTTTTGGAGTTTCCAAGACATCTAAACAGACCATGGCTGACCTGATCTAATGTCAATCTTCCTCTGAGGGGGAGATTTGGATGACAGACCTCCAGAGATACTGTCTCACCAACATTTCTGTGCTTCTATGATTCTATGGTCTGTGAAATCTGCAGCCTGAATTTCAAAACCACTGTAGTTTGATATGTCTGTGCTTGAACTATTCATTCTGTATCTCTTTTCTGAGTCAAGGCAAACAGACACTTTTTGGAAGGGATTTCTCTAGGCATTTCAAATATTAACTGTAGGATGCATACCCTAGAAATGCTTATGTCATTGCATTGATTTTAAAGAGAGTGTCTATGACAAATGGACCTATCTAAAATTTGGACCTTCAAAATTGGATAAATTGAATACCAAACCATAGGTCCTCAGTGATTCAGTGATGATTCTTGACTTAATGATATATTTGTGAACACTATTCTTTTTCAATAACACTGTAGTATTTTATCTTCTTTAATGAACTAGATTTCCGTGGTATTTATGCTTTTCCATATTCTGACACACTGCCTCTTGCAGACCTCATTGTTTGTACATATTTTTGAGCATTATTTTCTAATACAAAAGAGAAACAACTATAATTTTACAACAAAAATTGGGAAATCAAATACAGTGATCACACTGAGTGCATTCATTGGCTTTATTCATTTGCCAGTTCATAAGACTTCAGCCTATTCTTGAATTGCTAGCTCAGAAGGATGAAGATCTCAGACCTGGATATCTCAGAGACTTTGGAGCACCTCAAGTGACACTAAATGCCTATCTTAAAGCTACTGAATGGAAAACCAGTAGTGTCCCTGACTACAATGGCAATGTAGGGATAACTCACAAGCAGACATCTTCATGCATCCTTATTGTCTCATATGCTATCACCCTCGTCAAGATGACACATGTCATGGCACAGAGAGCATAAATAAGATGTGTTCACCTAAAATTTCTTGGTGAGTCTTGTTGATGTGGTGGAACCTAAAGAAAATAAAAGTTCTTTTTCTTTTTTGGTGGATATGCCCACACATGTTACTTGTGGTCACTCCCTAAAGAACAAAATGTTTAAAATTTCCCGAGTTAGTTTTTACTGAAATATAAATTATACTTCTTTATTATAGGGTTGGTTTCAGTCAACACAGTGACTGTTACAGTTTTATCTTCGTGATAGCTGTTTCGTTCTGACTCATCCCATCAGTCTGACAGTATCTGAGGCAGCTGCAGGCTAGCAGATATTTTCTGTGACCTTAAAACCCTCATGTTCCTTAACCTGTAGACCATAAGTATGTATCCTCATAGCATGCTCATTTGCTTTAAGAAATCTGATATTTTCTTTTTCTATAGTGGTTCATCTGATACAGACACAAGGAGTATGACATTCAAAGTGTGAACAAACAAACAAGACAGATACTGTCTGTCAAATTGAACTAATCGCTCCTTTAGAGTATAACTGTACAGTGTAAACAAAAACGTAGTAATCAGTCACAATAGGCTCATGAGAAACAAAAGATTTCTGGGTGTCCTAATAAAGTCATCCAAATGTGGAAGTATTATTCAATATACAAAGGAAGGATTTCAGGTGCCTATTGATGGCACAAGTTACAGGCATAAACATTCGTTAGGAAACACTGTCAACACACACTGCTAAAATCTTACTGGGGAAAAAATGGAAAGAAGAAAAGAATATATGACTCTCAAACAAATATGGCAGGAAGAACAAACATCTCATAGGCAAGGTAGAAAGCGTAGGAAGATGCATTTTTAAACCTGGGAAGAATCTCTTATGACATTAGACTTCTCAGTGAAGCTGTGAATACTATATTCCAAATGATCAAAGGTAGGCTGTACATGTATAACTTCTTAGAGTTATGTCATTAAGAATTAAGTGACCTGAAGAAGAATCAATCTATAGCATAGACACATTCTTATCTGACAAGGATGTAAGGTGATTGATTTTCAAAAAAAAGATAAGTCATGCAGCATTCGACACAGTAACAGGAGGAGAAATGATGCCAATGAAAAGCCAGCAGGGTCTCTTTACCTCTGGAAATAACAGGGGGTTGGGGGGGAAGATTCAGCACACCTTATTTAGTGTTAACAAGATGCAACTTGCCCTAGACTCCACAGACCATATTGATGGCAACTGCACTTAATGTAAAGGGACCTAAGTTGTATTTCCTCTGACTTAGCTCTCTAGAATGGATTTCTCATCTGCAAGTGCCTTTGTTGGAAATTCAGGTATTTCAGTAATGATTAAGTTACAATAGTTACAAACAAGGGTGACCATTCAGCAGGGAGTTAAGCTATTCCCTTTCCTCCTGAGAACAGAAACAACTCTCCTGATGGCCTTTTTCATTTTAGTATTTCTGAGGGTATAGACCATGGGATTCAGCACTGGAACAAGCACAGTGAAGAAGATGGAAGCTACTTTGTCCAGTTCAAATGTCTTGAAGGGCCGAGCATAGATGAATATTCCTGGAATGAATGTTATGCTTATTGCCATTATCTGGGCTATGCAGGTAGACAAAGCTTTGTGCTTTCCTTTGGTGACTTGCCTCCTTATCTTGACTAAAATGACAGTGTATGAAATGAGCAACAAGACAAAAATTATTATGATGAGGAGCAGTCCACCATTTGAGACCATCAGCAGCTCCGTCAGGTAGGTGTCAATGCAGGCCACTTTCAATACTTGTGGGACATCACAGTGGAAATTGTCAAGGGTGTTAGGACCACAATAAGGTAAAGGGAGAAGCAGAGCAATCTGTGTTGCAGAATGAATGAATCCACCTGCCCATGACCCTGCCACTAGACCTACACATACCTTACGGTTCATGATTGTCAAGTACTGCAAGGGCTTATGGATAGCCACATACCGATCACCTGCCATCACTGCAAGAAGGAAGATATGAGCACCACCAATGAAAGGGAAGAAAAACATGTGAAGGATGCACTCCTTGAATGGAACAGTTTTGTTCTGGGAGAGGAGACCTAACAGTAGAATGGGAGTATTTAATGATGATTCGGTAATATCTGTCAATGCTAACTTGGCCAGGAAGAAGTACATGGGTGTGTGCAAGTGGTA
Source organism: Balearica regulorum gibbericeps (assembly GCF_011004875.1). Lineage (NCBI taxonomy): Eukaryota > Metazoa > Chordata > Aves > Gruiformes > Gruidae > Balearica > Balearica regulorum. The sequence goes on from NC_046207.1 coordinate 312,575, forward strand.
GTCAGTCATAATGGTGATGAGGATGGTGATGTTTCCCAAGCAAGTCATCAGGTAGACAATGAAGAAGATCATGAAGAGGAATTGCTGAATCTTAAGACTGTGGTTGAAGCCCAGGAGGACAAATTCTGTGACAGGATTAGTTACATTTTGTGGCTCCATTCGTTACCATACGAGCATGCCTGTGAGAGGAACGATGTAAAAGGGAGGCTGAGGAAAGTAAGTTTTTCAACACCAAGAGAGATGATCTTTCCCCTCCCCTGGCTCAGAAACCTCCATCCTAGAAACCTCCTTATATCCCTGTTCTATACAGTGGAAATTTTCTTCAGTGGAGATAGCCGCACAGTGGTGGAAACTGTTTTCTTTGATCTTCAGTTTGGCTCCGCTGCATCTATAATCTTAAAATCCTGTGTAATTTTACAATTAGTTGCTATCTTCATAAATAGACTTCTGTTTCCCCAGTAACGCAAGCTTTGGCCCCTCCTTGGTGCAACAGTGCTTATCTCTAATATTACCTTTTCCCATTCACACATCAAGAGCCCTTATTCCACACAGGACTGCTTTGTCTGCGGTCTCAGAGTTGCCTGATTCCTCTCCTCCACAGAGGACTCCAAGGGAAAAAACAAAAATAATTAAAAAAACCCCACTCATACATAGTTCTGTTTAAGCATCAAAGTAGGTGCTAGGAACAAAGTTACTATGAAATGTATATGAACTTTCCTGGGTCTGAACAAAAATGTTTTTGCTATAGCCGCTAAGGGATTCCTGCTGTGGCAACCATTAAGAAAATAAATACTTTAGAATGTTTTATGACGTAGTAGTGTTTATTGTGCTACTTCTGTGTTAGCCAAAGGGAAACAGGATGTATTGCACAGTCTTTACTGTGCAGGCACATCTGTTTCAGGGCTGAGGCAACCTGACGAAAAAAACCCACAACAACAAAACATTTCAGCACACAAAAGAAAGCCCCATTTCTTGAATTTCTCTCCAGTACTGTGAGACAAGCAAACTGAAGAACAAGAAAAGACAAGCTATTATGAGGCCCACTGGGCTCTTCATCACATCCTGCAGGGGAGTGTGCCCTGGACTTTACATTCAGAGAGGACCCAGCATATGCAGACTGCAGTTCATTTCACTTATACAGGCATACGCACTTCATTCTACTTATCTCAGATACCTGAATTGAGATTCAATCATCCTCTGAGTGAATCTAGTTCTTGTTGGTTCTAAGCAGGCTGTGATGACTAAGCAGGCTGTGATGATTAGTGGGACTGGCTTTCTAAAAGTAAATGTTCAAATTAATTTCATATGTCCCAAAATACCCAAGATATTTACACTACAGGGATCCTGCACTTTAGCCCCTGTTTCTCTCTTTCTCTTAAATTCAGTGACTCAGCATGCCAGACATTCACCATTTACCAAGTCTGTTTCCAACCCACCAGAAGGCAGAAGTTCCTCGCGTCTGTTCCATTTTCTCTGTGTGTCCCCCTAAAACATGCAGAATCTTCATTTCTCCCATCTGAAAATGTGAGGCATTGTGCAGTTCTCCAGGCATCATTTATACTCCTCCCACACTTTCTCAGAATCCCTGTGAACTCTTCTTGTCCTCATGAAATGTTTCACTCATTTTTACCTCAGTTCCTGTCTGTACTAATCAGATGACAGAGTCTCTTTTGATTTGGACAATAAGCCTTGCATGCTGCTGCTTGCTTTCTTTTGTCAGCCCATTTGACTCAGTTTGTCTGAATGGCTAGCATAAACAAAAACTGAATTTGGGACATTTCCTCTTTGTGTGTGCATCCCCTTGCCTGGAGAGTCAGATGTTCATTCAGGGAGAAATCATACGATAAACCAAATCAGGGATTGACAGAGAATTTGGGCTTGTGCCGTGGCTGTGTCAATAAATATTTTACAGTAATCTATACCTCCCTTATTCTATTGGGATTTTCATTTGAAACAACACAAATTGTGCTCACAAATGCTGTGTCTATCAGTACGTGTTTAATTTGCTGGTCACGGTTTGTGTGCTACGTCCGTCTGAAAAAAAGAGCTGCCAGGGTGCAGGAACAGCTGCCCACTCCACAAGGGAAGGCTAGCCAGGGGCTGAGAGTGACAGCGAGGCAGACAGGAGCAGCCCACTTCACCAGCAAAGGCAGCAGTCCCACAGTACACATAAAACCATAATCAGAGCAAAATCATTGACAGTAACCAGTCAGCCAACAGCCCAGTGATTGCCAGAGGGAAAGGGATGCCAGCGAACATGACACCACTAAACTCAACCTGATAAGTGGACCAAGAGGAGGATAAGCTGCATGAGGGAAAGTTTTGCACTCATACATACATGCAAACACACAATTAACTGAGATTTACCAAAATTACCATTCCAGTGAGCCAGCATAGTTGAGCCCAGGAGAAGATGATGATCTCCAGCCAGTCTCAGGACTGGGTTCCTGGGTGGCAGGTTGGCACCAGCACATGACAGCTTCTTCTCAGGTGCCCTGCATCTGCACACCATAGCAATGTTACCTTCCTATATTTACTACAGCAGATGTCAGCACAGGCTACCAATCAGAAAGTCCACAATGACATCATTCCAGCACTTTCAGACATTGTTCTGTTATCACTTGTTGACCCAAGGTCATTCACATCTTGTTTGCATTGTACAGTTTGCCATGGCTCACTACATCCAGCTCCTGTTTGCACTGCAACTTGGCCCTTGGACAAAACAAGGTCATGATACTCTCATGTCAGCTAGACAAGTCCATAGTAGTGAAACAGGTTGAAATTTAGGCCAGGAACTCTAGTAGTCAAGGTGAGGTAAAAACCAGCAAGATACAAGGGCACGCACAGCATACTTGCAGCATAGCTAGGGCAAGAAACAAGACAAGGACCTAAGCTTTAAACTGAACCAATCGGCAGAATGGAGTTTCCAGATGAGACTTCCCACAGCCTTCTCATAACTTAGATGTTTCACAGCAGATTGATACAAGCTTAAACAACCACATTATATCAGTGCTGACCTTGAACACAAGCAGCTAAACCTTTGGAAAGAGAAGAAAAGAGACAGCAGAGAAGGATTACAAAGAAGGATGTTACAGACAGGTCAGGATACTTAAAGCCTGTTGCTGCACCTGTTGTCCCATCAAGTCTGAGAAAGTCGTTGTGAGTTAATTAGGAGCATTGGCTGAGGAGTCATTGACTTCTAGAAAGGCCAAGCTGGCCAGCAGAAAGTACATGGGGTTATAAAGTCATGGGTCACTAAAGACCATGACCATGATGGTGAAGTTCCTCAGACAAGTTATGACATAAACTATGGAGAAAAGCATGGAGAGAAAATACTGAATAAGGTGTTGTCTGTCCTCTGAATCTTCCTTCTGTTATGTTTTCTGAGGACTGCACTGTGCCAGCTGTTAATTTCAGACCCTCTCTCTGAGGATCTCTGTGAGGTTTACTAATGGTATCAAGAAAAAAAGAAAACCAGAACAGTATTGTTTGGGAGATTTAGGGGTCATGTCATAAGGGAATGAATTAAAAAGTTCATGGTTTGTTTTATCCCATAGATGGGAAACCCACAAGCACAGGACACTCAGCAAATGTCCTTTTGTGCTAAGCTCCATAAGCCTGAATACTTTATGTGACTCCCTACAGTACAGTTACATACCAGGATCATATCAGTAGTCAACAGGTAAAACCTGACTAATCAATACATTTTTGGCTCATTAATTGTGTTGATCAATGGGATGTGTACTTGTATTGGGTCTGGCTGAGATGGAGTTAATTCTCCCCACAGCAGCCCTCATAGTGCTGTGCTGTGTATTGGTAGCTAGCAAACTGTTGATAACACACCTGTTTTGGCTACTACTGAGCAGTGCTAGCACACATCAAGGCTGTCTTTCCAACGTTTCTTTTTCCCCAGCAGCAGGCTGGGGGGGGGGGCAAGATCTTGGGAGGGGACACAGCTAGGACAGCTGACCCAAACTGACCAAAGGGATATTCCATACCATATGACATCTGCTCAGCAATAAGAAACTGAGAATAGGGGGAGGAACAGGGCGGAAGCATTTGTTGGTTTTTTTCACAAAGGTTGTTTTCCGGAGTAAGGGGCATGCATACTGAAGCCCTACTTTCCAGGAAATGGCTGGACATCGCCTGATGATGGGAAGTAGAGAATAATCGTTTTGCTTTTTTTGCTTTGCTTCCATGCTCAGCCTTTTGCTTTAGCTGCATTAAACTGCCTTTATCTTGACCCACAAGTTTGGGCTTGTTTTTCCATCTTATTTTCTCCCCTCCCTGCCTTGCTGAGGAGGCGAGTGATAGAGCGGCTCTGGTGGTCACCTGGCCCCCAGCCAGGGTCAACCCACCACAGTACTTTAGTAATAATAATCCATTTGTCAACTCACCGCTACAGAATCAGCAAATTACAGAATGTAGGATGAAATGACCTCCGAAAGTTTCCATTCCAGCCTCCTGTTTAAAGCAAATTGCTCAGGGACCTATTCAGTCAAGTTTGGCCTATCTCATAGCATCTCTGTGGCAATGCCACAGCCTGTCTGGGTCCTATTCCAGTGCCAGTCCACTCTTGGTAAAAGACAGGTGTTTTTTTTAAAACGGAGTTGGCTTTTATCATGGTAGAACTTGTGTCTTATGCCCCTCAACCTAACGCTGTACACCTTTGAGAAAAATCTGGGTAAGTCTTCTCTACGCCGTTCTAATTCGGCAGAGGAAGACAGCAATAAGTTCTCTTCGCCTTCTCCACTTAAGGTTGAACAAAATCATTTCTCTTAGCTTGTCCTCCATTGGACAATAAGTCCATGTCTGTCTTGTACTGGGGAGGCAAGTGGGGAAGTTAGTCCAATGGGCTCTCACAAGTGTCGAAGAGAGAAGGATCACTTCCCTAGATGTGCTGACTACTCTGGCTATTGCGGCTGAACATGCAGTTGGCCTTAGCTGCTGCAAGGACACACTGTAGACACACAGGTAACTTGTGCACCAGGACACACAGATCTTTTTCTGCAAAGCTGGATAGTAACTGTTTACAGCCCCCACCCAACATTGTTACACAGCATTATTGTATCCCAAATATAAGACTTTGTGTGTGAATTTTTTTAAATTTGAGAAGATTTCTTTCAGAGCATTTCTCTGGCCCATCTGAATCCTTCTGAATACAAGCCTGTTTTTCTAATGGGCATAAATTGGTTTAATCAGTAGTTATCTGCAAGGGTGATCTCTGTGGGAGGAGATAATGAACTATCAAGTGTCAGTCAAAATATGTTTCACCGAGCTCTGAAACCAATGCAAACTACCAGGTCTATGTGGGTCAGGGTCATGGGAATTGCACACCAAAACTTTACACATTCAGAGAAGCACATGGTGTTCCTTATCAAATGTATAAAATAGGAGTGAGCAGCCAATACAGGCTGGAGACACAGTTTTGGTGGGGGTAGGGTGGGAAAGGACACTAAAATCAAAGTAGTATATATACCCTGAAGGGACAGCAGTCTGTTGATAATCCACATTACATAGAATCATAGAATCATAGAATCACAGAATGGTTTGGGTTGGAAGGGACCTTAAAGATCACCTTGTTCCAATCCACCTGCCATGGGCAGGGATACCTTCCACTAGACCAGGTTGCTCGAAGCCCCATCCAACCTGGCCTTAAACACTTCCAGGGATGGAACATCCATGACTTCTCTGAGCAACCAGTTCCAGTGTCTCACCACTCTCACAGTAAATCTTCCTAATATCTAATACAAATCTACCTTCTTTCAGTTTAAAACCGTTACCCCTTGTCCTATCACTGCATGATAAAGAGTCCTTCCCATCTTTCCTGTAGGCCCCCTTTAAGTACTGGAGGCTGCTGTAAGGTCTCCCCAGATCCTTCTCTTCTCTGGGCTAAAAAATCAAACTCTCTCAGCCTGTCCTCATAGGGGAGGTGCTCCAGCCCTCTGATCATCTTCATGGCCCTCCTCTGGACTCACTCGAGCATGTCCATGTGTTTCTTGTGCTAGGGGCTCCAGAACTGAACACAGTACTCCTGGTGGGGTCTCACAAGAGTGGAGTAGAAGGGCAGAATCACCTCCCTCAACATGCTGGTCACACTTCTTTTGATGCAGCCCAGGATACGGTTGTCTTTCTGGGCTGCAAGTCCACATTGCCAAGTCATGTTGAGCTTCTCATCCACCAATATCCTCAAGTCCTTGGTAGGGCTGCTCTCAATCTACTCCTTGTCCAGCCTGTGTCCGTGTTTGGGATTGCCCCAACTCAGGTGCAGGCCTTGTTGAACTTCATGAGGTTCACACAGGTCGACGTCTCAAGCCTGTCAAGATCTGTCTGGATGGCATCCCTTCCCTCCAGCGTGTCAACTGCACAACACAGCTTGGCATCATCTGCAAACTTGCTGAGGCTGCACTTGATCCCACTGTCCATGTTGCTGAGAAAGATGTTAAACAGTGCCAGTCCCAATACCCGAAACGCCACTCGTCACTGATCTCCACTTGAACATCGAGCTGTTGACCTCAACTCTTTGAGTATGACCATCCAGACAACTCCTTATCCACCAACTGGTCCACTCATCAAATCCACATCTCCATTTTAGAGACAAGAATCCTGTGTGGGACAGTATTAAATGCTTTGCACAAGTCCAGCTAGATGATATCAGTCACTCTTCCCTTATCCATCAATGCTGTCACCCTGTTGTTGAAGGCCACCAAGTTTGTCAGGTATGATTTTCCCTTAGTGAAGCCATGTTGGCTGTCACCAATCACCTCTCTGTTTTCCATGTACCTGAGCATAGTTTCCAGAAGGATCTGCTCCATGATCTTGCCAGGTACAGAGATGAGACTGACCAGCCCGTAGTTCCCTGGGTCTTCCTTTGTTCCCTTTTTAAAAATGGGGGTTATGTTTCCCCTTTTCCAGTCAGTGGGAACTTCACCAGTCCGCCATAACTTTACAATAATGATGGACTTTTCAAATATCATGGTCTGGAATTTGAATATTTAGAGCAACTTTGAGATGCTGGAAGCCTTGATTCTGGTATTAGGAATTTCTGTTTTTCTGCAATGTGAGCATTGCACCCAAAATATGTATGAGGATGAGTTTGAACATTCTGCAAACAGTCAGGAAAACTGAGGTCCAAAGGGACCCAAGAAAACAGTAGTGGGATTCAAAGAGAGTTGGGAAGAGAAAGAACAGTGCCTGCTCCAAGACCACGTGCCAGTGGAACATGGACTGTGTCCCAGTACAGAAACCGAGGGAATTAGTCTAGGAGTTGTAAAAATGATACAATGCATAAAAAGCACCAGGAGAGAGATGCTGTCCTGGGTTCAGCTAGGATAGAGTCGATTTTCACCAGAAGCTGGGATGGGACATAGCCGGGAGAAGTGACCCAAACTAGCCAAAGGAGGTGTTCCATGCCGTATGATGTCATGCTCAGTATAAAAGGAGGTCTAGTCAGGGAAAGGCAGGGCGGCTCCAGGACGCATGCCTCGGGGACAGTCTGGCTTCAGGACAGTCTGAGTTGTACGGTTGTTGGGTGAGAACATGCATTGTGTATCACCAGTTTTGTACATTCTGTTAAGTACTGTTGTTATTTCCCTCTGCCTTTGCTGTCCCAGCAAACTGTCCTTATCTCAACCCAGTTTTGCCTTTGTCTTCCCATTCTCCTCCCCATCCCACTGAGGGAGGGACGGGTGAGCAAGTGGCTGCATGGTGCTCAGCTGCCGGCTGGGGCTAAACCACAACTGCTTTGGTATGAGACAGTGCAGAGCTGTAGTAACTGCTTCAGGTAGAGCTCCACTTAGCAAAGGTCCACTTAGCAAATAGAGAACTGAAATTACTTCCTCTGTCAGACTAATGATCTTCTAAAAGAAGATCATTAACACAGTGCAAGAGACCCTTGTTCAGAAGTTTGTAGCTACAGGAACAGTCAGCATGGTTAAGGTGACTGCCATGGAGTGAAAGCTGGGTTAGGGATGTTCAGGACTTCAATGACAAATTAAACACAAAGTCCTGCCAGGCAACCCCAGTTACAATAAAAGAGCAAAGCTGTGGAAATTGGAGTTCTGTTCCCCAGAGGTGGCTGCTAAACTGCCCTTTAGTCAGAGAGAAATGTGGGAAACACCGTACCACAATGCCCTTGCAGTGGCTTGTGGAAGGTGCTGGGAAGCTGGAGCCATGAAGATACAGCTGATAGCTCAGAAGTACAGAGTTCAGGAGTTTGGGACCTGTGTCACCTGTAATCACTGGCCTGGGCAATGGAGGGGGCTATTGGATCAGATTATGGAGGACTGTGTTGAGCAATGGCCCAATTCTCTCAACTCTGTGAAAGAGAGACATTGTGGAGGGACTGGGAAGAATAAGGCAATTGATTACAGCTGCTTGGGCTGCTGGAGTGTGTTTACAAGTGAGGCAAGAGGGAGGCTGTGAAGGTCATGATCACTGATACAATTGCCTAAAAACTCCAGTGATTAGGAAAAATTACCTATGCCCTTCTGGTATCACCTGGTAACCGGTAGGACATTCTGTTGATTGAGGAGTGACCTGTGTGTGCTGAGGTGCATACTGGAAAGCCACCATAGGATTAGAAGCATACCCAAAGATAATGCCAGGAGTCCAGTGTTATGCTTGACATCAAAAGAAACATCAGGAGGGAGTTCTCCATGCTCCCATCCTACATGAAGGTACTTATGGAAGCTCCTGGGAAAAAAAAGGGGGGAAGGATATAATAGAGTGGGACTTCAGAGATCTAGGATTGCAAATTAAGGAATTGTGAGCACAGATCAAAGGTCAGAGCTCAGTTAATGTTATACGATATGGGGCAAGTTTAAGGGAAACAAGGCTGTTTGGTGCATTTAACTCCTTGAATGAGGAAAATGACTACACTGTATCAAATAAGTATTGTTCATGACATGGTTTGGTTCTGGATGAAGTCATACTGCTGTTGAAGCCCTGGTTCATTCCTTAAATGTGTTGCTTTTTGCTTGTAGAATGTCAATCATTTGTTTATATACTGAGTTATAGAGAATAACTCAGAATGTTATGATTTTCTTGATTTAATGTTTTACAAGAATAAGACATGAAGTTTGTAACAAGAATATATTAAGATTTTTATAACAACACTTAAAACTGAATTTGGAGGGATGGACTGCAGAGTTCATAATATGAGTGACTTGTAATTAAAGGACAATTGGCATTTGCAGGAGGCCTGGATCTGGGGGGCTGTGGAGAGGCTGCCAAAGGAGAAATGACAGGCAGAGGATGCCCAATTACTAAACAAGGCAAGCAGCAGGTGCTGACCTGGATACTGTCAGGGCTACCACTGTCACCCATGTTGTCCTGGTGTTGCACACCCACCAGATGAGTGAACAGGAGAGGATGTCCCCCGATCACCTTAGGCACTGAGGGGGTTTACTGCCTATGAGGGCTTGGCTTATTATGGCATGCCAGGAAGGCCATTTTGGGATTGTGAAAAATTTACTGAGATGTGTTTGGAGAGGAGATCAAAAGCAGGAAAGGAGGGGAATGAAGGTGAATTGTGGACAAGCAAGCATGGGGAAACAGGGAAAGCAGGGTAAGTAAACTGGTGGTCAGTATGCTTAACTGGTGATATCCTCCTGTGCCTGATCACTACACTCCATCCTGTCTTCTTCTTAAGCTCCATTTCTAACTGTTTTCCTGTGTGAAGGGACTCTATATTCTGCTTGCATAAGTGTTTGGAGGCCTAAAAAACCTGCCACTGGAGAGGGAACCATGTGGGATCCATAGGGAACTATTGGGGATCATGTGTCTGGGGTGGCAGCAATAGGACAGATGAGTGTGTGTATGCATGTGTATGTCAGTATGTATAATCTCCAAAGTGTTTTTGCAGAGAAAAAATTCAAAATACTTCTGTATATATACAAAAACAGATGTCCCCTTATCAAACGGCATCCCAGGATCTGTTAAAAAATTAATGTTTTCAGTTTTGTTTATTTACTTTCATGCATCCAGATGTTTTAAAGCACCTTTCATTTAGTTCCACATTAGGCATACACTTAGTTGGGATGGAATTAACCTCACCAAAAGTTAGCTACACAGGTATAATTCTGATACACATGCTACCTCAGAGGTAATGAAAAGAGAGAAGTAATTATGGAATTCAATTAATTCAACTTTTCCTCAGAGCACTGCTTCATCTAACACAGGAAGGATCAGGCATTTCCTTTGACCAAGAGGTAGTCTAGTCTTTGCTATTACCTGCATAAAGGTAAAGGGCTAATTTAATTTTAGGTTTGGGGGCAATAAGAGGTAATAAAATCTCTTGAAAAATCCTTCTGTAGTATTTATGCTCCAATGTGTAATCTCACCTACCTCCAGATGTCTACAATATGAAGATGTACCCCCAAGTTAGTCATCTAACCCGTCACCAATTAGCCCCAGAAAGGTGATTGTTGACAAGGCCATGGGTTCCTGGATGACTATTACTCCTCTTCTGCAGGAGACATAGACATATGGGGTGAGATTTACTTCACCTAAATTTAGGTGTGGAAAAACAGTTGTCTATTTGTGACCAATAGTTTTAAGTTTTTATTAGACTAAGTGGAAATTAGTCAATGCATGCCAGGTTAAAATAATTATTAATTAAAATTATTAAATCATTTTGCTTAGACTGATAGTCTTGAGTTTATTCTCATATAAAGTTAAAATTTATCCAAATCTGTATGCCAAAATCCATTCTTTTTGTCCAGTGGTAGAGAATACCAGAATGTTCCATCAACATCACAAGATTACTTACAATTATTTAATCTTAAAAATATCAGAGTTTAGAGCAGCTCCAACCTCATCAATCTTATTGCAATAAACTAGCCAAATTAATGGTAAAGAAAGCAAAGAATATGATGAAGAGAAAGAACAGTCAAAAGTAAACTCATCCAGCCCCTACACTGGTTGGAATGCCACTGGTATATATACTTGTAAAAAGACCCACAAGTTTACCTCTAACCAATCACAGTCACAAAAATGAACTCATTATTTAGAGCCAAAAGAACTGTCACTGATTCTGCGAATAAATTATTCTCCTGATATTAATTCATCTTAAATTATGAAACTCTGGGTAGTTCAAACACTAATCATTACCCTCCTCCAGGTGTGAATACACGCATACGTACATTCACAAAAACAATATTTTGTTGAATAACTTTTATGCTAAAGGATTACGTATTAGAGTTTCCTGGATCACAATTGTGCTAATAAAAGTGCAGAATTTCATGAGACTCTTCTCATCCTTACTGTTCTGTCTATTATACTGGATAGTTTGATTTTGTTAATATTGAACTGCAATTTTACTTCAAAAGAGAAAGATAATTTTATTGAGATCAGCCTTGGTAAATGTTGGGATTCATCTAAACTAATCCTGCTTCTCTAATTGCTTTTTAGGTCTTCATTAATAATCCATATTCCTGGGAGGAATAAAAATCCTCCAGAGTGATTTTATTCATCCTAGAAAAGAAATCTAGGACTGTTAGGCTTGAATCTTCCTCTGCAGATCTGTATCTCTGTTCAATGATTATACGTGTAATGACTAGATCACTGGTACATGTTGGCATCATGAGTATCTGAAGATAACAGATAAAAGCTAGCCTCAGGGCTTAAATTTTGGATCGCTTGCATTCTTTTCACATGACCCTGAATCTGAAATATAAATCAATGAAACCAAATACTCCGGCAAATTTCAAGCCACGCTTTTCCTTACTTTTTTTTTGTTATGCACTGAAGGTAAATGGAAAGTCTGATTTTTTTTTAAAATGGAATGAGAGAATGAAACTAAACATGTAATTGCTGTATTAGTGTTGTTTGGGATGTAAGACCCAAGGGGAACATTCTGAAATGTTCATTTGCTCAAGGAGCTTTAGAGACAGACATGCATAACATTCATTGATTTCTGTAACAGACCTGGCTAGCTGTGGACAGGACATAGAGTGCAAGCCTGCCTCTGATTATTCTTGTTGTTATCTGTTTTTCAATTTTTGTCCAGGCATTCCCATAGAAAAGGAAAATTGGACAGTAGTCACTGAGTTCGTCTTTCTGAGATTCACTAGCTGGTCAAACCTACAGGTAGTGCTTTTCACACTATTTCTTATCATTTATCTCCTCTCACATGTGAGCAAAGGTCTTATTCTCATCATCATTTTAGTTGATTCACGTCTTCACACTGCCATGTACTTCTTCATTAGCAACCTCTCAACAGTGGAAACCTGGTACACAACAGTCACAATACCTAAAATTGTAGCCAACTTCTTGATGGAGAAACGCACCATCTCTGCTTCAGGTTGCATCGCTCAATACTACTTCTTCTTCTCTTTGCTGCCACTGAACTATTCCTCCTTACAGTCATGGCATATGACCACTACCTGGCCATCTGTAAACCATTACATTACTCCACTATCACGAACCTAAAGACCGGCTATAACTTAGTGTCCTGGTTCTGGCAAGGATAGAGTTAATTTCCCAAGGAGCCAGGACAGGTGAGCCAAGCTGGCTGGGGGCTATTCCATACCAGGTGACATCATGCTCACCATAAAAGGGGGCTAGTCGGGCAGGGGCGGGTTTGGCGTGTCGGCGTGGCTCCGGGACAGGTCGAGTGTCCAGTCGGTTGATCTTTGGATAAGTAAATTTTTCTCTGTTATCACCCATTGTGAATATCTGTTATCAGCACTGTTGTTGATTGTTTTCCCTCTCCCTTGCTGTCCCAGTAAACTGCCCTTATCCCAACCCTCGAGGCTTTGCCGTTGTTTTTCCGTTCTCCTCCCCATCTCGCCAGGGGAGGGGTGAGCGAGTGGCATGTGGCACTTAGCTACCGGCTGGGGCTAAACCACGTCAGTCCTTTTTGGCGCCCAATGTGGGGCACAAGGGGTTGTGATAACGACAAGCCTGACACAAGTGTGTTAAAACAAAGTTCTTATCAGCATTTATAATGTTATTGAGACAGTCACTGGTCATAATGATGTTCTGTTTGGTCACAAGGCTCTGGTTTGTAAACCCGTGTTTACTCTATGTAATCCCTGTGGTGCTGTTTATCACCTCTGGGAGAGGGGTTTGTGTTCTCATGTTGTTGTATTGTGTGATAATGACTTATGATGAGATATCATTGACAGTCATGAGTCTGAGCTGGTACGTGTATGTATCATTTCGGTCAGGAACATACCTCGGTCAATATCTTTCAGAATTGATTAATAATTGGACCCAATCTATGGGGAAGATGGGGGGGATACCTTCTCGCACTCTTTCACCTCCCCTTTTCCCTTTTGGTTGGTTACAACAATTTTTGAGAATTTTGAATACCCTTGGAATGTTCAGGCCAGTATATTCCTATTGCTAGGTCTCCTGAATGTTTTCCAAGTCCTGTTCAGGGTTAGCAAAAATTTTTTCAAGAGTACCACCCAGGGATCTTCCCCAAGGCTGAGTGGTCAGGGCTGGCATGGCATGTGGGAGAGTATGGGCGGGTATCTAGAGACCTTTTCACCCCCAATGGTTTGGAGCTTCACTCCTGAACAATTGCAAGACCCTGATAAAATGGTAGAATATTTGAAAGGAAAATGCTGTGGGGATTCTAAGGAGACACAACTTACTGCGCTGTGCTGGGCCCTGGCCACAATCTATCAAACACTGCTTGATAGTAGACAGCACCACCCAGAGGGAGAGAGTGGACCCACAGGCACTGCAGCTGCCCAGGCCCCCGCAACAGGCACTGCAGCTGCCCAGGCCCCCACAACAGGCACTGCAGCTGCCCAAACCCCCGCAAGAGGCACTGCAGCTACCCAAACCCCTGCAACAGGCACTGTAGTCGAGCCAAAAGATCAACCCATACCAGTATCAGTCGCCCCTATACACAAAAAGAAATACACAAAGAAATCGGTTCACTTAGTGAGAGATGATGATGAACCACGGCCATCATGAGAACAAGAAGAAGAGCCAGAACCAGAAGTGATCAATCGATCCCTGTCCCTGAGTGAGTTGCGAGATATGCGGAAAGATTTCAGCCGCCTTCCAAGGGAGCACATCATTACCTGGCTGCTCCGCTGCTGGGATAACGGGGCCAGTAGCCTGGAACTGGAGGGCAGGGAGGCCAAGCAGCTAGGATCCTTGTCTAGGGAAGGGGGCATTGACAAGGCAATTGGGAAGAAGGCACAGACCCTTAGCCTCTGGAGGTGACTCCTGTCAAGTGTGAGGGAAAGGTATCCTTTCAGCGAAGATGTCGTATGTCGGCCAGGCAAGTGGACCACTATGGAGAGAGGTATCCAATATCTGAGGGAATTAGCTGTGCGGGAGATGGTTTATTATGATCCGGACAATGCACAGTTGCCCACAGACCCCGATGAAGTCCAGTGTACCCGACCCATGTGGCGAAAATTTGTGCGAAAAGTGCACCATCATCGTACGCCAACTCACTGGCAGTAATTGACTGGAAGAGTGAAGAGGCACCCACGGTGGATGAAGTGGCTGGCCGACTCCGGCAATATGAAGAGAGCCTTTCTTCCTCCCTCGTCTCGGCTGTGGAGAAACTGTCCCAGGACGTCCGGCAACTCAAAGAGGATATATCGTACTCCCCACCTGCACAGACCCGTATTTCAGCTGTTAGGAGTAAGCGTTTTTCTGCTCCGGAGAGGGGATATGGAGCATACACACCATGAGGTCTCCTGTGGTTTTACCTGCGTGACCACAGAGAAGACATGAGGAAATGGGATGGGAAGCCCACCTCAACCCTGCCGGCACGCGTACATGAGCTACAAGGCAAGACAGCTGTACAAAGGGACTCTTCCAGAAAGAATGTTGCTCCACTTTCCACCGGGCAGCCCCCCAGACCAGGTGAAAGGCCAGATCGCACTTCTGATCCTCTTGAAGGGACTTCTAAGTCCTTTCTGCTAGAGGTGAGTAGTGACTATGATGAGCAGGATTAGAGGGGCCCTGCCTCCAGCCAGGTGGAGGAAAGGGACAATAGGGTTTATTGGACTGTGTGGATCCGATGGCCTGGCACATCAGACCCACAGGAGTACAAGGCCCTAGTGGACACCGGTGCACAGTGTACCCTAATGCCATCGAACTAGGAAGGGGTGGAACCGATCTCTATTTTTGGTGTGACGGGGGGATCCCAAGAGTTGACTCTGTTGGAGGCTGAAGTAAGTCTAACTGGGAATGAGTGGCAAAAGCACCCCATTGTGACTGGGCCAGAGGCTCCGTGCATCCTGGGCATAGACTACCTCCGGAAAGGGTATTTCAAAGACCCAAAAGGTTACCGGTGGGCTTTTGGAATAGCTGCCTTGGGAGCGGAGGAAATTGAACCATTGTCTAGTTTGCCTGGTCTCTCGGAGGACCCTTCTGTTGTAGGGTTGCTGAGGGTTGAAGAGCAACAGGTGCCAATTGCTACTACAACTGTGCACTGGCGGCAATATCGCACCAACCGAGACTCCCTGGTTCCCATCCACAAGCTAATTCGTCAACTGGAGGGTCAGGGAGTGATCAGCAGAACCCGCTCACCCTTTAACAGTCCCATATGGCCAGTGCGGAAGTCCAGTGGAGAGTGGAGGCTGACGGTAGACTATCGTGGCCTGAATGAAGTCACACCGCCAATGAGTGCTGCTGTGCCGGATATGCTGGAACTTCAATATGAACTGGAGTCAAAGGCAGCCAAATAGTATGCCACAACTGATATCGCTAATGCATTTTTCTCGATCCCTTTGGGAGCAGAGTGCAGGCCACAGTTTGCCTTCACTTGAAGGGGCGTCCAGTACACCTGGAATCGACTGCCCCAGGGGTGGAAACACAGCCCCACCATCTGCCATGGAGTGATCCAGACTGCACTGGAAAAGGGTGAAGCCCCAGAGCACCTGCAATACATTGATGACATCATTGTATGGGGCAACTCAGCAGAGGAAGTTTCTGAGAAAGGGAAGAAAATAATCCAAATCCTGCTGCAGGCTGGCTTTGCCATAAAACGAAGGAAGGTGAAGGGGCCTGCGCCGGAAATCCTATTTTTAGGAATAAGGTGGCATGATGGGCGGCGCCAGATTCCTATGGATATTATCAACAAAATAGCAGTCATGTCTCCACCAACCAACAAAAAGGAGACACAAGCCTTCTTAGGTGTTGTGGGTTTCTGGCAAATGCACATTCCGAATTACAGTCTGATCATAAGGCCTCTCTACCATGTAACCCAGAAGAAGAATGATTTCAAATGGGGCCCTGACCAACGACAAGCTTTTGAACAAATGAAACAAGAAATAGTTCATGCCATAGCTCTTGGGCCAGTCCGGGCAGGACCAGATGTCAAAAATGTGCAGTACACCGCAGCCAGGCAGAATGGCCCTACCTGGAGTCTCTGGCAGAAAGCACCAGGGGAGACTCGAGGTGGACCCCTGGGGTTTTGGAGTCACGGATACAGAGGATCCGAGGCCCGCTACACTCCAACGGAAAAGGAGATATTGGCAGCCTATGAAGGGGTTTGAGCTGCTTCAGAGGTGATTGGCACTGAAGCACAGCTCCTCTTGGCACCCCGACTCCCAGTGCTGGGTTGGATGGTCAAAGAGAGGGCTCCTTTCACACATGACGCAACCGATGCTACGTGGAGTGACTGGGTTGCACTGATCACACAGCAGGCTCGAATAGGAAGCTCCTATCGTCCAGGGATTCTGGAAGTGATCACAGACTGGCCAGAAGGGAAAGATTTTGGAATGTCGCCAGAGGAGGAGGTGACACGTGCTGAAGAAGCCCCACCGTATAATAAACTAACAGAAGATGAGAAACCATATGCCCTCTTCACTGATGGGTCCTCTCGCATCGTGGGAAAACATTGGAGGTGGAAGGCCGCTGTGTGGAGTCCTACACGGCGAGTTGCAGCAGCTGCTGAAGGAGAAGGTGAATCGAGCCAGTTTGCAGAGGTGAAAGCCATCCAGCTGGCCTTAGATATTGCTGAAGAAGAAAAGTGGCCAACACTGTACCTCTACACTGACTCATGGATGGTGGCCAATGCCCTGTGGGGGGTGGTTACAGCAGTGGAAGCGGAGCAACTGGCAACGCAAAGGCAAACCCATCTGGCTGCCCCACTGTGGAAAGATATTTCTGCCCGGCTAGAGAAGCTAGTTGTAAAGGTATGTCATGTAGATGCCCACGTACCCAAGAGTCAGGCCACTGAGGAACATCAGAACAACCAGCAGGTGGATCAGGCTGCCAAGATTGAAGTGGCTCAGGTGGATTTGGACTGGCAGCTGTGTTGGGTTTGTGCGGCAAGGTTTTGGTAGCGGGTGGGGGCATGGACTATAGGGTGGCTCCTGTGAGGATATTCTAGAAGCTTCCACAGTGTCTGATAAAGCCAATGCCAGCCAGCTCCAAGATGGGCCCGACCCTGGCCAAGGCCAAGCCAATCAGCGCCTCTGTGATAACATATTTAAGAAGGGGGGAAGTTTTTTGGAGCTGGAGGGGGGAAGTGTGAAGATGTAACACCAAGGTCAGTGCAGGAGGAGGGGGGAGGAGGTGCTCCAGACACCGGAGCAGAGATCCCCCTGCAGCCCGTGGTGAAAATCATGGGGAAGCAGGCTGTTCCCCTGCAGCCCATGGCGGAAGGATGAGGGGGTGTAGAGATTCCACATGCAGCCCGTGGAGGGCCCCACGCTGGAGCAGGTGGAGGCACCCGAAGGAGGCTGTGGCCTGTGGGAAGCCCGGGCTGAAGCAAGTCCCTGTCCAGACTGATAGACCCGTGGAGAGAGGAGCCCACGCTAGAGCAGGTTTGCTGGCAGGACTTGTGACCCCATGGGTGACCCACGCTGGAGCAGTTTTCTCCTGAAGGTCTGCACTCCATGGAAGAGACCACGCCGGAGCAGTTCGGGAAGGACTGTAGCCCGTGGGAGAGACTCCATTTTGGAGCAGGGGAGCGATGAGAGGAGTCCTCCCCCCCAGGACAAAGAAGCGGCAGAAACAACGTGCGCTGCACTGACCGCAACACCCATTCCCCCCCCACCCCCACCCCGCCCCGCTGCTGAGGGGGGGAGGAGGTTGAAGCCGGGAGTGAAGTTGAGCCCGGGAAGGTGGGAGGGGTGGGGGGAGGTGTTTTAAGACTTGATGTTATTTTTTTTTCATTGCTCTATTCTGTTTAGTAATAAATTAGATGAATCCCTTTTTCTCAGTTCAGTTTGTTTTGCTTGTGATGATAATTAGTGAGCTCTCCCTGTCCTTATCTCGACCCAAGCCTTTTGTTACACTTCTCCTCCCCATCATGCTGGGGAAGGAGTGAGTGAGCGGCCGCGTGGCGCTCAGCTGCCAGCTGGGCCTAAACCACGTCAGTCGCGTTAGGGTGAATTATTTATAGCTCGGTGGGCCCATGACACCTCAGGCCATCGAGGAAGAGATGTGACATATGGATGGACCTGTGATTGAGGGGTGGACTTGAGCACGGACGATATCTCACAGGTCATCCATCAATGTGAAACTTGTGCCATAATCAAGCAAGCCAAGCGGGTAAAGCCTCTGTGGTATGGAGGACAGTGGTTGAAATATAAATATGGGGAAGCATGGCAAATTGACTACATCACGCTCACTCAAAGCCGCCAAGGCAAGCGTTATGTTCTTACAATGGTGGAAGCAACCACTGGGTGGCTGGAAACATATCCTGTGCCCCATGCCACTGCCCGGAACACTATTCTGGGTCTTGAAAAGCAAGTCCTGTGGCGACATGGCACCCCAGAGAGAACTGAGTCAGACAACGGGACTCATTTTCAGAACAACCTCATAGACACCTGGGCCAAAGAGCATGGCATTGAGTGGGTGTATCACATCCCCTACCATGCACCAGCCTCTGGGAAAATTGAAAGGTACAATGGACTGCTAAAAACTACCCTGAGGGCAATGGGTGGTGGGACCCTCAAACACTGGGGGACACATTTAGCAAAGGCCACCTGGTTAGTTAACACTAGGGGATCTGCCAATCGAGCTGGCCCTGCCCAATCAAAATTTCCACGCCCAGTAGAAGGGGATAAAGTTCCTGTAGTGCACATGAAGAATATGTTGGGTAAAACAGTTTGGGTTATCCCTGCTTCAGGCAAAGGCAAGCCCATCTGCGGGATTGCTTTTGCTCAGGGACCAGGGTGCACTTGGTGGGTGATGAGAAAGGATGGGGAAGTCCGGTGTGTACCCCAAGGGGATTTGATTTTGGGTGAAAATAGCCAATAAATTAAATTGTATGATGTTAATAGCAATATACTGTATCAATGGTATGACCATAAGAATCACCCAAAACTAATGAAGGATGGACTTTGAAACTGAACAAAGTGCCACGATGATGGAACTAGAACTGACTTCAACTGGTGCCCAGAAACTTTATCGAAAAATCACATCTTTGACATCCAGACTGTGAGCATGGACCATACCAGATACACTGGCGGTGAAAACCCCCGATGCAGCGTGCAACAATCCAGCAGCACGCACCATTGTTCCTGCTCTGAGAGACTGCAATGGCAGATGGAACCCAAAACCATGGACTAAATGAACTCGACAGACATTTTAGAGCGATAGCCCATAGAGTAAGGCAATGAGATCTGTAAAATAATCTGGGCATGACGTAGATGGTATGGAATAAGAGGTGGATAATGTCCTGGTTCTGGCAAGGATAGAGTTAATTTCCCAAGGATCCAGGACAGGTGAGCCAAGCTGGCCGGGGGCTATTCCATACCAGGTGACATCATGCTCACCGTAAAAGGGGGCTAGTCGGGCAGGGGCAGGTTCGGTGTGTTGGCGGCGTGGCTCCGAGACGGGTCGAGCGTCCGGTGGGTCGGTCATCGGATCAGTAAATTTTTCTCTGTTATCACCCATTGTGAATATTTGTTATCAGTACTGTTGTTGATTGTTTTCCCTCTCCCTTGCTGTTCCAGTAAACTGCCCTTATCCCAACCCTTGAGGCTTTGCCGTTGTTTTTCCATTCTCCTCCCCATCTCGCCGGGGGAGGGGTAAGCGAGCGGCGTGTGGCACTTAGCTACCGGCTGGGGCTAAACCACGTCACTTAGCCAAGATCTGTTGGTTGTCAGGATTCATTTTTCCTATATTTCCTCCCACCTTGTTCTCTAGGATTTCCTTCCGTATTAAAAAACCCAACCACTTCTTCTGTGATGCTGATCAGCTCTTCTGACTTTCATGCAATGACACATACAGAATACAAATCACGGACTACACTTTCAGCACCATCATTATAATGTCCTCTGTCTTTTTCATCATGACTTTGTACCTCCAAATCATCGTGACCATCCTGAAGGTAACATCAGGTGCTGCACGCAAAAAGACATTTTCTACCTGTGCCTCACATCTCTCTGTGGTCACCATCTATTTTGGGACTCTTATCTTTATGTATGTCTGGCCTGCAGTGAAATATGAGTCTGATATCAATAAAGTGGTGGCTGTTGTTTATTCAGTAATTACACCCTTGCTGAATCCAGTGATATACACACTAAGGAATAAGGATGTGAAAATTGCCATAATAAAACCTTTCTCAAGGAACAAAGGTTAAGTTTTGGAATTTTCAACCTCTTTTCTCAAATGCTTGATGTATCTATACTGTGTGGGGTTTAAAGCACTTATAGTAAAATTTGAAGTAAAAATTTTTGTCTCCTCTTTAGGTTGGGCTAAAATGCAAGTCATGGTTTAGACCACTCATCTATATATGCATGCATCTGTATCTGGAAAAGGTACTTACCCAAAGTCTGGCATCCAGTTTAATACTGTGTGAATTAGCTGATTTATTTTTGTAAGTTAAGCCCTTTTGCTTTATCACTTTTCAGGTGAATGTATAAAATAAATATATGAAGTATAAAAGGGCTCATTCTAAGCTTATGTAAAATACTCATCTGAAAATTAATAAACAGTTGATGCAAGAGAATTAACATAAGTAGCAACGTCTCACAAATGTAACAAATATGATTTTAATGCTTTATCATCATGGTCATATTAGTTTCTCCATTTATTTTTTTTATTTTTATTTTTAATGATATCTTACAGTTTGATTCAGCTGCCCATGCATATGTGTCTAGTATTAATTTTAGATATCTTAGCATATACTGCCTGGTGCCATTAAATAAATGCTGTAGATTGTTCAAGATATCTGCATCTGAATGGCAGATATGACACAGGAGCTACAACCTCAGACCCTTCTGGAAGGGCAGGTAAAGGCTCAGTGGCCCTGACGCATCTCATATGGCACTAAGTGCTCACGTTCAGGCACACTCCTACTCTGCTGCTTCACCTGAATCATACCCACTACTCCTTTGTCTGTATTGACTAGATCTTCAAATGTAGCTGGAGTTTGGATGCTGCTTCATTTATACACTCCCAAGGCTCATTACCATTTTCCATATATATGTATCCAGTGACATCTGAGGTGCCCACTCAGCATATGGAAGAACCATGTCCTTCTGTAATAACAGCTACAGGTGAGACAGTATATGCTAGAATATCTCAGCTGCTGCTAGGTGTCTATGTTTAGGCAATTGTACTACACCCATGAACTAGGTACAGATTAACTAGATACAGTCTGTCATTGGGGCTGAATTCTGCTTTTCATATTCATGCAGATGTCATTGGTGAGATGAATGAGGTAAATTGATGAGATGTTTTTGCATGTGGGCTATTTGCATTTCCTGAAGTAGGAGCTTAAGCTTTGGTAAGGAATGACATACCTCTTCTCCACTCACTATACAGGAGTAGCAATAGGCAGCTAAATAGGTGTGTTTCTGCATGCAGGTTCAGTCCAGTGGTGGAAACCAGTGGTTGGAGAAGTTTCTGAGGACGGGAAGAGTACTGTGAGGCTCAAGAAAGAGACTGTGAGTCTAAGGGTTAAAGATCAAGGCTACCTTCCTGTAGGACTTGCTCAAAATTTAACAGCTTTATTAATGACATGGACAAAGAGGTTTTGAACCAGGGAAAAGCAGTCAATGTGCTGGAGGGCAGGATGACTGTTTAGAAGGACCTCAACAGGCTGGAAAAATGAATTTCATGAAGTTCAACAAATGTAAAGTCCTATACCGGGGACAGAATAATGCTGTAAAACTGGACAGGCTAGGGGCTATGTAGGAAGCAGCTTTGCAGAAAAAGTCCTGGGGTCCTGGTGGATTACAGCCTGAACATGTGTCATCTGTGTGTCATTGAACCAAAGGCCAACGAGAGAGTTAGGATTGTTCAGCCTGGAGGAAAGAAGGCTCTGGGGAGATCTAATTGCGGCTTAACAGTACCTGAAGGGGGCCTACAGGAAAGCTGGTGAGGGACTGTTTATCAGGGAGTGTAGTGACAGGACAAGGGGCAAATGGTTTAAGCTGAAGGAGGGTCGATTTAGATTAGATGTTAGAAAGAAATTCTTTACTGGTAGAGTGGTGAGGCACTGGAACAGGTTGCCCAGAGAGGTTGTGGATGCCCCATCCCTGGAAGTGTTTAAGACCAGGTTGGATGAGGCTTTGGGCAACTTGATCTAGTGGAGGGTGTCCCTGCCCATGGCAGGGGGATTGGAACTAGATGACCTTTAAGGTCCCTTCCAACCCAAACCATTCTGTGATTCTATGATTCTATGATTTAGAGAGTTGGAGTCACCGAAGTGCACTAGGTATCTACAATCCTTTCTCTGTCAAAGGAATAGCTGGGCACAACCTGATGTCAATGTAGATGAATGTGGAATAATGAAAAGACAACATGATGAGGGTGAAGAAGGTAGTAGACAAAGCCTTCCTCTTCCCTGCATGTGGTCAGGATATTCCAGACCAATCTGAGAATGAAGCAGTGAAAGCAGCACATTAGGAGACAGCTCCCCATCACTACAAAGATATCTACCATGATGACTTCACTCATCGTCTTAGAGCTGCAGGAGAGTGCCAGCAATGGGTGAAGGAGTGGTTCGTGATGTGGGGACTGCAGGACATCAATGGTACGATCAGGTCTTTGTACACCCAGGAACTGATCACAGCATGCTCTCATGTTTATGCTGGTACTGCAGTGCAAGATGACGATATTGCCCATGCAGTGGTAATAAACCATGGCTGTGAAGAGTGCTGTCTTTTTCCCCAGACACATGAAAAGGTACAGCTGGAGCATGCCCTCAGAAAAGGAGATGGTACTTCTGAGGGTCAATAAACTTCCCAGCATCTTGGGCATGGTCATAGTGGTGCAGACAATGACCACCAGTGCCAACTGGGAAAGGAAGAGATACTTGGGGTTGTAGAGTCTGTGTTTGGAAAAGGTGGCAGTAAGGATGGCTGTGTTGCCTAGAGGGCAAAAGCATGGAAAAGAAGAGGAAAAGGAGGGGGAAAAACCCAGCATAATTAATATTGTCACGGAGCTTTGGTTCTTCATTGCTGCATGCCCCAGGGATCCTTACAAGCAAAGATGCTGGTGAGGAATCATTTCCCATAGTTAAAATGGCATCCCTACAGCATGGAGATTAACCTAAGAGTTATTTCCCTAAACTGCATTTATAATCCAAGAGAAGCAACAGGCAATTCCGGATCCTCATTTGTTAGCCCTGCTCAGCAGTCTACCTCCAGAACAGGCCAGTCATGATCTTGAACACCTCATGCTTTCCATGGGCTATAAATTAGTCTAGGTGTCTAGTTCAGGCATAGGTCTATGCTTTGCAGAAGCCCAAAATTAAGACAGATGGTTCCCACCCAATGTAAAGCACTCCTTTACCCTTATTCCCATCTAGACCGTACCAAAGTGTTGTCCAAAAGGTTAATGAGCTAAAGAAAAAAAAAACACCACCACAGTTTAATTAAAAAAAAAAAAAAAAAAGAAAATATCGTAATGAGGAACATGTATGTTTCAAAAGGAATTCAGCTAAACCCATTTAAGTGCAACATTGGTATCACTGCCATCCCCAGTTGTGCAGACTGCCAAAGACTGATTCACCTCTGTAACAGTGAAATCTTCCTTTCCTCTCCTTGTGCATTTCACTTAGTAAGGTTTCATTGGGGCAGTTCTCAAGAATTTTCTATACCAGTGCTGACATTTAAAAATGGGCCATGAAAATCTCCCATAATTGTAGTGAATACTCATTGATATTTCTGCCTAAATACTTTGTAGTCTCTGCCTATAAATGGACAGTGCTTAGTTATTGAATGGATTACTTTAATTCTGGGCTCCTCCTAAGCGGAATTACCCTGTTCCAGCAAGAAATCCATTACTACAGAGAGACAGTATGGAAACAGACTGTATTGAGAGTGTTTCCACCACTATCTCAGCAGATCTTGCACATGAAAATGGTCTTTTCTTGTGTCTCTTCAGGTCTGCAGTACATACATACCATCAGTGCTGTGCCACAACACAAAGGAAAGTACTTTTTGGTGCCTTGCAACATGGCTCTGTCTTAATTTCAGCCTTTTAATCTGGATACTTCCTTCCAGAGAAAACATTGTTTTAGCTTGGGATCGCAAGTGGCTGAGAGCAGATATTGGCAGCATACACAGTGTATGCAGCCATTCCACTCCATGGAGAGCAAACCTTTTCCCATTAATTGAAAAAGAATAAACGAGGAAAATGTGAGTGCATCCTGAATGCAGCCAGTGATTTAGTGGTAGCAGATGCAGCTGAGGTACACAGTGCCTTCTTTGTTTTGATCTTCACTGGCAATGTTTCCAAGAGACAGAACCTTAAGAAGAAAAGGAACTACCGATAGTAAGAAAGAATCAAGTAAAGAGTCTTTTGACAAATCTCAACCCACACAAGACCATGAGATCCAGGATGGGTGTATCTGATGGTGCAGAGATGGCTGGCTGATGCCACTGTGAGGCCAGTGAGTCTTCTGCATCATCAAGATGGCCGGAAAGAGGCAAATGTTACACCCATCTTCAAAAGGGCAAGTCCTGCCTGTGAACTACAGGCTAGTCAGCCTTTAATCTGGGGCAAAACCATGGAGCAAGTCCTCTTGGAAGTTCTTTCTGGAGGGAAAAGATAATGATTGGGAATACTCAACAGTGATTTGCCAACAACAAATCATGCCCGTCCAGAAAAATTGCCTTCTATAATGAAATGATGAGAACTGTGTGTGTAACCTACTTGACTTTAGCAAGGCTTTCAACACAGGCTTTGTTAAGGGATGGTATAACCAGCTGCAGCCTCCAGCCACTGGAGCCCAGCGCCATGCCAAAGGACCCGAGGTCTATGTCCAGGCTGAGGCATGCTGCTGCCACTTTCCTCTCCACAGGTGCAACCAGTAGCAAAGTTAAGCACATACCCCATAGACACAGAGACGCACATGCACACGGGGGCAAAGACACACACACACACAGAGGCACATGCAGGACATTGACATGACCAGTCACACAGACTGCCACAGACAAGGTGGTGCCTTCAGCAGGCCCCACATCACACACAAGCACAGACAGTCATGTCCTCTGCTGGGGTTGGCAGAGACAGGAGGTCACTAGTACAGACACACACTCTGACGCTCAGGGTTCACAAACACATGCACATTTGTGGGTCCTTGAAGCATCATCATGGCCCCCCTGTCCACCTGGTACCCCTGACTGGATCCCAGCCCTCTGACCCACCAAACGGGTCCACCACTCAGTCCAACTTGATGCACCAAATGCAGCACTCACACACTGGTCCCACAGGCACCCCACACTTGTGGGTTCCCCTGGGAACAGACCCTCCATCCACCAGTACAGGCAGGAGACCAGCTTGCTTCAGAGAATGATCTTGGGGTCTTTGTGGTTTGTGGGTTTCACCAGGTACTCCAGGTGTGTACACCATCACTGAATAAATGGGAAGGATCACCTCCTTCAATCTCCTGACAATTCTTTGCCTGA